>NC_045602.1:115825903-116138517 GCF_009762305.2 Zalophus californianus
CCTTTATATTTTCATTCATATACATACACATAGTTTTTAAAATATAACATTGGCACATTTGTTGAAAATCAGTTGACCATAAATACATGGGTTTATTTCGGGATTCCCAGTTCTATTCCGTTGATATATTTGCCTTTCCTTAATGGTAGTACCACACTGTCTTGATTACTATAGCTTTGTAATGAGTTTTGAAATTAGGAGGTATGAATTCTCCCAACTTTTTCAAGATTGTTTTGGCTATTCTAAGGCCTTTGGATTTCCATATGAATTTTAGGATCAGCTTGTCCATTTCTACAAAGAGGTCAACTGGGATTTTGATACAAATTGCTTTGAATGTGTAGATCAGTTTGGGGGAAAGCACTTTATTCTTTTTGAAGCTATTATAAATGGAATTGTTTTCTTAATTTCATTTCAGATTGTTAAGATTATTCATTGCTGGTGTACAGAAGTACAGTTGATTTTTGTACATTCATCTTGTACACATGTACAAATACATTTTTTATTTGATTTTTTCTAACTTGGAACAGATTGAACCATTACACTCCTGTGAACAGTTTATCTCAGTCACACACAAAACCCAGCCTCATTACTTAAGTTCCAGGTTTTCATTTGCAAGAAATAACAAAAGTTACGACCGTAGATTTATTTTCCCTTTGTGGATAGCATGATTTCTTCTGATGTCAAACATCTGCCTAGGCCTTATCCTTAAAATATAGCAGAGGGGCCAGAGCCTTATGGCAAACTCACTACCTTATAAAGGTGATAATAATATGGCCCCAAATTAGAAGATGCCCTTTAAAACCTCACAGCCAAGAATAGGACAGAGAAATTCAGTAGGAATAGAATATCAGATATTAAAGCAGAAAACTGTTTAAGTAGTACACAGACAGTCCCTGACTTAAGATGGTTTGACTTAAGATTTCTTGACTTTATGATGGTGTGAAAGTCATATGCATTCAGTAGAAACTGTAATTTGAATTTTGAATTTGATCTTTTCTTGGACTAGCAATATGTATATGATACTCTCTCATGATGTTGGGCAGTGGCAGTGAGCTGCAGCTCCCAATCAGCCAGCAATCATCAGGGTAAACAACCACTATATTTAAACCAGTCCATATCCATACAACCATTCTGTTTTTCACTTTGAGTATTCAATAAATCACATGATATTCAACAGTTCATTATAAAATAGGTTTTGAGTTCAATGATTGTGCCCAACTGTAGGCTAATGAAGCTGTTCTTAACACATT
This sequence comes from Zalophus californianus, assembly GCF_009762305.2. Lineage (NCBI taxonomy): Eukaryota > Metazoa > Chordata > Mammalia > Carnivora > Otariidae > Zalophus > Zalophus californianus. The sequence continues at coordinate 115,827,154 of NC_045602.1, forward strand.
TAAAGTAGACTAGGCTAAGCTATGATGTTTGGCAGGTTAGATGTATTAAAATGCATTTTTGACTTAATGATATTTTTAACTTATCATAGGTTTATCCACATGTAACCCTGTCGTAAGTCAAGGAAGATCTGTACTTAAAAACCTTTTGATAAGAGACCTGTGGCCTACAAAGCCTATATTTACTATCTAGCCCTTCACAGAAAAAGTTTGCTGACCACTAATCTAGATTAGGGTGAATGGGAGAGTTTGAGGGGACTAACTCTTGGCCCTGTGTTCTGTATACACTTGTTAGTTCTTCACTCTACCCTGAAAGATAAATACTGTTATTCCCATGTTAACAAAGAAGAAACCAAAATTGAGAAAGGTAAAAGCACTTGTTCAAAGGCCCAGTGACAGAGCTGGGATTTGAACTCAATTTTGCCTGACTTTAAAACCAGTGTTGTTAAATACTAGACTGCTCATATGATTCTTTGTATATTTCCTTTTCTCAAGCTAACAATTCTTACTTTTAGTTTTAACCGCCTGGACCTGCCACCCTACAAGAGCTATGAGCAACTGAAAGAAAAGCTGTTATTTGCCATTGAAGAAACAGAAGGATTTGGACAAGAGTAACTTTGAAGAACTTGTGCCACCAAAGGACATGAACTTATTTGCAATGTCTGTCCTTTTCCTTCTCTGCTTGTTGCACATCTTGTTGTAAAATAGGGCTGTGACTGTTTAGAGAGTTATTTGAGTGTAAGTAAATTAATGTTATCATTGAGATTTATCTCCCAGTGATTCTGGATTTCTACTCAGTGTTTCCAGAAATCAGATCTGCAAATGACTAGTCAAACCTTACTTAACATGAGATTTAACACAGCAATGAAATCTGCCTTGTCTTATTCCACTAGATTGTTACCTTAACAACAGTTTTGTATATGTGTGTCAAAAGTCTCACTTGGGGAGTAGATTTTTTTCTTTTAGAGATTTCTGCAGATATGCAGGGAAGTCCCTTGGTACATGAAATATGTAAGATCTTAAGCCTCTTGGTGAGAGGTATTTGTTAAAAGCGCAAACTTAGCCCAGCTTCTGGGGATGTGAGCAAACTTCTGGCTTGTGCTCTCCCTCTCATTTCAGCCTGGCCTGACTATTGTTTTTCCTTCCGGAGCATGAATCCATGCATCATTTTGCTGTTATCCTTGGAAAGTGATGCAAGACTCTTGAATCACTCTACAAAGCAGTTTTGTTACTTGGAATTCAGGGAGAAGTTGGTCCCAGCCTGCAAATGACCCTATAACTCTCTTCATTTGGAAGTTTAATTGTTTTAATTGCAAATACTAAACTTTACAAACAGTATTAACACTGTGCTTCTTCCTTCATGGTGGTTTTATAAAAGTTAATATAGAATTGGGATTAATTTAGCTAAATTCATCAAAGGCCATCATTGACAATTTTTGTATGTTCCTATATGTAAATTGCATCTATCATAATCCAACAACTTCAGTTATATTTAATTATTGCTAAGGAATTCAAGTTATAACTAGAGTACTTTACACCCAAAGAAAGAGGTCAATGAAACATCCTCTAAATTACATTTTCATTAGAGAGGGAGAGCTGTGGTACTGGCTAAAAAGAAGGGAGTAATACATTTACTAGCAATACATTTCTAGTAACCACAGAAATGTATTCTCTGTATGAATTAAAAGTCTTCAAATGATCATTTCTCTGACACCTTGGAGTAGTCCTTTCCATTCTTTACATTGTCCTGAATTGGATATTCTCTTCACTCCAAAAAATTTTTAACAGGCTTTTCCTTCTTTTTCCCATGACTGTTTAATTTCATACTGCTCCATTGATATCTGATTAGTGCACTTTTGAATGTCTCTATAGTTAATTCTTTTAACTTAGCCTAATGTCAGGAAGGCTGCTGTCAGAGGTTTAACTTTATGGACAGTGGGTTGAAGCCTGTCAGCTGAGTGCCCATCACAGCCGAACCCTGAGGACAGCCTCATAATTCGTGAAACAGGACTTTGGCAGGTTTCAGTAGCATAACATGAACAAGTAGCACTGAGCCAAAAATAAGCAGAGAGTAGCAAACCCCTGTTCCACATGGAAAGAAAATGGTTTTTCTTTGTCCCTAACTCCTCTTACATCCTGGAACAACAACAAAAACATTTTTAAACTTGCGTAACTGTGCTCTAAAACACTGCCATCATAAAGCAGACTTGAGTGAAAGGGTTGCCTCATCTACAAATTGTCAGTGTAAAGGGGGGAGATTAGGTTCTCCCCAACCCTATCTTTGTTTTTTATTCCATATACTCCAGGAAATGTATGGTCTCTAAAAGCCGTAGTTGTTTCCAAGTAGGGACTCTGCCTTTTTGTTGGTAGGGGGAAAATGCTATTGCTTTGTCTTACAGAGCGAATGTCTGCCAACTATCCATTCATTATATAAATCTGAACTTTGGTAATATATGGCTGTGGAGATTAAGCCTTCTATAAAGTCTTACTATTGAGGTGAATTCTCATTAAAATGTAGTTATCTACAATATTTACTAGAGATTTATGAGATTAAATTAAATAATGTAAAAAAAGTAGACTTTTTTTTTGTTCTACATAATGCTTGATGATTCATTTAGGGACCTAGAAATATTGTGTGAAAATGTATAAATATTACCCAAAAGGCTTTCTGCCCTATATTTTTAAAATACAGAATAGTTATATTTGAAGTAGCCCCGGCCCTAGTTCTATAGGGCTTGGCTATTTAATATTTTTATGGAAGAAACGTTTAGTTCTGGAAAAGGTAAATGCTTGTATATATTTTTGCAGCCTGGGATCTCCCTTACTCCATTTCTTCCTTTAATTTAAATGGCCACATGTATATGTCTTCCCTGCTGTGTTAGGAAAATGGGGGCTGGATATCCCAAGAATCAGAGGTTATATAAAAATACTACAAATAGCAGACATAAATACCTACCAAATGCTATTTTAAACTTTGGTCCAAACTGAACATTTGGAAATAGATTTATTGTAAGTGTTCAATTAGAGCGATTTCTTAAATCTGAACTAAATTGCTTTTAGAGTCCTTTTTCTTTGTAAGCATTGTAAATGCTAATAAATCCTGTTAATTTTTTTTACTGCATGTTATGTTGAAATAAAAACAAAGTAAAATGAGCAACTGCCTTATTCTTCTGCTCTTTTGGGAGATTTGGGGAAGACAACATTTCACAGCCTGGGTCAAGAGGGAAGGACCTCACTCATTTAATCAGATAGAGTGGTTTAAAACTGATCCAGCAGCTCATAATAATAAATTCCTGCTGTGTCTTTTATGATCTTGTATCAGAGTGCAGAAGAATTAATTTCATAAGACTTACAATAACTCTATTTAAAATTCAGGTATTAATTTTTCATCAAGAGATTGACAATGTCAATGCATCAGAAATTTAAGTGAAAAATGACTCACTTGCCCACAAAGATCTCATCCTAAATGAACTATTTCAGTCAAGCCCACTCTGCCCCTTTTTATTTATCTGGTTAATAATCTAAAATGTTACCAGGGATGACTCATGGAGTTAGACTTCTCTATTTCTATTCTAGCCTCCTTGTTTTGGATGTAATTCCATCTGAACTCCTTTAGGTTACTTACTTCTACTTAATATTGTTGGTATCTCCAGCCCCCCCTTATTTTTTGTTTTTCTTTTATTAGAGTTATTTACAAAAGTATTTGTATATATGGTATGCTTTCATTTACTAAAAACAGGGAATGGCAGCACTGGATTGTATATTACTGTATTGGAGTTCCTTTGTTTTCTTGAACTGTAACTTCAAATACTCAGGTAACTCTACAAATATCACAGGGAGTCAAGTGCTCTTATAAAGGTCCTTCACGGGGCTGCCTCACTTGCATTTCCTTAAAAGATGTAAGACTGCATTTATAATTAAACTTTTTTGGTCCTTTATTTGCACACTGTCCTGTTAGTCTTGAGTAAGGAGGTTTTCCCTACCTACAGTGAAGCCTTCTTTCTGTATGATTGAGTTGTATAGATTTCTGCCTCTCTGCTTTTCTAAGTGGGCGGGTTATAACCTGGCCTGTACTGTGGAGTAGGTAGAAAAAACTGGAAAGACCCACTGAGGTAAGACTGGATTTGTCACCTATGTTGAAGAGAACCAAAATGAAGACATCTGCTTTTCTAAGACAACTAAATGTGCTCTAAAACAGGACCCCAGCATGGGTGCTGAATAGAGAACCACCAGCTCGTTACCAAGACTGGCCTCAAAAAGCTGTCCTCTCTAGCTTCAGTAGACCTTTTTCTTATTAGGAAACCAGGTGATCATGCTCTCATTTAAAATGGAACCAGTGGTGAGAGGCTAAGGGGATTGGTTTTGTTTTTTAATGCTGAACTAATAACAGTGACTAGAGGACAGAAACTGCAGGTCCCTCCTAGGTCTGGAGAAGTAGACTCTATCCTTTTTAATGTTTCAAATAAGCAGCTAGAAAGATCTAGTTTCAGTGTGGCTGAGAAAATGGGGGAAGACTGGTCCCTCCCAGCATGTGGAAAATTTCCATGGGAAATAGTTGTTCTTACCATTTGGCTTTCTGGTCCCAAACCATACAAAAAAACATCAAACAAGACTCAGCTGTGGCCGACTGACTGTTGTTATCTGAACTTTTAGGAAATGTCTCCTATCATGTAACTCTAGAACAGAAATTGCTGTCATTCCCAGCCTATTTCAGTTAACAAGCCTATGTGTCTGTAGGGCTTCTTTGTGGTCAGGACATTTGCTGGAAGGATTCCAGGGTATCTTGCTGTTTGGCAAGGAGAGGAGGGTCTTCAGTGAAGACCTCAGAAGGACAATGTTTGTCCCTTATTAACAGGTTCCCATTAAGCAAAGCTGCTGTGGGCAAGAGGGCTTCCTCAAGGCACCTCACAGGACAGGACCTTGAGAATTTGCAGTCATATCTACGGTGAAAACACTCATACTGTTATTTTTCTTCATTTCTAATTCAGACCTGCTCTTGTTTGTCTTCCCCATCCTAGCAACCAATACCACACCTATATTCACTTAGTCCCAGGACAACTAACATTTATTACTATGTCCCAGACATTGTTAGATATGCCACATGCAACTGTCTTTTAGTCTTCCTGGCCACTTTCAGGGATGATTATTTCTATTTTACAGATAATAAAATGGAGGCTCAAAGTGATTAACTTGAGGCTATTCAGTGGCAAGAGTGCAAACTGGAATTCTGGACTGTGACTCCAAAGCCTGCCTGCCTAAACGTTTATATTCCATTACTAGTAATGTTAACCTTGATCCTCTGATTAAGACGGTGTCTGCCCAGTTTTCTCACTTTACTGTAAAGTCACTATCCGATCCTCTTAACATCCAGACCCCCCTGGAAGTAGCACCACATTCTTCCCTAATTAAGAGAGGCTGCTGTGGAATGAAAAATTGGAGTTAGATTATCTGTGTTGAATTGAGCAACCTCCCCAGGAATGTAATCTTGAACCAGTCAACATGGAATTTCCTGGTCAATACTAGTAAATTTACTGACCCGTTCCTCTCCCCTTATAAGGGCCTAAATAATTCGTTCCTTGCTGATAAATTGCTTTCTTTTTTTATGCTCTCCCTCTGACTGTAAAAGTCTTTATATAGCTCAGCCTAACTTAGCTGGGATGCTGCCCGATTCATGACTCGTGTAATAAAGCCAATTAGATCTTCAAATTTACTCCATCGAATTGTTTTCTAACAAAGGCAAAAGAACAGAAAGTGGGACAACGTGGGGCTTTGCGAAGAAGGCTCCCCCCTTTTAAAGTGAGAAAATGAGGGAGCACAGAGATGTAAAGTGGTTTCTCCAAGGTAACCCAGGGGTGGAGCTGAACTCCGGAGTCCTAAATCTGACCACTCCATCTGAGAACCTGCCCGGAATATTCCTAAGGGGGTCGCTCTGGAGACCCCAGAGACGCATGACTCCAGTCCCACTACCTGACTTTACTGTGCCTTCGGTGCATTTTGGCACCGCGCCTCATTTTGCCTTAATCGGGGCGCAAAGGGGGTCTCAGCAACCCCCCACCTCGCTTTCGTACTCGCCCACCACCGTCCACCCAGGGCTTCCAGAGCCAGCTCAGACCTCGGTTGAGAGTTGAAATCCTCTTCTGACACCACTAATCAGCATGGGCACAGAAGGAATTGTGAATTTTCCATAGCTGAAGCGCTCCTATGCTTTCCACTTTCGGACAGCGCCTGGTAAATTCCCTACAAGCCCTGGGGGAGCAAAGACCCGCCTGTCCGCGTCCCACGTTGGCTCCTGATAGGCTACCAGAGCTGTCCGTTTTGGACAGGGTGCTGTGCGCAGGCGCGGAAAGGTACCGGGACTGGACGGAGTGCCGGGGTCGCGGAGCTACCCGTTTGTTTGGAGATGGTGAGTGTCCGCCCGGAGTTTGTGGCTGGCGGCCGGAAGGTGGCCGAGTACGGCCGCCCACCACCCTGCGCCTGGCCCTTCATTCTCCGGGGGCGTCTCAGAGTGCCGGGCTGGGAATCCGCGAGGCTGGGCAGGGTTGGGCGGGGCTGGGCCCGAGCTGACGGGAGGGCGGAACCCGGGCAGCGCGGGCCTCCAGACCCGGACCGAGGGGACAGAGGGGACCGAGCGGGGGCCACCGGATCCCTCTGACCCTTGACCGGAAGCAAGAGCTCGGGCCTCGGCCAGGGTTTGACGGAGATGGGGAGGCCGACCCACAGTTCCCTGCATCCTAGCGTCCCGGGCCTTGTTGCGCGATAATAATAATGATGCTTCCTAGAAGCTTAATTTGTGTCAGGCACTGCTAAGCGCTTTCCGTATCTTGGCTCTCCTCACCACAGCTCTGTGAGGTAGGTGCGACCAGTATCCCCATTTGACATACTTGGAGTCTAAAGCCGAGTGAAATGAAGTGTCTTGCCTCGGGAAATGGCGGAGGTTGATTTGAACCCTAGAAGCTTGACTGACGCCTTTCTGTCCCTGTGGTTCTTTCGAGCGTCTGGAACTTACTGCATGAATCAGAAATCGACGGGGTCCATCCTTGGGCATCCCAAAACCTTGCTGGCAGGAACTGTTGGCTCTTTATGCCTTTGTAGGTTTGTTTTCTCGTGTTTTTTATCCTCCCGACTTGTAGAAAGCTTGGAGACTTCTGAAATGTGAAATCAATTTTATTTAAAAATGTTGGGGCGCCTGGGTGGCTCAGTCGTTAAGCGTCTGCCTTCGACTCAGGTCATGATCCCAGGGTCCTGGGATCGAGCCCCACATTGGGCTCCCTGCTCCGCGGGAAGCCTGCTTCTCCCTCTCCCGCTCCCCCTGCTTGTGTTCCCTCTCTCGCTGTCTCTCTCTGTCAAATAAATAAATAAAATCTTAAAAAAAAAAATGTAAAGCCCACAAGAAAAATGGCAAAGGAAAAAGGAACAGTGCCATGACCTAGAGGCAAGCACTTATAATTAGAAGACGTATTTTTGTCTTTCTGTCCTCGGTTTTCGCTTAATATAGTTTAGCTCCTATTGAATGTACAATTGTGGACTCTGCTTTTTTCATTTATTATTACACCACAGATAATGTGTTTACATCACTAAAAACATGTAATAATGCTTTGAACATATATAACTTCATCTTTCACATCACTTTTTAAACTGTAAAAAAAAGTTAATTTTTAACAGATAATACTTGCACACAGTAAGAAAAATAATCTGGAAGGATCTAACTGAAAAATAAATCTCCCACTCAGCCCTGATCCCCAGCCTCAGTCTCCAGAGTTGAAAATTAGTTCCTTATATATCTACACACAAATACAGGCATGTATATGCTCTTTCTCTTTCTTTCTTTTTTTTTTTTTTTTAAGATTTTATTTATTTATTTGACAGAGAGAGAGACAGAGAGGGAACACAAGGAGGGGAAGTGGGAGAGGGAGAAGCAAGCCTCCCAGGACCCTGGGATCATGGCTTGAGCTGAAGGCAGACGCTTAACTGACTGAGCCACCCAGGCGCCTCTGCTCCCTCTTTTTTCTGACACAAATGGTACTGTAACCTGTACCATGCTACTGTGTGTTTATACTCGTAAAGGCAAAACATTTAGATACACATACTAAGCAATTCAAGCAGTTTCAACGTATGTAATGTAGAAAGTGCATGTGGTACCCAGATCACTCTGCTATGGTAAACAACTGTTGGCAGTTGGGTGTGTTTCCTCCTAGATTTGATTGGTGCATAAGCACATTTATATATAACCTGTTTATCACATGAAACTGGAACGTTTATATTTCTACATATTAAGTTTACTTTAGGCTATATATAGAAAGAGGTATCTCCTTCTAAAGCTTACACTGTTCGCTTAAAAATACCAAACATTTTTCCATGGCAATATATACAAATCTTCATTCTTTTTAAGGGGATATTCCATTGCAGTAAATACATTTAGGTGATTTACAGTTTTTCACTGTAGCCAGTGCTGCAGTAGCTGTTGTCTTCTTTTTTAAAGATGTATTTATTTATTTGAGAGAGAGAATGCAAGTGGGCGGGGAGAGAGGGAGAGAGAATTCTCAAGTCGACTCCGCACTGAGCACAGAGCTGGACTCTGGTCTCCATCCCAGGACCCTGAGATTATGACCTGAGCCGAAATCAAGAGTCGTACACTTTATTGAGCCACTCAGGCGCCCCTGCAGTAACTGTTGTCTTTGTGTGTGTGTGTGTGTGTGTGTGTGTGTGTGTGCGCGCGCGCGCTCACGCTAGTGTCTATGTCAGATATAGGACAGATTCCTAGAAGTGTTACTTCGGGCATGCATATTTTATAGTTTGGTAGAAACTGCCAAATTGCCCTTCAGAATGGTGATATAAAAATCATCCATAATTCTCTCTAGTTTTACTTCACCACACAACTATTTTCATCTTTGTATGTTCTCCTTCCTCTTCGTTCACATGTGCCTATTTTTCAAGATGTACATTCTTGTTCTTTTTTGTTTGATTTAATGTCCAAAGACATTTAACCTTGTTGCTACATCACCTTTGTGGTCAATTATTTTTAGTGACCAAATAACAGTAAAATAGCTGTACCATAATTTGTGAAACATTCCCCCTGGTATACATTTGGGTTATTTCTAGCTCTTCATTAGTTGAGATAATGCTGTGATGACTACTTCTGTATGTGTAGAGTATTTTTAAAAAATTATTAGAGTATTTCCTTAGGAGAAATTCTCAGGAAAAGAACTTCGAGGCCAAGGGACCAAAACTTATGGGTCTTGCAGTAGTGTTGTCCTATAGCTTTCCCAAAAGGTCGAATTGCCTTTGTACCAATTTTGCCATAACTGCTAGATTTAAAAAGATACTTCATCAGGGGCACCTGGGTGGCTCAGTCGTTAAGAGACTGCCTTCGGCTTAGGTCATGATCCCAGGGTCCTGGGATCAAGTCCGGCATCCGGCTCCCTGCTCCGCAGGAAGCTTGCTTCTCCCTCTCCCACTCCCCCTGCTTGTGTTCCCTCTCTCACTGTCTCTCTCTCTCTCTGTCAAAAAATAAATAAAATCTTTAAAAAAAGGTATTTCATCGCTACAGTTTTTCATTTTTTTAGGAATGAAATGAAATGTCTCCTTTTTCAGGAAACAGTGAACATGTTTGTGTGTTTGTAATTTCTCTTAGGTATACTTTCTGCTAGTATCTTTTTTGCCCACTTAACTTTTAGACTTTATTTTTCTTTTTTTTTTTTTAAGACTATTTATTTGAGAGAGAGAAGATGAGAGAGAGATCACGAGGAGGGGGGAAGGGTAGAGGGAGAAGCAGACTCCTACCTGAGCAGGGAGCCCAATGCAGGACTCAGTTCCAGGACCCTGGGATCATGACCTGAGCTGAAGGCAAACGTTTAACCAACTGAGCCACGCAGGTGCCCCTAGACTTTATTTTCTTAATCATTTTTGTGTGATGTTTTGGAATTACTCTTTTGTTATATTAGATGCAGGTTTTTTTGTCCTTTTGATTCATTTTTATACAAATTTTACAATACAAATTATACAAATGTTTATGCTTAGCAGTCAGATTGGTCACAGTTTCTTTGTGAATCATATGCTTCTGATGATTAATCCTCTTATGCTGAACAATAAATAATCCTGGAGTTTTACTGCTACTTGTTTTTCTATCTGTCAGCAACATGTACCTGGGAACTAAAGAACCCGGAAGGCTTGTTTCTTGCCTGATGCAGACACCCATGTTAGTAGTACTTAGGACCCAGGATGCAGAGGATACTAGTTGGGCTCTCTCTAGGAGCAGGACAGGATTGTGGTTGTGAGCCAACCCTGAGGGACTGCATATCCACTCTATTACATATCCACCATATTTCTGGTACCAGTTGGCTAGCTCTTCAGAATGACAAATTTTATCTAGAGCTGGCATGACTTGGATGCCTGCCTAGGATTGTTGCTTGTGGCTTTTTGGCAACATTAGTTTTTCTTGTTGGCTCTTTTAAGACTGAACTTGAGGTTTTAAGCAGTTTCTTCTGAACCCAGATAGATAGCTGGTGCCCTTCTGTCTCCTGGAGACCCCTCTAGACCTCATGATCCCCAACTCTCCCAGGCCTAGCCCCATCCTACTGATTGGGATCATGTTGGAAAAGCCTATTCTTTAGTCTTACAGAAAAACATTTTTATTATATTTAACTATATACTAGACAAAAGTCTAATATTCCTAACATATAAAAGTTTTTGAAAATCAATAGGTATGTGGAAAAATCAAAAGACTCAAAATTGAGAGATGTAAACAGTCAGTAAGTTTCATTTCAACTTCACTGATAACTCTTAAAAGTTAAGGAAAAGTTGACTTTCTGTTATATGATTTTTGCCTATCAGATTAGCAAAGAATCAAAAAACATTGGCAATACTAGCCCTCTCTATTCTTTAAACATGCCAAACTTGTTTCCACTTCATTGGCTTTGCTTTCAGTCCTTTGCCTGGAGTGCTTTTCTTTTTCATCATTTAGTTCTTTGCTTAAAGATTACATTCTCAGGTGTTCCAGACCACACTAGCCAAAGTATATTCCCCTGCCCCCCAGCCCTATCCCTGTACTCTGCAGGAATCATGGTTACTTGATTTTTGAATGTCTCTTCACCATCAGCCATCAAAAAAAAAAAGAAAAGAAATCTTGGGGCACCTGGGTAGCTCAATCAGTTAAGTGCCTGCCTTCCCCTCAGGTCATGATTCCAGTGTCCTGGTGTCCTGGGATCAAGCCCCGCATCTGGGCTCCCTGCTCAGCAGGGAGCCTGCTACTCCCTCTCCCTCTGCCTCTCTGCTTCTGCTCTCTCTCTCACTTGCGCTTGTTCTCTCTCAATTAAATAAAAATCTTAAAAAAAAAAAAAAAATGTCTCTTCACCAGAATGTGAGCTCCCTGCGGGCAGGGACCTCATCAGTTGTGGTCAGTGGCATATTCAGCTCTTCTCTTGACCTGCTGTGTGTCCTTGGGCAAAACTCCTTTCTGAATCTCCATTTCCTCATTGTAAAATGGAGATCCTACTAACCATGGAAGGTTCAGATGAGAGAGGTGTCTGAAAACATTCATCCCAATATCTGACCTGTAGCAGGTACTGAGCAGGTTAATGTATAATTGTATATCATCCCTTTCTTGGTGTGTGTTTTCTTTAAGCAGCCAGGTCTTGGTTGTGGGTTCTCATTAAACGTAGGATCACCTAAACCCTAGCTCTTGTTTACCCTGGGTATTGTAAGGCTATGTCCCCCCTCCTATACTTGAAAAGGTTGATTTTTGTAAAACATGGTTGTAAAAATGCTTTTTATTTGTTCATTAAGTATTTACTGAGCCTATACTATGCCAGGTAGTGGGGCTATAAAGTTGAGGTCCTTGTTCCTGGGGTGTTTTGGGTCTAGGGGAGCACAGATAGTTCATCCCATTGTGGCAAGTGCTGTGAAGGCAGGGTGCCAAGGGTACCTAGAAGAGGGACAGAAGCGGGGAGAAGGTCTCCCACAGAAGGCTCATGAGCTGAATCCAAAGAGTTGTGAGTTAGTTACATCAAGCAATGAATGAGGGAGAGAAGGTTGCTTCCTTCAGAGGGAGCTGCCCATGTCTGGGCCCAGGCTCAGGCAGGCTGTGCTTGCCCCCTGCAGTCTGTGCTCCACACAGCAACCAGAGCCATTGTTCTGAAACATCAGATCTTGTCACTCCTCTCCTCAAAACCTGCTTGTGGCTCCCCATATCATCCCCATTAAAAATCAAAGACATTGCTGTGGTCTACCAAACCCACTGAAATCTAATCTGACCCAGGCTCGCTCTCTCATTTGGCCACCTGCGGCTCACTGTACTTAAGCCACACTGGTTCCTGTGAGCCCTGGAACATGCTACCTCAGGGCTCTTGTACTTGCTCTTCATGCTGTCTGGAACACTCTCCTTAGAAATCCACGTTAGCTCCCTCATTTTCTTCACTCAGATCTCTACTCAGCTATCACCTTGGTGAGGCCTTCTCTGACCACCTTATTTAAAATTGCTGACCTGAGTGGCTCAGTTGGTTGGGCATCTGCCTTTGGCTCAGGTCATGGTCTCAGGGTCCTGGGATCGAACCCCATGTCAGGCTCCTGCTCAGCATGGAGTCGGCTTCTCCCACTGCCCCTCCCCCAGATTGTGTTCTCTCTCTCAAATAAAATAAAATCTTAAAAAAAAAATGCCATCAACCCCTGCATTCCAGATCCCCCTTCCCCACTATATCCGACATTATATTTTACTTTTTTTTTTTTAATGTCTGCCCCTCCCAAGGGTTTTTGTTAGATTTTGTTCATTATAGCATCCCCAGGCCTAAAACAATGTCTGGCACATTGTTTTCTGGTTACCCATATACCTGAAGTAGGGCTGAAGTGAATAGCAGTTATGAAGTATTCATCTTTTTCATTTCAGCCCCACTTTCCAACCTCCAGGGGATATTTCAGACCTCTATTCTGACACCTTTGATTTTAGCTTTCTTTCCCTTCCCTGGGTTGATTGCACATTGACCGAGCTGTTAATGATGAACATGTCAGAGCTCTACAGTCCTCATATTAGAGATCTCTTTCTTGGATACACAGAGAAGGGTTAAAAAAATGTTTGGGTTTGGTGGTTTGTTGTTGGTTTTCTTTTTTCTTTCTTTTTTTTTTTTAAGTTTATTTAAGAGAGAGAACACGAGTTGGGGGGGTGGGGAGAGGGAGAAAATCTCAAGCAGACTTTGCGCTGAGTGCAGAGCCTGATGTGGGAGGGACTCAATCCCATGACCCTGAGATCATGACCTGAACCGAAACCAAGAGTCGGACACTTAACCAACTGAGATACCCAGGCACCCCAAAAAATGTTTTTAAGTAGAAACAGTATAATGGAGTAAAAAGAGCCTGTTTTGAAAAAAAAGAAAACCTTATCTATAATTCCCTGCTCTCAATGTGGCTTTTATTTTTTTCAGAGTCCTAGCTTGCTTGTTTATGAGGTGTCAGGCTGTTTGCCATCTCATAGGAGGAACTTGTTTGCTCTTCTCTCCAGCATTTGAGTATTCTTATATCATTGGGGACTGGGTGGTAGTGATTGGATTGTCAGCCTTGTTCCTATTAGAAAAACAGTAATTCATTGTGCTCTCTCCATCAGTGTTTAGAAGCTCCTCCCCTCCAGGCCAACTCATTAGTCCTTGAGGGTGGGAAACCACTTTCTTTAGGTGGATGGTGTCTGTTTTCAACATAGCCTGACTCAGCCTTTGAGTAGCTTCTGCCTGGATTCTGGACTGGTCTGGAAGGGGCCTCCTAAGAACAAGCACACTTTAAGGCCAGTTTCCATCCACAGAGTTGGCTTAGTTCAGTTAAGCAGTTATTGAGCACCTATTCTACAAGAGCATTATAGAAACAAGTAAACCAGTATCTAATGCATTCCTAGAGAAGTACAGTCAAGAGTTTGGGGAGTCAGAAGTAGGCAAAGACTCCAGAGTTGGGGGATCAATAAAAGCTTCGTGGAAGAGGTATGTCTTAGATGGCCTAGAAGAATTTATTGGATTTCCTTGTTAAGGTAAAAAAGATGTAGAGATAGGGAGGTATAGGCATGGAGATGGAGAGAGTTGAAGGAAAGGTAAAAGAGATGGGAGTGATAATATAGAAGGCCTGGCATCATGGAGTGAGGTCCCAAATGCCATGTGCTAGTTTCTGAAGAATCAGGATTAATGAGCCCCTTCCCCAGGCACATGTCCTGTGGCTGTGTGACATGTGTCACACTGTCTCAGATGCTAGCTAACTAAGTCACTGAATTTATCCTCATGGAGTCATTTTTCTTCCTTTGGAATATTTTCATTTGTGCTGTTTGGGCCACAAATGACAACTTAGTCTCCTTCCTATTAGACACCACTGTTAGGGTTTTTTCAAATCATCAGAGTCTGGTCTCCCAAGTGTCCCAAATATGTTGAGTCATGGATGTGTCTATACTCCCAAGAAAGGTATTTATATTCTCTCAAATAGCTAAGCAGGGAGAGGTAATAGTGCCTAGTGGGCAAAGAGCCAGGAGTAGCCACACCCCATGCTGGGATTTGTGAGCAGATGGTTTAAGCCCTGTGGATGGCCCAGGGACCACTCCAAACAGGCCTGGGGAGCTTTGAGGAGGTGCCATGTGCCTGGATGTCACTTGTTTGTTATTGGAAGACAAATGTGTGATTAATCTGCCAGGAGTATGAGGGAGTCAGTTCAGTCTTCCTGACCCCTCCTAACCTGGGTCTTGTTCTCTCTGGCAGGCAGAGGTGGAGGAGACACTGAAGCGACTTCAGAGCCAGAAGGGAGTACAGGGCATCATCGTGGTGAACACAGAAGGTACACCTTCCCTTTGGCCATGACCTGCTCTGCTCACAAGCAGGCCCCAAGAAAACAGCCCAAACACAGGATGACACTTATTGTTTACTAAGCCCCTTCATATACAGGATCTAATTTTTACCCTTTTTTAAGCACTTCCAGTGTCCTAGCACTATTATTGGAATTCCAAAGTTTAAAAAAGGAAAAATTCACTCAATCCCACTGCCCTGAGAGATTATACTTTTTACTATGCCATGCTTTTTAGCCCTTGCCCAGGTACATCTTTTCTTGGTCATAATTATAATTGTTACTCTTTTTCATATGTTTACTCATGAGCTTGTTCTTTGGCTTTTTTTTCTTCATGATTTACATAAGCAAAATTTTTAACTGCCAGTGCAATGTTTATCCACCATCCACCATTTATATGGTTTCTACATTTATTTTTAAGTATACTCTACCCCTAGTATGGGGCTCAAACCCACAACCCTTAGATCAAGAGTTGCACAGTCTACCCACTGAGCCAGCCAGGTGCCCCTGTTTCTACTTTTTTACTAGATAATACTCTGGTCAACTTCTTAATGCTTATAGCTTTTCCCTCCTTTTGTGGGGCAGGGAGGGGGGGCAGAGGGAGAAGGAGAAAGAGAATCCTAAGCAGGTTCCATGCCCAGCGCTGAGCCCAATGGGGGGATCGATCTCACAACCCTAAGATCATGACCTCAGCTGAAATCAAGAGTTGGGTGCTTAACCGACTGAGCCACCCAGGCACCCCTCCCTCCTTTTCTATAGCATTATTTCAACAACTAGAAGAGTACAGATACTATTTTCCCAAACTGCAATAGACATGGTGAAGAAAAGGACTAACATTTATCACATGCTTGTTCAGTGCCAGGCCACAGGCCAGTGCTTTACAAACATATTGTTTCATTTATTCCATAAAGCAGCCCTGTTGTCTCCATTTTGCAGTGGAGAAGACGGAATCTAGAAATTTAATTGATTTGCCGCCATTATAGAACCAAGATTTCATGCCAGGTCCATCTGAATGCACTTGTGCTCTCTCTCCCACACTGTACTGTGAAGGAACAGAGAGTAGCTGCTGGTCTGTAGCCCAGGCCATGCCCAGAGTCACCCAGCTGGGCTCCCCCATGCTCTAGTGCAGTGCATTTAGTCAACTCTGATTTGTTCGAGACTCCTTGAGAGCTCTGTGCGTAGGTGTTGTCATTCTAGCCCTTGTTTTTAGAAAGGCAGAATTCTCAATAATGCCTACTTAAATAGAGCAGAATGAAAGTCATCAAGGGTGAAAAAGTAGAAGTGGCATGTCCTTAGTTAGAATGTTATTTTCCAAGTTGTCAGACCCTGGCCAGCCCAGAACTAGGCAGCGCATAGCGCATGCTCCCCAGCTTTGTCAAACTCTAATTATACCATGTGGTCAAAGCAGGCAGCAGGTTGGGGACTCTCAGGACACTGTGGAGGCAGCTCAGGTCTGCCAGTGCTCAGCTGGAGGGCCTGGGGCTTCCTCTTCCCTTCTTCAGACCTCAGCTGCCGTAAGTGGAGTGGTTGATCCGGGCAATCTCTTTTGGCTCCTTCTTACTCCAAGATCTGAAAGACTATTTGTATATTTCCCAGAGAGACTGTCTTCTCAGACTGGACATTTTTTGACCCCAATTGGGGAAGGAGCAGCTCCTGGGGTTGTTTCCCAAATGGGGAGGGAATAGGCCTCCATCAGTATTTGCAAGCCACAGCCTTCAGTTTTGCTTTAAAACTGCCCCCAAGCTTGAGCTTTTTCACTGGGAGAATATAGCACCAAATGCTTACCTTTTGGATACTAACGGGCACTTCTTTTTCATATAGAGCAGTGAGTGTGGCAGTATTGCCCAGTGGCTAAGAATATAGAATGTGGAACCAGACTGCCTAGGTTTGAATCCTGGCTCTATTTAATTTTTATCAGCTGTGTGATCTTAGGCTAGTCACTTAACCTCTCTGTTCCAGTTTCCTCATCTGTAAAATGTGGATAATTATACTACCTTCCTTTAAGGGAAGCTTTTAGAACAGTACCTGATGTATGGTAACTGCCATATAAATGCTAAAATTATTGCATGTATTTATTTATTTTTAATTTGTGTCCCATCTACAGAGCTTCCACTTTAGTCTCACATTTCACACCGTGACCCTGCAAGGCAGGGGTATTGCCCATTTTTCAGATGAGAAACCCAGAGCTGAGAGAAATTAGGTGACCTGTTCAAGGTCACCCAGCTGTGGATGGAGGTGGTCAGAACTCACTGCTCTATAGGGCCTTTAAGCTCTCTGGAAGCTTCCATGAAGGATGATTAGTTAGGGATTCCTATTATCCCATCTAGGGCTTTCCTACCCCCATGATTCAGCTCAGCTGCCTTTTCCTGCAGGATGCGTTTCCCGACCACCCCAGCCCAGAGTGATTGCTTTTGCCCCTGAACTAATGACACACCCTTATCCCAGTCACTTACCAGCCATCTGCCACTGCCTTTTGACATCTTCATCTTGGCCAAATTTAAATGATGTTTCATAGCAAAAGTGTGAATTTAAGTGGAATTACCAAGAACTTAAGGAATATTCCATTCCATTTGTACCTCTTCAGACCCCCTGCCATCTTCTGCTGCTACCCACACAGGGCAACATAAAAGACTCAAATGTGTAAGCTTTATGAGGGCAGAGACTTCTCTTGTGTTCATTGCTGTATCCCCAGCACCTAGAACAATATTGACACGTAGTTGGTGCTTAATAAATACAGTAGACCCCCTTATCCATGGGGCATACATTCCAAAGCCCCCAGTGAATGCCTGAAACCAGGATAGTACCCAACCCTATGTATACTATGGTTTTTTCTATATGTACATACTTATGATAAAGTTAAATTTATAAATAAGGCACAGTAAGAGATTAACGACAATAAGTAATAATAAAACAATTGTGACAGTATACTATATTATGTGAGTGTTGTCTCTCAAAATACCTTATTATACGGTATTCACCCTTCTTGTAATGATGTGAGATCATAAAATTGCCTACATGATGAAGTGAAGTCAGGTGAATGACATAGGCATTGTGAGGCAATATTAGGCTATTGTTGACCTGATCAGGAGGATCATCTGCTTCCAGACCAGAGTTGATGCGGGTAACTGAAACCATGGAAAGTGAAACCACAGATAAGGCGGGGGGCTACTGCCTCCGTTAAATATTGTTAATGTTTTTTATTGTTGATTGATGAAACTGGGTTTGGTGGGAGGACCTGGCTATTCAACCTTGGTCTTGACAGATCTGAGCCCCAAGTTAGAAATCGTGCTCCCTCATGACCAGCTACTTCTGCAGGCTGCACAGTCCCCATTTGTGAAGGCAGAAGCTTAGAGTAGGCGACCTAATCATTCGGCTATTTTTGTGGTGTCCCCGGCTCTGACATCCTGTGAATCTGGACTTGATCTCTTGTCCTTATTTGAAATTCTCCCCAGTTTTGGTCCCTGTCCCACCCCCTTACTACCCCTACATTTTCTTTTGTTTTTAAAGTGAGCCAACAAGTGGTTAGCTTCTTACCTCCTTTATACACCTCTCACTTAGTAGAAGTGTGATGAAACTCATGACAGTATTTGAACTGCTGAAGGAGCCCTTGAGAGCACTCATTTATCATCTGCAATAAATGCCTAGTGAAGTCTGTTTAAGGACAGTGGTAAGCAAATCAGACCTGGTCCTGGTCACTTCCATAATGGTGTGATATCAAACTCCAGAGGAAGCTGCTCTGAAGGAAAATTGTGTGGGATGGTAGAATGGAGGCATTGACCACATCTGGAGGTGGGTAGATCCACCAGAAAATGGACACCTGAGGGATCAGTGGGAATTATGAGAGAATGGGAAAGGAAGGAAAGTTCCAGGCAGAGGGACTGAGAGAAGATGGCCTTATGGTATATAAGAAGAGAAGGTCAAAAGTTTTGATCATCCACACTTCGCCAGGCCTTGAGATTGGCCCCTCAAGTTACCTGGGGGATGGGATTTACTATGTAGTGATGTTGACAAGCCAACATTACATTTGTACTCTTGCTAAACATTTTTAAATGAATTAGCCATATTTGATCCTCACAGCACAAGCATTATTTTACAGATGAAGAAACGGAAGCTTGAGAGGTTAAATCACTTGTGTAAGTCCACATAGCCACGAAGGGGTAGAGCCAGGGTAGAAGTCCAGGTCATCAGATCTCAGAGTTCCTACTCAGTCGTCACCCCAGCTTCTCATACTGCCGTCCTTAGGGAGATTCTGCTATGGGCTGAGGCCCCATGGAGCCCTGGCGGGCGTGCTGCCGCCATCCAGGACCCAGTAGCAGCCCCTAAAGACAAGTCCTCTTGTCCCTTGGAGGCAGGTGATCACTACAGTCTGTCCTTGTGACTTCACTTGGCTCAAAACAGCCTCTCTGACTCAGCTGCTTCTCTTGCTATCATGTCCTCTTCTGCCCACTCTCACGTTCTTGTGCCTTAAGAAGACAAGACTGGGCCAGCTTCTTGCCACCTGTGAGTAGGCCTGAGGGTGATTGCCTTTGGCCAGTCCTTAAGCTGGTCGCTTGTGGGCCAGACCAGCAGGGTCATGGGCCCCCAAATCTAGCCACTTATGTGTGAGGAGCCATTTTTGCCACATTCATCACAACTGCCTGTCAGCTGTGGGCCTTAAGGCTTCCTCAGTGGAACCTTCTGCTGATATGTCATGGTGATTCATAGGCACCTGATGATTCAACTGTGTCCTGAGTTGGCTCAAGCTGAGCCCCATTTTTCACCTCCATGTTGATAGGCACTGACCAGTAAGGGAGGTCCATTTAATAGTTCATTGCAAGGAAACAGTCTTCAAAACAGAAAAGGCTTGGTACACAGTGGTGTTCACTGCATAGTAATTAAGTAAAAAAATCCAGCCTATGTACCAACAATAAAGGAATGATTAATTCTGTGGAATGGCCAGTTGTGGGCTCTTTGAAAGCAATAGCGATGTTGTTTACAAGTCTATATGCAGACAGAGAAACACGCTTTAATTTGAGGGGCACCAACATGTGTATAGACATGTGTTTACAGCTGGGCCCTAAGCCTCCCTTGGTGGGAACTGAAGCAAAGCACTAGTGATGGTAATGTCTTGGCACAGGCTGACCTTTTTTCTTCTTCCTGCTTTTCAGTATTTACAAATTCACAAGAGCTGTCCTCTTTGTTCAGGTTCTAAGTATTCTGAATGATAGTCTCTTTTATTGCTGGAAACCAGTCAAGACAGTGTGGCCTGTGGAAGGAGCCCAGCAGTGAAGCCAACAGGCCTGCATTTGAATCCTAGCCCCACTACTTCTGTGCTGTGTGAAGGCTCAGAGCTTCTGTTGCCTCACTGACGAGTGAAGATGGTGATTCCACCGCCAGCATTGTTCCGGGACTGGTGCTGCCATACTTAAAGTGCTCAGCACTGTGCCTGTCAAGTCCTCAGTAAATAGTGGCACTGATTGTTAACTGCTAGTCCGGTACTCTTGAATTAAGGGTATGGGGTTGGAATTTGGGCAGAAAGGGGCTCCAACTTCCTACTCAGTCCCTGCTCTCCCCTCAGGCATTCCCATCAAGAGCACCATGGACAATCCCACCACCACACAGTATGCCAACCTCATGCACAACTTCATCTTGAAGGCCCGGTGCACAGTGCGTGAAATCGACCCCCAGAATGACCTCACCTTCCTTCGAATTCGCTCCAAGAAAAATGAAATTATGGTTGCACCAGGTAAGAGGTCTTCCACATTCCCTCTTGGGAGCAAACTGTCAGCATGTTGTGGATAGCTTATCAGGAATACTTGGCACATTAGTGTCCCCATAGGTGCCATTGCAAGGCCTGAAGAATTGAAGGTACAGAGTTGATTGCCTCACTGCCTAGCCAGTCTCTGGCTGGTATCCCCAACAAATACTTATTCACTGTGACTCTAGGCCAGACCCTGTACTAGGGTCTAGGCCACAGAGGGGAATCGTGGTCTCACAGAACATAGAGGAAGGTATGATAGGTCTTCCCAGAAGAGGGGACATTTGAGCTGAATCTAGAAGGCACAGGAGAGAGTGTAAGCAAGTTGAAGGGGTGGGAAAGCTATGTTTGAAGGAAAAAGAACTCAGTAATTTGAAACCAAAGCACAAGACCAAAAAAAATGTTAAATTGCCCACTTCTAAAGTATAGTCCTGTCTCTCTGGGCCCCATATGGCCAGTTTTTCCTCCAGTGTTGGAACAGATTGCTGCTTTTATTTCTCATGCAGTGCTTGGCCTGCATTTAAGAGCTGTGTGGTACAAAAAACTATACCTGTCTTTAGGTCTTAGGATCATTTGCAGGATGATGAAATGCGCCTCCTGGGAGGAGCCCACAAGGACTGGCACCACAGGAGGGAACATCAGGGCCACCTGTCCTGGCCTGCATCACCTCACTCACAGACTGGAGTAGTGGACAGATTAATTGTCCAGGACTATTTTTATATTATCACTTCTGTTCCTCCCTCTCTCTTTTTTGGCTGTGCCACATAGTTAAGTGTGCACGTGATGATGCAGGTAGGCTGCAGTGCAGCTTGTCTAGGCCATCAGAACATGGGTAGGAAAGAATGAGAGGTGAGATGTTTGGTCCATTTTCGAAGAGGCATCAGACACCAAACTTAACCTGTGTGGACGTGACCCTGTGGTGGTTTTCAAGGCAAGAGGTGATATGATTGTGATTGGGGCCTGGATGAAGGAGGGTCATAGGGAAGCTCTGGAAATTGAATGTCCTTGGGCTTGGCAACACAGATGATGAGGAAGCTGGCTGCAGAATTCTGGGGTAATCTGATGGGTTAACCACCCCAGTAGCAGGGCAGTGTTGGTTCTCTTAGGCTTGTTCTGGCCCATTCGGGCTGCTTAGAAGGATACAAAGGGAGAACCATTGACCCAGTCACAGGGGCTCATAATCTCCCTGGGACACTCCCTAGAGGGGTAGGGACAGAGCAGGTTGGTTACAGAGAAAAACATAGGATAAGTCAGAGGCATTTATTCCAAAACAAGCTGTATGGTGTTTATCAGTTTCATCACTGTTTGATTCATCACTTACCAACCCATTATGATGCCTCTGGTTCTGTGAGGAAAACCAGATTGCAGCAGACAAAATCTCTTTTCCCAGCTTTATCTCTTTTGAGTGTGACCTTAAGTCATGGAATATCTCTGAACCACTATTTCCATGTCTATAAACTGTCAAGTAAGGTACTATACTGCTCTGGTCTCCTGAGACACACCATTTGATTGAGTGGGTTGGCTCTGGGTGGGGTAGAAAGACTGGGAAATATTTGAACTCAAATCCCTCCTAAGACTTCATGTTGTATGGCTACACAAACTTCCACTTCCCTGAAAGTTAGGCTAGGAATGGTCCCTCTGTTGACCCTGCATGTCAGAGCAGACTTTGTGCCCACAGGAAGGCACACATTGTGAGGCAAGGACAAATGATATGATTCCCAAATTAGATTCTCCATGGACAGCTTTCTCTTTAAGCTTAAAGCTTCCAAGAACATCTCCTCTAGAACGGCAGAGTCGTCTGTAGGTTCCTGACTGTCTATTCTCACCTTGACAGCAAAGGCATCTCCAGCTTGCCCTTGAGGACCCACAGGCATTCACAGTTAATGGGTATGATTGGTGCTTGAGTCCAGGGTTGGCAACTCCCCAAGTTAGAGGTTCTCCTTGGAGTTCACAGGCCCAGAAGCCCCTCAGCTTTGTCAGTGGAGGTGAGGATGGAATGGCTGGACTCCTTCTGAGTGACACACAGAGGCCTGCAGGGAGGGCCTGCACACCCTCTCACTCTTGCTTGCTCGCTCTGTCTCGCACTCACGCTCCCACAGTGCCACACACACACATTCTCTTGTACTGGAGAGCTGTGTGACTCTTTGAGGTTGCCTTCAACAGGGTGAGTGTTCCTTCTGAACACCCTCACCACTTCTCCAGCCATCCTGCTGCCTTCCAGAGCTTTAAGAGACTCCAACTTCTCTCCCTGGGCTCTCACACATGCCATCCTGCTGCTGGCAGCACTCCATCTTGCCTTTTTCATTTAGCCAACCAGCCTGCTCATCTGCATTTTTAAGTCTCCCCGCCTAGACAGTTCTAAGAAGACAGATTTGTAAGCACATAGTAAGCATTTAACAAATAGTTGATGAGTAAATATATGAATGATTTCCCTAAATCTCCCTCCATTGCTGACCCTGCACTGTGGGAGTAAGAGGTGGGGTGAGCTGTGGGGATGGGGCTCAGGAATGTCTGTGGGACATGGTATTTAAGATGAAAACCAGTGACTTGACACCTTGACTCACCCACTTTGATATGGCAAAAAATATATATATATATATTGGATTTTGGTGCCAGAACTCTTGTGGGCTGGAGCCACTGACCAGAGCCTCTGACGCATTAGGACTAGATTGCCTTAGGTTTCCACAGAGCACAAGCCCCATGGGGATGGCCCCCAGCATAGAACAGGCCTAGTTGCTGCATGTTGAGGTGGGTCCTTCTGCGACTCTAGTTAGCACCCCACACCATGGAAACGACTTGGAAGAGCCCTGCCCAGGAAGGAAGTCCACTGTCCCATTCTTCCCGCCTAATCATTGCGGTTGATCAAACTGAGAAGCTGCTTCCCAGACCACAAATAACAACAGGTAGTTTCAGATAGTTTAGTCCTCCATATGTGTGCCAGATTTCACCCCATCCTGGCCCAGAATAGCCCGTGCAAAAAGACGTTTTAAGGTAGACTTTTGGTTTTCATTTATTAACCTCACTAATACATAGGCCCATTCGGGCTGCTTAGAAGGATACAAAGGGCCAAGTTAATGTAGCATAATCAAGCTTTAACACTCTGCTTCCCAGAAAGCACTTGGAATGATATTATTGAATTTAGAGCTTGATATTTGGAAGAAAAGACACTATATTGCTAATTTTGTCTGTTTCTATTGATGGCTTGTTAATTATTTCTATTTTTATTTGTAAGTGATTTTAACTTATACAGATTGCTTAGCCATGAAACTCTCAGTCTTATAAAATCTGTTTCTGCCTATCTGCAACAACCTGTCGTCATGGGAAGAAGCAGACTTTAGGTTTGAATCAGCACACACAAAGCAGACAAGGCCAAGGTCCTGCCATTTCTTCCCTCTTCAACAGAGGGCAGACCAGAGGCATGCAGAGCATCTGGGTCAAACCCAGCTAGCGACCCCACCCTGAGTTTTTGCCTTAGCTTGGGCAAGTCATTTAACTCTCAGGGCATCAGTGAAGTGGAAAACACTAGTGTCTGTCTCATAGAGTGATTTATTGAGGTACCATATGAGAAGCAGTTGGCCCAGGACTGGGCACATGGAAGCCTTGATAAATGTTTTGGTTTAAAATGGGCAAAGTTGAAATGCCCTGCTTCTCCAGTTTCTTCTAAAATAAAATGAAGAGCAACCTTAACCTAATGGTTGTCCTAGAACCTGCAGCATTAGCATTACCTGGGAACTTGTTAAAAATGCAAATTCTTTTACCTATACTGGAATTAAAATTAAAAGCTTGATTAGGGGCCCCTGGTTGGCTCAGTAAGAGGAGCATGTGACTCTTGATCTCGGGGCTGTGAGTTTGAGCCCCACGTTGGGTGTAGCGAGAAGTAAGTAAGTAAAGAAAGAAAGAAAACTTTAAAGAAATAAATACAAATTTAAAAAATGCAAATTCTTGGGCTCCACTCCAGACCTACTGAATCCGAAGGGCTAGGGGTGGGGCCCAGTAGTGTTTGTTTGGAGCCCAGCCCTCCAGGTAATTCATGTGCCCTCTAGTTTGAGAACCACTGCCATAGGCAATTCATTTAAATTCTCTGAACCTGAGTTTTCGTACCCAGAAAACAGGGATGATACTCCTACTTCCCTGTTGGCACCATGCGGTACCATGAAGATTAGAAAAGAGGATGTGCTGCAGGCCGTGGCTGCCAGGTGGGAGGGGCTCCATTTTCCAGGCAGCCACACGGCAGAAGCCCCTTGGGAAACTTGCAAGTTCATCTTCTGTTTTCCCAACAGTTGGAAGTAGCCTGAGCATTGATGCTTTTTATTGTTCCCCTCCCCTTTTATGGTTGGTGATTTAATGATTTAGTGATTTATTTTTTCATTTTTCTCTTTTGCAGATAAAGACTATTTCCTGATTGTGATTCAGAATCCAACTGAATAAGCCACTCTCTTGGCTCCCTGCATCATTCCTTAATTTAATAGCCCCCAAGAATAATAATGTTTAATCATGTCAACCACCTGGCAGGTGGGAATCACCTTAGAGCCTACTTAGACCAACCCAGTGACCAAAGTCACCAAAGTCATCCCTCTGCTGGCCAATCACCCTTGAATCCTTGGGAGGGCCTTCTTTCCTCACCTCCAGATTTTGGAGCAAGAGCTTTGAGCAGCCCACACCCTACTTCCTCCTGACCTTCGGTTCACTTTGTCACCCCTGGAAAAGGCTGTTTTTCTTTAACTAAAAATAACTGAAATGCTTACCCTGCTGTGTGTCTTTAAACACTAGGTTGAAAAGGCCTCTCTGCCCCCCTCTCTTCCTCTGTAATCACATGGTCTGAAGACTGAGCCCCAGTGCTGCCTCTGGCCCCCGTGGCAGATTGAATTTGTGGTTCAGAGAGGCCTGCTTCCTACTGCACCTGTGGCCACACTTGCTGAGTGGAGTCCAATTTATAATTGGTACCCTGGTTTCTGGGCCCCTCATCCCTAGCCACTTCTCTTATTTCCCACTCCTCCCAATGTTTTGAAAGATTTTTTTTCTGCTACACTACACCGGGGATAGGAAAGGAGTGATATTTGTTGAGTACCCAGAATACACCACGTGTGTTATATACCTTGACTCATATCATCCTCACAGTACCCTGCAGACATTGTTAAAGCCATATTAAAGATGAGGAAACTGAGGTCTAGAGAATGACTTGCCCGAGGTTTCACAACTGTGGCACAGTCTCTGACTCCAAAAACTGTTTTTTCTGCATGTTCTTCCCAGAATTCCCCGATGGTCCCCTTTACCGGAGTGAGCTCATAAACAGATAAATGTGTGTCTTCTTTCCCTTAGACTCATGGGGGGGGGGGCGGGGGAGAGGCTCCCAGAACGTGCCTGGTACTCTGTGAGGCTGTAGGCCACCTGTCATCCAGTAGCGCTCTGGGATTTTCCCCCCAGAAACCACATTATTTATTTTTATTAGGTTTTTCTTTTTGTCTTTTGTTTCTTTACAGAGGGAAAAGATGCAAAACTGTGTAGTATAAACCTTGAAATCCCCCTTCATTGTCCTTCATTCGCCAAAAGTAACCTTTGTCTACAGTGAGTTCTTCCATCTAGCAAAAATACTTTTCTAAATTTTCCAGTGAAGTTTCCTTAATGGTATCAGGGGAGTAAAAGATGTACCCCTGGGAGCCTGGGGGTGTAGTTTATAAGGGCTCAGCAAAATGTTTTCAAAATCTCCCTTTTTAGTGAAAGATAATAGGGATTTTCCACTCCATAATATATCCATATTTGTCTTAATATAGCAGTAGTCCTTTCAAATAATTTTCCCCAAATCTCCAAGGAAAACTGATTCCCTGGGAAAACATTGCAGGTTTGCCCTGTCCCTATGGGCTCAGGAAGCATACCTGAGGGGCGGGGAGATCGCAGGACAGCAATATGACCCTGTGTCAGTAATCTTCTAAAAGAAAGTGAAGTGTGGCCACCGGTATCTTCTTTGTTCTCAGAGGTTTCTGGAAGCTGGGATCTAAGTCTGAGGTTCATGTGCCCTTCTGGCTTGAGTTTCTCCAAGAAGGATAATGGGGGAGGAAGGTCTGATCAACATAAATTACCTGGTGGCACAGTCAGGTTTCCAAAGGAGGAGAGGGGCTCTGTCCCTAGGGAAGGAGGTGGTCTGGGTACAGAGCAAGAGCTTGGAGACCAGACCCTCCTTTCTTCCCTTAGTCTTTCTCCCACACCCTCTTGTTTGCCTTAAAATTCCTAAAACTTTCCTTCAAGGTCCTAAGGAAGGTTTAGGCTCAGTTTGGCTTGGGGAAAACAAGATGACTCCTGAACATATATTCTGCCTCTGAGTCCCTTGGGCAATGGGATTTCTTCACACATGGGAAGCCCACTTTGGGTGCATTCCAGTTTGTGATACAATGCGTAAAACTCGCTGGACTCATCCTAAGATATAAAAACTCAGGTTTTTAAAAGTTTCAATGATGGTAGAACACACGCAAATACCGTAGGGTCTCTGTACTTTAAGTAGCAAGTATCTCGGAATAATAACCTACTAAGGTTAGAAGCTGACACCTGTCCTGGGCATGGAGGGAAGGGCATGGCTTCTGGGTTTCAGAAGAACATTTTTTTAAAAAAAGACATTTATTTATTTATTTGACAGCACAAGCAGGGGGAGCCCAGGCAGAGTGAGAGGGAGAAGCAGACTCCCCGCTGAGCAAGGAACTGGACATGGGGCTTGATCCTAGGACCCCGGGACCATGACCCAAGCCAAAGGCAGACGCCTAACTGACTGAGCCACCCAGGCACCTCTCAGAAGTACATTTGCCAATATAATATAAGACTGCCAGCATTGTGAAAATTTTCAAACATACAGAGAAGTTGAAATAATTAAATATCCTCCATTTAATTCTACAGTTAACATTCTGCTAATTTTTTTTTATCATGTAACCATTCCTTCATCCATCCATCCTGTTTTTTGATACATTTCAAAGGACAGTTGAAGACAATAGACACTCCTAAACACTTAAACATGCATGTTATTAACTAGTTTACCTTTTTTGGAGGTAATGGATGAAATTTATGTACAGTGAAATGCACAAATCTTAAGTGTGCCACTTACGTGACAAGTGCTTATACCAGCCAACTGAGTCCTCTTTCAAGATCACATCACCCCAGAAAACTCTCCTGTTGCTTACCAGCCAGACTCCACCCCTATTCCCCAGAGGCAACCCCTGTTTAGATTCCCTCCAAGGTTCAGCTCCATCCATCATTCAAACATCCACCTCAGCACTTGCCACTGTGTCTGGGAATTCTCATGTTGCTCCGTAAGCTGGTATTGCCTTTCTCCAAAAATGTGTTTTTAAAACACTGCAGGAGTTACAGGGGCGCCTGGGTGACTCAGTCGGTTAAGCATCCAACTCTTGATTTCAACTCAGGTCATGATCATCAGGGTCCTGGGATTGAGCGCTGGTCAGGCTTGGCGCTCAGCAGGGAATCTACCTGAGATTCTCTCCCTGTGTCCTTCCCCCTGCTTTTGCTCACATGCGTGCATTCTCTTTCTCTCTCTCTTCAAAATAAATCTTTAAAACACTGCAGGGGCTCCTGGGTGGCTCAGTCGATTAAGCGTCTGCCATCTGCCTTGGGCTCAGGTCATGTCCCAGGGTCGAGCCCCAGGTCAGACCCCCTGCTCATCAGTCTTCTTCTCCCCCTCCCTCTCCCTCTGCCCATCCTTCTCATGTGCACTCTCTTGCTCTCTCCTCTCTCTCAAATGAATAAAATCTTTGTATATAAAAAAAAAAAAAAACACTGCAGGAATTATAGGCTTTCTCCTCCTATGTATATTTGACTCGAACCAACTGTAATTCTGTACATTTTTTCATTGAGAATCCCAAACCAACTTTACACACCAAATTCAGGTTCTAGTGAATTACCAGGGGAAAAATAGAGAAATGTGGATCTCATAGATTTATTGCAGCAGGTAGAAATCATGAATTTGTCAAACAGGTCAAATCAGTAGAGCCACAATCCAATGTCAATGAACTTAAGCTGATCGATTGTATTCAGTTGCAAAGGAAAATAACAACACAAAATGCTAGTTCAACTGTTGTGTTAAACAAGCTCAGTTGGATCAAAAGGCAACTTTATTATGGTCTCCCACTGTCTTTAAATTTATTCTCTGGGGCTTGTCCTTCCCCTGCCCCTGGATGGAATGTCTGACAAGTCCTGAGGCTTCTCTCCTCACTTTTGGGTAGATGATGTGTCCGGTCCGGTGTAACAACAAAACCTTGTAACTGAATTTGGAGATGGAGACTGCCCCTTGCCCACCTTCAGCCCACTGCCAGCCTTGCCATCCGTGGTGGGGAATGCAGGGTAGGCAGCAAGGGCTTGGCCCTGTTTCCTGACTGTGCTCTGTCACCTCTTTTGCCCCATGTTGCTAAGAGGGGAGTGAGATGGAGAGGAAGGTGCACACTTGACCGGTACTGTTGGAACTCAGTTCTGGCTCTTGAAGCCTGACATGTTTAAAGCTGAAACATCCTTCTGGTCCATCTGTCATGAATGTTTTCAAGACCTGTCTGCTGTCCTCCAACCTGCAGGCTCCCTGCTGGCCCCTGACAACTTTCCTGTTGGCCTCTGGTTCTCAGGGTCCCCCTCTACACGCTCTGCCTCCGTCAGCTTGGGGTGAAACAATCATCCACCACTTCCCTCCATGGCTGGAGACTCAAAGGATATCAACAGCTTCTAATGATCGTCCTCTAGCTTCCACCTCTTTTACAGGCTAGCGATCAGGCAGAAGTCTGGACTCACTTTGAGCCCCCTTGTGTTGCAGTCCTGCATGGTCCCGCTCCTCTCTTAGCTCGCGGCCACTAATTGCCCTGGAGCTTCAGTAGAAACTGAGATGAAAATTACTAGACTTTAACTTCCTAGTTCACAAGAAATATGTTATTAAAAACTTGCCTTAAAGGCAAGATGAAATAGGAATTTCATGATTTTTTTTTAATTCTGGGTTTTAAATACTTTGTTGACATTCAAGACTTGTTTGACTTTGAAAACTTTACTAAGTTTTCAAATATATTTAGAGAAAACATGTTCTTATTTTACAATCTTTACAAAGTAGTGCTTTGTTCATTGATTCATTCAACAGTTATTTAGTGCATGCCTACTACGCACCAGGCCCCATGTCTAGACATAAAGGAATGGAAACAAGAGCTTATTTCTAGTGGAGATGAGACAACAGTTAAGAAAAACAAAACTACGCTTGGGACCCATCTTGGACCAATTAAATCATAATCCCTGAGCATCATTCGTTTGTAAAAGCTTCCCAGGTTTTTGTGACATGCACCTAGAATCGAGAACCATGGACATCATTCAAGCCTTATACATATGCCATGGTTGCGAGTGCAAGAAGCTAAACAATATTCAGAGATATGGAAGAACTCTCGAAATATTAAAAATATGAAGGGAATAATCTCAACAGAAGAACTGCAAGATAAATTTGAGAAAATCTCCCCAAAAGAGGAAAAAAGGAAGAGATGATGAAAAAGTTAAGAAAATTGAGGGATCTGTCTGGGATATTCAACATCTGATTAGTAGAAGTTCCAGAAAGAACAGAGGGTAGAAAATTATCAAGAGACTATGAGAAAGTTTTCCAGAACTAAGGCCGTAAGTTTCCAGATCAAAAGATCTGAGTGACCAGAGGAATTAATTTTAAAACAGACCCATGCCACCCCAGTGTTTATAGGAGCAATGTCCACAATAGCCAAGATGTGAAAAGATCCCAGATGTCCATCGACAGATGAATGAATAAAGATGTGGTATATATATATACGATGGAATGTTACTCAGCCATCAGAAAGAATGAAATCTTGCCATTTGCAAGGACGTGGATGGAACTAGAGGGTATTATGCTAAGCGAAATAAGTCAGAGAAAGACAAATACCATGTGATTTCACTCATATGTGGAATTTAAGAAACAAGACAGATGAACATAGGGGAAGGGAAGGAAAAATAAAATAAGATGAAAACAGAGTGGGAGGCAAACCATAAGAAACTATGGGAAACAAACAGGGTTGCTGGAGGGGAGGGGGATGGGGGATGGGGTAACTGGGTGATGGGCATTAAGGAGGGCACTTGATGTAATGAGCACTGGGTTAACACCCAACTGCAACTGATAAACCACTAAATTCTACCCCAGTAACTAATAATACAGCATATATTAACTAAATTGAATTTAAGTAAAGAATTTTTTAAAAATAAAAAAATTAAGGGGTGCCTGGGTGGCTCAGTTGTTAAGTGTCTGCCTTTGGCTCAGGTCATGATCCCAGGGTCCTGGGATCGAGCCCTGCATCAGGCTCCTTGCTCAGCGGGAAGCCTGCTTCTCCCTCTCCCACTCCCCCTGCTTGTGTTCCCTCTCTCGCTGTGTCTCTCTCTGTCAAATAAATAAAAATCTTTAAAAAAAATTTAAAAAGACCCATGCCAGGCCCCATCATCATAACATCTCAGAACACTGTGGACAGACACAATCCAGAAAGAGAAGAAAAACAGGTGCCAAGGATTAGAAATTACAACAGCGTTGGACCAACAGCATCACTAGAAACAAAGAGAGTGGGGAAATACCCTCAAAATTCTGATTAAAAAATGATTTACAACGCAGAGTTCTATTTCCAGCCAAACTATTAGTTAAGTGTGAGAGTAAGGTAAATATTTTCAGACACATAAGATCACATGTATTTATCTGCCGTGAACCCTTTCTCAGGAAGCTATCGAAGAATGTACATCAAAATAAGGCATAAAGCAAAGAAAATAAGACATGGGGTTCAGGCAATTTGAGACTCCAACACCAGAGAGACAAAAGGGATACCTCAGGATGATGGTGAAGGGCCCAGGGCAGTAAACCTAGTGAGAAGTCCTAAACAGGGGAGAAGGATGTTTCCGAGTAGAAAAAAACTGATAGATTATTTGATGTATTTGAGTGGATTCAGAGAGATTTTTAGTTCTGCAACAAATTCAGGGATAATTTAATATTGGGGCATGGAAAATAAAAACAAAAACGTAAACCCAAATTCCAGGAAATACAAAATTGTACAATAAAAAGCAAATCTAGGACATATCATGTGGCTCAGCTGTGCATAGTTATGTAGGCAAACTACTATAAACCCTGAATGGTGCTACAGCTGCTGGGGGAAGGGAAGGGTGATGAGGGGCAAGAGTCAAATCCCCTTGAGGCGCCTGGGTGGCTCAGTCGTTAAGCGTCTGCCTTCGGCTCAGGTCATGATCCCAGGGACCTGGGATCTGGCCCCACATCGGGCTCCCTGCTCGGCGGGGGGCCTGCTTCTCCATCTCCCGCTTCCCCTGCTTGTGTCCCTCTCTTGCTGGTCTCTGTCAAATAAATAAATTTAAAAAAAAAAGCATCAAATTCCCTTAAAGAAATAAGAGGGAAACCATAGTGCTTAGAAACATCAAGGTAAGGGGCACCTGGGTGGCTCAGCGGGTAAGCGTCCATCCAACTCCTGATTGCAGCTAAGGTCATGATCTCAGGGTTGTGACCTCAAACCGAGCTTGGGGCTCCATGCTGGGCGTGAAGACTGCTTAAGATTCTTTCTTTCAAAAAAAAAGAAAAAAAACATGAAGGTAAATATCAGAAGAAACAGCAATAAGCAGTTAAATTGTTATTTGACTTTTGTATGTTACCAGTATTATTTGGGTTAAATTTTGAGAGTTTGCAATAACCTAAAGCTATACTTATAATATGATGTTAGTGCTTCTAGCCCTTTTCCAGTGAAATAACTGAAGAATGAGGAGAGTCTTCTAGAACTCCAGGGGGAATCTGGAGGGGTAGCTCAAAGAGAATCTGTTGCAAGCATAATTTATCTTTGAAGTCTCCTAGTATCTTTATTTTTTTTTAATTTTTTTAAGATTTATTTATTTATTTAGAGGGAGTGAGAATGAGAGAGAGAGAGAGAGAGAAAGAGAGAGAGCACATGAGAGGGGGGGAGGGTCAGAGGGAGAAGCAGGCTCCCCGCCAAGCAGGGAGCCCGATGCGGGACTCGATCCTGGGACTCCGGGATCATGACCTGAGCCGAAGGCAGTCGCTCAACCGACTGAGCCACCCAGGCGCCCAACTCCTAGTATCTTTAAAAAGTGTAGGGTGCCTGGGTGGCTCAGTTGGTTAATCGACTGCCTTCGGCTCAGGTCATGATCCCGGAGTCCCGGGATCGAGTCCCGCATCGGGCTCCCTGCTCAGCGGGGAGCCTGCTTCTCCCTCTGACCCTCCCCCCCTCTCACGTGCTCTCTCTCTCATTCTCTCTCTCTCAAATAAATAAATAAAATCTTTAAAAAAAAAGTGCACACATAGGGGCGCCTGGGTGGCTCGGTCGTTAAGTGTCTGCCTTCGGCTCAGGTCATGATCCCGGGGTCCTGGGATTGAGCCCCACATCGGGCTCCCTGCTCGGTGGGAAGCCTGCTTCTCCCTCTCCCACTCCCCCTGCTTGTGTTCCCTCTCTCGCTGTGTCTCTCTCTGTCACATAAATAAATAAAATATTAATAAAATAAAATAAAAGTGTACACATATTTTGCATTCTGGTGGCTCTGTGGAGACTGCAGGACCTGAGTGGAAACCGGAGCCCAGTCAGCCAGGTGAGCACTGATGGTGGCCTGGGTGAGAGGATTAACTTGGGGTCCTTGCTGGGGGCAGGTGTAGGAGGGGGATTCCAAGGAGAGCATCAGAACTTGCTGAACTGGTGGGAGGGAAGGAATGAGACCTCCAGGGGACTCCTAGGTGCTTGCTTGAGCAACCAGGTGCTGCCACTCATTGAGATGGGGAGCAATTTTGGAGGGGACGAGAACAATTTTGAAATGGCCTACTTAATCTGGGCCTATTAGATATCAGTGTGTCCGATATGTTGCACACACTGCTGAATACACAATTCTGTGCTGGACATACAGACTTGGGACCGTAAGCCTGTGATTAAAGCGAAGGGCTTTACATGAATTCACCAGAGTGAAAGAGGGAGCGAAAGGAGAGAGGAAGGGTCTGAAGGCATCACCAGGGATACTTCACCTCTGGAGGTCTGCTCCAGGAGCGGACACTAGCAGAGAATGAGAAGGAGGGAGGCTAGGAGAGCCATTTGAGACAAAAGCTCTTTCAATTAGGATTTAGTTCAGCTGCAGAAAACTCAAAATAACTGTGGCTTAAACAAGATAAAAATTTATCTAGTCAGTAGTCCAGGGTTGGAATGGTGACTCCACAAAGTCGTCAGGGACCCAGGCTCTTTTCAGCTTTCAGCTCCACCATCCCCAGGGTATGTATAACCTTTGTCCTTGTGATCCAAGATAGCTGCTAGAGCCCCAGCCATCACACTCAAGTTTCAGGCAGCTGACGGAGGATGGGGTACACAAGGATGTACTCTTTTCCTTTAAGGAGAGTTCCCAGAAGCCCCCACAGAGCACTTTCCACCCTCCCCCCGCCCCCCCAAGAGCACTCTATGCCCTTACAACAACCAAGCAGGCTACTTGAGGGGTTTGAAGCAGGAGGAAGGGATGGCCCCCAGGCCAGGCCAGCGTGCTTCACAGGACTGTAGGTGGCCACCGATCATCTCGGGCCTGAGTCCCACCTGGTCGAAGGTCTTGCTGTTGTAGACGCCCACCATGTCCGGTAGGATGATCTTGTCCCGCAACACTTATGTTTTATGGACAAAAGTGTTGTCATCTTGTCACTCTTAACTGCAGCGGAAGCTGGGAAATTGGGCTGGGTGTGCGGCTGCCCTACGAGACATTCGGGGTTCTGTTCCAAGGGGGGAGAAGCGCCATAGCTGTGTGTGTGTGTTGGGGTGGGGGGCAACAGTCCGCAGTCTCCCCACAGAAGCCGAGAGAAGGAACTTCAAGGAGAGAGTGCTCATAGCAGTGGGTTGGGAAGGGAGCGGAGGAGGGGTGTGTGAGTTCCCAGAACAGGTCTGTTTGCTGGTGAGGGACGCGGAGGGGCCTCCGGGAGAAGGGTGGCCCCAGGGCCCCGGGGGAGGGCTGGCTTAGGCAAGAACAGGGGCAGCTAGTGCACGGCCCCCCGAGGGGAGGCAGGGCGAGGGCGCAGGGGGTCGCGACGGCGGAGGGCCGGAGCCGCCCGGGGCAGCGTGGCGGGCTGGTTGGGCAGGGCCCAGCCGAGCGGTGCTGCGGTCAACAGTGTCGCGGCCGCAGGGGCGCGGCGGTGATGCGCGCTCTCGGGGGCTTCCACCAGGACTGGGGTGTTCAGCAGAATGGGGGAGTTCCGGGCTGTGGGAAATGGTAATTGGGGTGGGCTGTGGAGCGTGCACCCGCAGGAGGGAGTGCAGACGGCGGGGAAGTGACTGACTGGGGGTGGTGTTCCAAGGCCGGTGGGGAAGTGTGCGGTCGAGGCTGAGACCCGCGAAGTGGGGGGCCACGCTGACCTGGCGGAGTGACAGCGGGGAGGGTCGGGACGGGACAGAGGGGTCTGGGAGGATTCAGAGAGTGACTGGATCGGTGACTGAAGGGGAGAGCCCGGCTGAGACCCGGTCAGGCCGGGGTGATGGGCTGTGAGGGCAGGTGGGGGTAAGCAGGGGGCGCGGGTCCTGGGGAAGATGGTGGCTGCTCTCGGACGTGTTGAAGCTGAGAAGCCTCAACATCCTGAGGCAACCTTTGCTCAGGAGGCAGGACCCAGACCTGAGGCCCTGGGGGAAAATCAGGGCTGGAAGTAGGGATCTGGGAGCCGCTGTCATGTTGAAGGCACTGATGGGTGTGAACGGGAACGTGACCCAGGATGACTTGAGCGGGCTGAGGAGAGATGAGGGCCATGGCAGGATGAGATCTCCTGGGTGCAGCCAGAGCCTGCAAAGGCCGATGGGAGGCAACCTCTCCAGGGGACTGGCCAGCTCTGAAGGCCAGTGTATGGGGAGGGCGGGGGGGGGGGTGAGGACAGAGGAGGGGAGGGTGGGGAGGAGCGACGCCGGCCCCAGCATTCAGGGAGGGACGGAGGGTGAGAGCTGAGCACGACCCCGGCTAGAGGGAAAGGAGGGGTCGGAGGGAGCGAGGCCCCATGCGGGCAGTGGGACTGGTGGTCATGGCCTATACTTCCCAGTGAGGCCAGAGAGACTTCGAGGAGTGAGGGTAGGGCAGCCCCAGCCAGAGGCCTGGGGACCCCTGGGCGGGTTTCATTCCCTCCAGTCTTTGGAAAATTCCACTTAGAGTCTGTAAACAGGAACAACCAATCCTCACTCAGAGATAATGACCCTGACTCAGACCTCCGTCCTCCCGGGTCCTCCCAAAGTGAGGCCCATTTTATAAGTGAGTTCATTGCCTTAAATAAGATACCGCAGCACTGGGTACTAAAGTTGGTCCATCTGATTCCCGGCCCTGTTTCCCCAGAGCCCCATGCCCTCCTGGTCACGCACTGATACAGATCCTTGACCTCAGAGGTAGGTTCTGTGAGCGTCTCCGGGTGACGAAATTGAGGCTCCAGGGGGAAAGAATGTGCTCAAAGTTTTCCAGTAAGAGGTAAAGCTACTTTGGACCCACATCTCTCTGCCACTGTGTAAAGGAACAGACAGAGGGGATAGAGCAGGAACCAAACACACAGTAAATGCTGCCCTTAAGGGTCTTGAAAGTTAGTGGGAGGGAGAAATAAAATCATTTTTGTAATAATTATATGCCATATTAAATGTAGACCCACAATGAGATACCACTGCACACCCACCAGAGTGGCTAAAATTAGAACAACTGGCAACACCAAATGTTGGCAAAGATACAGAGCTACTACATCTCCCGTATAATGTTGATAGGACTCTAAAATGAAACCACTACTTTAGAAAAAGATCTGGAGGGGCGCCTGGGTGGCTCAGTTGTTAAGCGTCTGCCTTCGGCTCAGGTCATGATCCCAGGGTCCTGGGATCGAGCCCCGCACCGGGCTCCCTGCTCCGCGGGAAGCCTGCTTCTCCCTCTCCCACTCCCCCTGCTTGTGTCCCTGCTCTCGCTAACTCTGTCAAATAAATAAAATCTTAAAAAAAGGAAAAAGAAAAAGATCTGGTAACTTCTTATAAAACCAAACACACACCTACCCCATAAACCAGCAATTCCACTCCTAGATATTTGTCCAAGTGAAATAAAATGAGTATGTCCACACACAGACTGTTATAGGTATGTTCAGATTATCTTTATTACAATCACCAAAAGCTGGACAGTCCAGGTCTCCACTGGTAGGAGAATGGATAACCAAACTGGTGCATCCATACAGTGGAAACTACTCGGCAATATAAAGAAATGGTCTACTGGTATTTGCAACAACGTGAACCTCAAAATGTTTATACTGAGGTAAAGAAGCCAGATACAAAAGCGTGTACTGTATTGTTCTGTTTCTATGAAGTTCTAGACCGGCTCAGACTAATCTATGGTGAAAAACTCCAAATGGTGGTTGCATCTGGAGGTGAGTGTGGAAATGGACTGAGAAGGGGCAAGAGGGAACTTTCTAAAAAGGTGATGGTAGTGTTCTATATCTTTGCAGGAGTTTGGGTTGCACAGGTGCCAAAATGCCTCAAACACACACTTAAAATCTGTGTTTAGTTGTATGTAAATTTTATCCCTGTAATGAAAAAAAAAAATAACCAAAACCACACATTGATATGGATGTGAAGGGTTTAGAGATAAAGTGAACTGATGTCTGTAACTTACTGGTTTTTTTCCCTTTTTTCTGTTGAGACATAATTGACATATAACATATTACCTTTTGGTGTACAACATAATGATTCAACATTTGTATATATTATGAGATGATCACCGTAAGTTTGGTTAACAACTATTAGCATACATAGTTACAAAAATTTTTTTCTTGTGATGGGAACTTTTAAGATCTACTCTTTAGCAACTTTCAAATATACACAAATATACATTACTAATCCTAGTCACCATGCTGTACATTACATCCCCTTGACTTCCTCCCCACTGCCCCACCGAGGTGGGGCTCGATCTCACGACCTGGAGATCATGACCTGAGCTGAAATCAAGAATCAGACGCCCAACCAACTGAGCCACCCAGGTGGCCCCCCCCTTGACTTACTTATAACTGAAAGTGTGTGCCTTTTGACCCCTTTTACTTCTTTTGCCCCGCCCCACTTCCCAGCCTATGGCAACCATTAATCTGTTCTCTATCTATGAGCTTGTTTGTTTTTTTTAGATTTCACATATCAGTGAGATCATGGTCCATCAATGTTGTCACAAATGGCAAGATTCCATTCTTTTTTATGGATTAATATTCCTGTGTGTGTGTGCCACATTTTCTTTTTTTTTAAAGATTTTATTTATTTATTTGAGAGAGAGAGAATGAGAGATAGAGAGCACGAGAGGGAAGAGGGTCAGAGGGAGAAGCAGACTCCCGCTGAGCAGGGAGCCCGATGCGGGACTCGATCCCGGGACTCCAGGATCATGACCTGAGCCGAAGGCAGTCGCCCAACCAACTGAGCCACCCAGGCGCCCATCTGGAGCTGTTTTTGAAATGTGGGCCAGCAGGGTTTGAGCATGGATCAGATGTGTGGGTAGTGAAAGAAAGAAAGGCGTCAAAGATGACGGATGGAGACAGGGAAGATTTACAATGGGAGCACATTTTAGAGGAAGAGCATAGGTTCATTTAGGGGAAGCTAAATTCGAGATGTCTCCTAGGCATTCAAGTAGAGACCTGGAGTAGACCAGACCTTTGGATTCGAGGGAGATGGGGGAGAGGAGGAAGCGGTGGGGAGAGAAATCAGAGGACTGGAAGAAGGGGTATCAGTCCTGCTGACAGGTCAGGGAAGAGGAAGAGTGAGCACAGACCTTGGGATTTGGGGGATGGGCCCCTCCCCAACTGTAGCCTCAATCCGGGGCTTAGTCAGACAAAAGAGAGGTGTAACCACTTCCCCAAGGCCATGGCTGACCTAGTTCTTTCAGCTGCACTTAACAGCTCTGACCACACTGTCCTGTAACTTTGTGAGATTTGTCCATTTTGACACAGCTTTAGATCAAGAGTCCGTGAACCAAGGCCTCAGGCCAGATCTATTTTAGCAAATAAAGTTTTATTGGGACACAACCATGTTCATTTGGGCCCCAAGGCTGCTTCCACACTCCAACAGAATTGAGTAGTTGCTGGGGATCAAATGGCCTGCAAAGCCAAACATATTTACCGTCTGGCCTTTTCAAGGGAAAGTTTGCTGACCCCTTCTCTCTCACGGTGTTTTGCTCTGTTAGAGGAATACCCAAGATATTCAGTAGGACATTTAGGTAGTCCCAGTTTTTTTGCTATTATGAAAATGCTCCAATTAAACATATTTAACTGTGTTCCCTTGAGCCCATATGGTACACAGCAAGTGGAATTCCTGGTCTGTAGGATATAGGCATCTTCAGTTTCAGTAGATTTTGCCAAATTGCTCTTTAGTGTGACTGAAAAGATTTACACTCCCATCAGCTGTGTGGAGAGTTCCTATTTTTCCCATCTTTCTCTAAAACGTGGTATGATATTAGTTCATATTAGTTAGAAGTATTCTGTTGTCCATGGTTCCTCTGCATCTTCTGGCTGTGAGTGATAGATAGAAGGCTGTGCCTTCTCCTTTCTTCTTCTTGGCTTGGTGCTCTAGCTGGGACCTTGATACAATGTTGCAATGTGTTCAATGACAAAATGCCAAATTTTGTTCCTGGCTTTAAAGGGAATAATGCTTTACATTTTACCATATAGTATGGTGTTTTACCATAAAGTATGATGTTTGCTGCAGGGTTTTTTGGGGGGGGCGGGGGAGAAGTCACCTAGAAAACCAGCTGGATTATTTATTTTTTTTAGGTATATGGCTACTCATTTATCTATTTCTTTTTGAATTAGTCCTGACAAATTATCTTTTTCTAGAAAATTGTCCATTTCATCTAAGTTTTAAATTGACTGGCATAAAGTTTATAACATTCTTATTTTTTTAACGATTTTATTTATTTGACAGAGAGAGCACAAGTAGGCAGAGAGGAGGCAGAGGGAGAGGGAGAAGCAGGCTCCTCGCTGAGCAGGGAGCCCGATGTGGGACTTGATCCAGGACCCTGGGATCATGACCGGAGCCGAAGGCAGACACTTAGCTGACTGAGCCACCCAGGCGCCCCTATAACATTCTTATTTTTATCATTTCTGCTAGAAATGATAGTTAATGTCCATTTTTCCCATTAATATTTTATTGGTCTCTTCAAAGATCCCACTTTGTGGTCCATCCTAGTGTTTTTGTTTTCTATTTCAATTTCTGCTCTTCATTATTATCTTCTTTCCACTTTCTTTGGGTTGACACTATTACTCCTTTTAAAAATTCTTTAGGGGTACCTGGGTGGCTCAGTTGGTTAAGCATCCCAGTCTTGATTTCAGCTCAGGTCATGATCGGGGTCATGAGATCAGCCGGAGTAAGTCTCTGCACTCAGTGGGGAGTCTGCTGAAGATTCTCTCTCTCCCTCTGTCCCTACACCCCACACTCTCTCTAATTTGAGAGAGTGTGTGTGCACATGAGCGGGGGGGGGAGGGAAGGAGGTAGGGAGGGGGGTAGAGAAAATGAATCTCCAGCGGACTCCCTGCTGAGTGCAGAGCCCAACATGGGGCTCAATAGCAGGACCCTGAGATCATGACCTGAGCTGAAACCATGAGTCAGCTGCTCAACCAACTGAGCCACCCAGGCGCCCCTCTAATAAAGGAATCATATATATATATATATTTTTACATTTTATTTGAGAGTGTGCAAGCAGGAGGAGGGGCAGAGGGAGAGAGAATCACAAGCAGACTCTGCACCCAGTGTGGAGCTCCATCCCATGACCCCAAGATCATGACCTAAGCCAAAATCAAGAGCTGGACACTTAACTGACTGAGCCACTCAGGTGCCCCTGATAAATAAATCTTTAAAAAATTTCTTTGGGGTGCCTGGGTGGCTCAGATGGTTGTGTGTCTGCTTTCGGCTCAGGTCATGATCTCAGGGTCCTGGGATCGAGCCAGGGCCTGCATCGGGCTCCCTGCTTGGCGGGGAGCCTGCTTCTCCCTCTCCCTCTACGGTTACCCCTGCTTGTGCTCTCTCTCTGTCAAATAAACAAATAAATAAATTTCTTTAACACTCTGCTTGTAAATTTTCTGTATTTCTTACCTACTATAATAAAGCTATAGATCTGCCAAATGATGCTTTAGTTGCCTTACCCCTACCATGAGTTTTTATATGTATTCTCATTTTTTTGATCTAGTTTTCATTTCTACAGAATTTCATCTTTGAGTAAAAAGCTTTTTAGATGTTTAAACGTCCAAACATTTGGAGTTTACTTGGCTCTGGTCTGTGGTCATAGAAATATGGTCTCCATGGAATGGATGGTATATTTGATACCTTTGAGATTTATCTTGGGGCTATTTTTAGGTCATTTTTTGGTAAATGTTTCTTGTGTGCTTAAAAGTAACAATATTGGGTTCTGGGTTCATGGTCCTATCAGGGTTCATTAATATCTTCTATATCCTTTTTTTGGCTGTTGGGTCAATCAGTTACTGAAAGAGGTCTTAAATCTCACTGTGATGAAAGATCTGGCAATTTCTCCTTGTATCCTATCACTTTCGTTTTATACATTTTCAGTCTTAAACTTCTAACTTGTATATTTTACAAGAGTTATGTCTTCCTAAAAGTTGTACTTTTCATCATTTTGTGGTCACCCTCTTTATCTCTAATAATGTCTTTTATCTTAAAGCCTATTTTGTCTGATTTTGCTATAGATACAC
This sequence comes from Zalophus californianus, assembly GCF_009762305.2. NCBI lineage: Eukaryota > Metazoa > Chordata > Mammalia > Carnivora > Otariidae > Zalophus > Zalophus californianus. The sequence continues at coordinate 115,868,382 of NC_045602.1, forward strand.
CTTCTGGTTAGCTTTTCTCTAGTATACCTTTTCCCATCATTTTACTGTTGGTGCACTTACGTTTTTCTTATTTTAAAGATTTTATTTCTTTGACAGAGCACAAGCAGGGGGAGTGGCAGGCAGAGGCAGAGAGAGAAGCAGGCTCCCTGCAGAGCAAGGGAAGCCCAATGTGGGACTCAATCCCAGGACCCCAGGATCATGACCTGAGCCAAAGGCAGTCGCTTAACCAACTGAGCCACCCAGGTGCCCGGTGCACTTACATTTTAACTGTCCTCTTGTAAACACCATGTAGAGCTGCATTTTATTTTCCTTGGCCAGTTTGATCATCTGTTTAAATAGGTGAATGTAAAGCCTTTTTTTTACCTCTGGTTTTGTATCCTATACCATTCTTTTTTACTACCCTTTTCTCCTTTTCTGCATTGGCAGTTACACTTTCCATTTTTTTAAAAATATTTTATTTATTCATCCAACAGAGAGAGACCACACAAGCAGGGGCAGCGGGCAGGCAGAAGGAGAGGGAGAAGCAGACTCCCTGCCGAGCAGGGAGCCCCACGCGGGGCTCGATCCTAGGACCCTGGGCAGACGTTTAACCAACTGAGCCACCCAGACGCCCCTACACCTTCCATTCTTTTAACGATCCCTCATAAGTATCTGAAACACACACTTGGATATACAAAGCTGGACAATTACCAGTATCTTTATCCTCCTCCCCTTAACTAAGAGCACTTGAACTGATTACCCACTTCCGTCTGACATGTTGCTGTGTCCTCTCGTTTTGTACTCCACAAATTGATGATCATGTTCATGTTCCACGGTGTTTTAGACCTACTTCCATGTTTACCGGTCGAGTTGTTTAGCATTTTCCTATCTTTTTAGAGTTCTGCAAATTCATTACAAAGTGCCAAGATGCTACTTTTGTTTATCCTGCTCTGGATTTTATGTGAGGTTCCTGGTCTTTAGTCAAGTTTGGAAGCTCTTCTTCAGGAACTGCCTCTCCCACTTCTTTTCTCTTCTCCTGGAATTCTGACGGACCTGTCCCTTCCCCTTTTACATTGTCCATCACCTTGTTTCTCTGGTCAGTAGCTTGGGCTCTCTCCTCCAGCTCAGTGACTTACCTTCTGCTGCGTCTAATCTACTTTCTGGTCTCATCCTTTGAGACCTGAATTTCAGTGGTGTTTCTAATTCTAGAAGTTCCTTTTAAAACCTGTGTGATTCTTTTTAGCATCTTGCTCTTTCGTGTTTTAATCCCCCCCACCCCACCCTAGCTTTTTTTCCTGTAACCATGAGCTCCACGAAGGTGAGGAGGTCTTTAGGTTCGCTGTTGTCACCCCAGTGCCTCGCACCATCTCTGGAACGGAACAGAGTGTGCCGTGGGATGACTTAGCACCAGTGGGAACAGAGAGCCGCTAAACCCCAGACTGGCCCGCGCGCAGCGGGTCAGCCAGCCCAACTGCCCGCAGCCCCGCCAGTCTCTCAGCCCCGGCCTCGGGGAGAGGGGCCGGCAGCCCATGACGTCACAGGACTGTGACGCGCCGGGGAGCCCCGCCCCTTCGCGGCGCTGGCCCGGAGTCCAGCTCTCTGCGCCGTGACGTCACGGGTCCGGGCGGGCGGGTTTTGCGTCGGCCCAATGGGAGCGGCGCGCCGGCCTCCCCTTTAAGGAATGTTGTGACCTGACGTCACCCGGGCGAGTTACCTCCCCGAGCCACCGCCGCCAGGCTCAGCTCACAGCCCCGGAGCCCTTGAGCGCGAGGCGCGGAGCCCCCGAACCTCAGAGCCCCAAGCCGCGCGCCCCGGAGCCCCGGCCTGCGCGCCCCGCCGGGCCCGCGCGATGCCCTCGGACCGGCCTTTCAAGCAGCGGCGGACCTTCGGTGAGGCCCGGCGGGCGGTCGGCGGGCGCGGGGTGGGGGCGCCGCGACTGACCCGGACTGCCGCAGGCGACGTCAGCCCCGTGACGTCAGACTCGGGCTAGACCCCCGGGCCGGGAGGCAGGTTCAGGCCTGGGCCGGGGCCTCGCCTCGGAGCCCGGCGGGTGCCAGGCCCTGGGGCCTGACGGCCCTGGGGGCGGGGGCTCGGGGGGGCGGGGCCGGGGACAGGCGGGGCGAACGGCGAGCGGGACCTCTCTCGGCCTCACTGCCCGCCCACTGTCCGCAGCCGACCGCTGTAAGGAGGTGCAGCAGATCCGCGACCAGCACCCTAGCAAGATCCCGGTGAGTCCCGCCGCCCCCTCCCTTCCCCGCGGCCCCAGGCCCCTCCCGGCTCACGCATCCCTCGCCCCACCCCTAGGTGATCATCGAGCGCTACAAGGGTGAGAAGCAGCTGCCGGTCCTGGACAAGACCAAGTTCCTGGTCCCAGACCATGTCAACATGAGCGAGTTGGTCAAGATCATCCGGTGTGTGGGCAGCAGCAGTCATAGGGGCCTGGGGTCCTTTTGGGGATGGCGGGGCCCTCGCGGGGCCGGGCCCTGAATCCCTGTTTTGGGGAGGTTGGGAAAGGCCAAGGTCAGGGTTGGGGTCAGTGTCAGGTCAGAGGTGAGAGCTTCTAGAAGGGCCTGGGATGGGTGTGAAGCCGCCTCAGAATCCTTTTGGAGAGAGGGAGGTGGGGGGGGGTCAGGGCTCCACCCACCCAGCAGCCAGGCCCCTTCACCGTAGGCTTGCTCTTCTGCCCACCCCAGGCGCCGCCTGCAGCTGAACCCCACGCAGGCCTTCTTCCTGCTGGTGAACCAGCACAGCATGGTGAGCGTGTCCACACCCATTGCGGACATCTATGAGCAGGAGAAGGACGACGATGGCTTCCTCTACATGGTCTACGCCTCCCAGGAAACCTTCGGCTTCTGAGCCAGCAGTAGGGGGGTGGTGTTTGGCCTGGGCGTGGGGGAGGGGGAGGGCCCTGTCAGGCTCTGCCCAGGGAGCTCCTGGCTCCTGAACTGAACTGCCTCTGCCCGAGATGAGCTAGGCAGGGATGCTGCCCCCCCTAGCCAGGGGGCACCAACCACACCTACACTGCCCCTGGGTGGATCCTGGGCCATTGTTAGGGTTGCCCTGGGTGCTGGCTGGGATGGGGGAGGGTAGGGAACAGCCCCCAGCACCCCTGCTCCGTGTGATTTGTCTTTTTTTTAGGCCCCTGCCCATCTGCCCCTCCCTCACCTGAGGCGCTGCCCCACCCCCGGACCTGCCCACCCCTGAAGGACTGGCCCCTGGCTCACCTGGTCTTGACATGGTGTATGGATCTGTGGTCATTGTCCCTCTGCAGAATAAAGATTGCTCAGGCCTGCCTGGCCCTTTGCCTCCAGCTGCTTGGGGTGTGGGGAGGGCTGCCAGTGGGGCTGTCTCACACCAGTCTCAGCTCGTCAGGGAACAGACTTGTGTGCTGTGGACCTGGGGCTCATTCTGGAAACCCACACCAGTGTGTAGTATATGGGGGTGGTGTTCAAGGACAAGTCCACCCTTTCCAGGAGTTCAGTGTAAGCCCAGGATAGATTTCATAACAAAAAACATTTATTAAGTAGCCACAACCTAACAAATCCTGCTCCCCTGCTTCTTACCCTATCCAGCATCGGAGGGGGCTCCCTGGTCTGCAGAGTCAAAAGAGTAGGGTCCAAGGGGAGGTGCTCCTGGCTACTCCCCACCGGCCTTGCTGCCAGCCCTGGTTCCCCTCTGGTGCCAGAGCTTCGGAACCCTGGACTCAAACCTCATTTGCCTGAGGACTCCTCTGCTGGCAACTCCGGCTCGAGGGCTGGGCTCAGCTCCGGGCCCTTCCACCCCCTGAAGTCCATGCAGCCCTGGGCCCAGCCAGGCCTACTTGAGCACGAGCATGGCCTCTGTGCCGTCCTTGGCAGTCAAGTAGAGCCCATGGGTGAGGTAGTACTCGCGCCGCAGGAAGGCATAGAAGTAATCCGAGATGAGCAGGATCTGCAGGGAGAGAGGAGCTGTCAGCAGCGCTGAGGAACCTCCCCCAGAACCTTGGGTTGCTGAGAGGCTAGGCAGGTTTTGGGGAGACCCTGCAAGGTCTTGCACTTCAGAAGTTGCCTGTACTGCCCCATCCCATCCCACCCCTGTGGGTTTGTGCCACCCGCCCAAGCTCCGGCCTCTGAACTCCAGAATGGTATGTCTGCACCCACAGGCCCCTCCGCCTCACTGCTTGGGTGCCCACGAGGCTCCTCCATGGTACAGCTGAGCCCCTGCCAAAGCTGCTGCTCCCTGGGAGCCCATACCACACCCCCCATCTTCCTTCCAGGTGCTGAGGCCACAGAATCACCTGACACTTCACCTGCCGGACACAAGGCTGCTAAGTCCTGGCAGTTCTATCTCCCAGACTCTCTCAGATCCATCCATTTCTACTTGTCCTTAGAGCTACCACCCTGGACAAAGCCACTGTCATCTAAACAACAGCAGTCTCCTCTTTGGGCTCCTTGGTCCCAAGCCTCCCACCCCTGTAACCCTCGCCACGTCCAGTCCATTCTCCCTAGCAGCCAGAGGTTGCTTTTCAGGACAAAATCTCGTCCTATTACTTCCCAGCTGAAAGGTCCTCTAAAGGCTTCCGAGGGCTCTTAAGGTGAAGAACCAGCTCCTTTGGGGCTCTGAGGCCTTGCGCCTGGTCCCTCACCCTCTCTCCTGCTCCACCTCACTCAGCTCCAGCGACACTGGCCTCTCCCTCTGCTGCAGGATCTCTGCTGTTCCCTCTGCCTGGAATGTTCCCTTCCCTTTCATCCAGTCAACACCTCCTTACCCTTCAGGTCTCAGGAAGGATCCTGATTCCTTAGAGAAGCCCTCCCATACCCCCCAGATTGGGTCATGGCCCCCATTAACCTCTATTTCTTAACACAAATTCATCCAGATTAGTTTTTCTTTCATCTGTGTGACTGCCTGATGGCGTGGCTCCTCCCCTGGACTGGGAAGGTCCCCACAGGGTTCTGCCACCCTGGTATCCATGCCCAGCTCAGTCTGCCTTTCCTGTATGGGCCACAGAATTAAAAGGGCCCTAGAAGCTCAGGCTACCATCCCCCTCGCAGAGGCCCAGAGAGGAACAAGGACTTGCTACGTTTTACAATCCCATTATATTCCAAGACCCCCAGGGCCTGGGGCAGGAGGAGGGCAGAGGGGTTCACAACCCCAGGTCTCAGCCACTCAGAGGCCTCTTAGACCATCAGCACCAACCACCTGTTGGCACAGATGAGAAGATGGAAGCCCAGAGGAGGGGGAACACCTGGCTAGGGTCTGTAGAGCAGGTCAGAGGTTGAGCTGAATCTGGGATCTTGGCCTCTGACCCACGGAGACTTCTGTCCTGGGCAGCCTCATACCGTGGGCAGGAAGAACATGGAGGGGCCTGAAGGAAGAACTGAGGACCAATACCATGGCTGGCCTCAGGACAAAGTCCTGCCATTTTATGACCAGAGGAGCCCATCTGGAAGGCTGATGGTCTCCATCCTATAGACGAGGAAACTGAGGCACAAAGGGTTCAGTAGTTGGCCTAAGGCTACACCAGGAGAGCTGGCCTAGTGGCCATGACCTGCAAGGCGACGCACCCGGGGTCCAGTCTGCCACAGGGCAGAGAACTTGCAGCTGAGGGTATCAGCAGAGCAGACAGCCCAGAGAGCCCCGGAGGCCTTGCCCCACAGCTGCCGGTGGGGGGCAGGTACCACAGCAAAGGCTGACCTCACATCCTGCAGCCCCTTTCTCACCCAGGCCCAAGGTGCCCGGTCTGGGGATGGAGAGCCTGGAGCTGTGGCTGAGCGGGTGGGGGTTGACCCCCGAACCAGGTCCAATGAGGGTCAAATACAAAATCACAATTCACAATGAAACAAAAGGAACCAACTCCAGTGTCACAATCAGCTGTACAAGGATTAGAAAGTCAAAATACTAGGTATTAGGTTGAACCATATGAAATAGCCATTTCTGCAGATCAAAAATGGTTGAATACTGGAAAATTCATATAGTTCAATCTAATATAAAATGGAAAAAAATGTCAAGAAATACAAATAGCAGAGTACGCATGGTATTTAGAAGAACCAGAGCAAACAACTCTCAGGCCATAGGGAGCTGTTCTATTTCCTTATAATCTTTAACATTGTAAAGTATGTATTTGTATTACATTGATTAAAATATCAATTTAAAAAACCAGCCAATAAATGACCGAATAAATAAATGAGGGAGAATTCCTTTTGGAATCCTTACAGAAAAATTCCAATAACATATGTAGACATTCCCTCCTCCAGGAGGTGGAGCTTAATTCCTGCCTGTCCTCCTGTTCCCTGCCTGCCGGCAGGCCAGATACAATAACTCACTTCCAAAGAACAGTGCAGGGAAAGAGAAAATAGTAATTCTACACTGGAGAAGCCCCAAACACCGTCTTGAACAAATGATGAAGGGTAACATCAGTATGAGATCAGGTGGCTACCATGTACTGGGCATGGTACCTGAGCATTCCAAAAATCCAAACCCCAGTCTTATGATGAGAAAAGCATCAGATAAACCCAAAGTGGGGACACTCTACAGGAGACCTGGCCAGTGCTCCTCAAGACTGTCTAGGTCATGAGAAATTGGGACAGAGTGAGAAAGTGGGCAGAGGACATGGGAGAGACAGAACACATTAATGTGGTCTCCTGGCTCGGATCCTGGGTGTGGGGCATATGGGAACTTTCTGTATCTAAAGTTATTCTGAAATTTAGAAGTTTATTTAAGGGCCACCTGGTGGCTCAATCAGTTAAGCGTCTGCCTTTGGCTCAGGTCATGATCCTGGGGTCCTGGGATCAAGTCCTGTGTCAGGCTTCCTGCTCGGTGCGGAGCCTGCTTCTCCCTCTCCCCCTGCTTGTGCTCTCTCTCAAATAAATAAAATCTTAAAAAAAAAAGTTTATTTTAAAAAAGCAGTGTACTGGGGTGCCTGGGTGGCTCAGTCGGTTAAACATCTGACTCTTGATATCAGCTCAGGTCTGGATCTCAGGGTTGTGAGTTCAAGCCCTGCACTCGGCTCCACAATGGGCGTGGAGCCTACTTTAAAAAAAAGAAAATTAAAGAAAGCAATGTACTATTGTTATTTGCAACAATATCAATGAACCTCAAAAAATATGCTGCTGAATGAAGGGCAGCTTCGGAAAATGTACACATTGAGTTGTGTTTTTCACTGTATGTAAATTTCATATAAGAAAAATATAAGTACTGAACTCTGGTTAATGATATACATGCTGAGATGTTTAGTAGGAAATGCAGTGATGTCTGTACTTCACTTTGAAATATATTTTAAAAATAAGATGGATTGAGGAATGGATAATTTGTGATCACAAAAGTATAGTACAACATCAATGGTACAGTCTAGGTGGTAGGTATGTGGTAGGTATGTTCAATGTTCAGTCTTTCAACTTTGCTATGTCTGTGAAATTTTCCAGGATGAAGTGTCAGGGGAGGGTGGCATGGAGGAAAAGAGCCCTGTGTGCTGGCTTGGTCTGTCTGGAACCAAAGTCACTAGTCCTGATTAGGTGCCCTGCCCCCATAGGGAAAGGCATCTTGTGGACACCAGCCTGGCCTGGAGGCTTGGCTCTTTCAGAGTGATGCCCCCAGCTGGTAGCAGGCTGGCCGAGACAACCTCTTCTGACCTTGAGGCTTGCCATTTGGGCTAAGGGATTTCCCAGAGGCCGATCTACAGCAGCTGTAGACCCAGAGCCCTTTTGCCCAGTCTGGGCAGTGGGAGTTGGGTGAGGGGCAGTAGAAATAGCACGGGCAAGTTAGTGGCTGTGTGACCCTATGTAAGTCACTTTCCCTACTCTAAGTTGTATTTTCCGCATCTGTAAAGTGAGTGATAAACTAGTTTACCTTGTGGCTAGGTGGCTCCTAGTCCTTGTGCCATTCCTCTGTGTTTTCAGAGACCTGAAGAGCAGCCCATTCTTTTTTAAGATTTATTTATTTGAGAGAGACAGACAGAGAGAGAGAGAGAGAGAGAGCGCACACAGAAGGAGAGGGGGAGGGAGAAACAGACTCCTTGCTGAGCGGGGAGCCCTCTGTGGGGCTCGATCCCAGGACCCTGGGATCATGATCTGAGCCAAAGGCAGACGCTTAACCAACTGAGCCACCCAGGCGCCCCGGGCAGCCCATTCTTTAAAGCTGCCCTCAAGAACTATGACTGGACTCCTTGGCCTCTCTCCTGCCATCAACCACCAAGTCCTGCCAATCTCCTTCCTCAGATTCCAACTCAGCCTCCTTGTCTCCCTCCCACTGCCATCTCTTGCTGGAAGGCCTCCTGCATCATCCTGGCCCCTCTTGATTCCCAGTGTCTGTCTGTCTCTCTCTCTCTCTCAATCTCTCCATCTCTCTCTGGGAGTCTCTTACGGTCTCTCTCAGTCACACACACACACACACACACGCACGCATGCGCACGAACCCTTCACTTGCCTGCTCAGAAGCCTCTAGTGCCCCACTCTGCCCTGCACCACACCCACACGCCCCAGAAACCCTGACCGCAGCCTGGTCCTGCAAACAGTGCCTGGATGGCCATGCCTCACTGCCTCGGCTGGGCTGGAATGGCCCTTTCCACAAAGAGCTCCTATGTATCCCTAGAGCGGGATCATCTGCATCTCCTGCCCCAGAGTCTTCCCTAAGCCCATGCTCACTTATGTCACCCCTGGGATGGAGTCACTTCCTGTTGCCCCACAATCCGACAGGCTGGCATCTGCTCCAGCTCTGGGACCCTGGGCCCGGCAGAGGGCTGGTGCTCTGGGAGTGGTTTGTGGGTCCCCAGCCCCTCGGCATTAGCCCAGTGAGGGCTCATCAGACCACTCTTCTCCGCCGGCAGCCGTGAGGGCTGCAGGACTACCTCTGGGCCACAATGAAGATGTAACAAGGTAGTGGATCAACGGACGGCCAGGGGACAGGGAAGGGTGCTTCACACGTGGAGTAAAATGGTCAAAACATGCTCCATCACAGGCTGGGAAAGCAGCAACTTCTGGGTAGCCACCCCAGGCCAGGCCCTTTAACAAAAAAGCATCATGAGGGGGTGGGGGATGGGCAGACCGGGTGAAGACCAGTGGGGGGGGGGGCAGGTTTCCTGTGGTGAGCAGGTCTCGGGGATGAAGGGTAGAGCACAGGGGCACCATGGGTGGTAGGAGCACTGCGTGGGGACACAGGGCAGCTGCCCTTGTGGTGAGCACAACAGAGCTGACAGTCACTAGGTCGTACACCTGAAACCAATGTAACATTGTGTTACCTCAATTAAAAAAAAAAGCATTGAATCTTCACAACATTCTGGGGTAGGGCTTATAAGCCCCACTTACAGATGAGCAAACTCAGAGTCCCAGGGGGGTAAGGGAAGCTTTAGGCTGCAATGCTAATCCTACCTGAGACCCAAACCTTAGTTCTTCTCCGGCACCCCCCGAGTTCCTCCCAGTTAAGGATTCTGGGAGGGGTGAAAGGACTGCACCCACACATGTGGGTCCTGTTATGGGTCCATGCAAACCTGTGGTCTACACTGACACCCCTGTCGAGGCTGTGCTCCCAGGTCCCAGCCCTGTCACTTGGCCAAGACTGAGTTTTTTTTGGGAAAAGGCAAAATAAGTATCAGAGCCCTCCGAGCCATCAAGGCTGTTAATTCAGGGTGTCGGGGCAGGGGCGGTGCTCAGAACAGAAGCCTCAGCCGACACTGGCCCCTGGGCTGCCCCAGCTTCCCAGAGAAGCAGCTCCTGTCGCCGTAGGCATGTCCCAGTTCCCAGGTCTCTTGCTTGGGCTGGAGATGCTGACCCTTGACAGCCAACCTGCACTTGGGGGAGCTCACGTGGTCATCACCATGGGCAAAGCACAGCATCCTCTGTCCACACCACCTCGGATCTCGGAATATGGGAGCAGGAGGGGCTGAGGGTCGACTTGTGGAGCTGGACGGGCTTTGGCGTGACCCAACTCAGGCCTGGATGGACACGTGTGGGAGGGGATGGTGAAGAAACAGAGCTCCACCCTCTAGCTCTAAAGACACAAAACAGTGGGAAAATCACTGGACCTCCATCTCAGGGTCTGTAAGGTCACATGGTAAGATCAAAGTCGCTATGATGGTAATTGTCATCTATGTGGCACTTTTCAATTCACAAAAGCTTTCCCCACCCAACTCCTTACTGAGTCCTCACGGCTATCCTTCTAGGCGGAGGACACGGAAGCTGCTAGCACCTCTCACCAGGTTTCAACAGCCTCTCTGTGCCCCCGATTCGGGTTCACACCCCTCACCTTTTCCCTTCCTGGCACGATGAAGTTTTCCAAGCAGGAATGGGATCCCAGTTACCCTCAGCCAAAACCCAAAGGCTCAGCCTGGTCCTCAGCACGACAGGGCTCACGCTCTCTGGCGGCACCCACCAGGCCCGCGGGACGGCCTTCTGCACCCGCTCGCTCATGCTCTCCTCCCCACAGGTGTCACCACAGAGAGCCCAGTTAGCTCCTACCCACCCCCAGGCACCCCATGTATGGGCGGCCTCCCCACAGAAGCTTCCTTACCCACCACAGCTCTGAGCTCCCCAGCCTTTTTACCCCATTCACGGCACCATCCGGCTCCCCTGGCCCTGCCTGGTTCCTTTTCCTTCTCTCCCTCAGACCATGGGCTCCCAGCAAGCAGAGCTGTGTCTCATTCACATTCTGCTAGCAGAGTGCCTGGCACATAGCAAGCGCCCAATATATGCAAATAAATTAATTAGGCCCAAGGAGTTAGGAGACTTGCCTAAGGCCAGTAAGCCAGGACAGATGGGGCTGAGAGTTACTGCAGAGGCTGGGCCTCCAAAGCCCAGGCTTTCTGCTGGCCTTGCCTCCCTATATTTAGCTCAGGCTTTTCCTGTCACTCTGGTTGCAGGTGGGGAAGGGCCTGTGAGAGCCACGCTTGGGATGCTGAGCACTGAGCTAAAAGTTTGAGGATGGGGGGGACAAAGGAATGAACGAAGACCTGGCAAAATGCCACCAGTGTGGAAGGCAAAGCACAGGCAGCTGGACGAGGGCAAGGACTCCAGCCTGGGCCACAGGCGCCTCCTGTCAGGAGGAACACCTCTTCCCACACGCAGACTCAGGATTTTGCAGCCAGGATTACACAGACCCACGGAATTAAATCTGAAATGGGCCCTGGCTGTCCACAAATGGGGGTTACACACCACCCCACCACTGATGATCTGACCCACATGTCCCCAGACATTTACTTCCTCATTGTCCCATTCCCAACTAGAAGGCAATTCCAGGAGACAGGACTGTGCTTTCATGGGTGGAGTAAATAAGCCAGTCCTGAGCAGACCCAACAGGAGAGGGCTGGCGCCCAGACCCCAGGGCTCCAGGCCCCCCTGGAGACCGAGAGCAGAGTGGCCAAAGCAAGGCCAGCCTTGGATCTACAGGGTCTGCACTACAAGGAGAAGGGACCGGAGCTGGCACCTCATGGTGAGGAGGCAGCAACTCATGGAATGTTCCAGACACAGCTGGGACACTGTTTTGGATAGTAGGGAATCTATTTTAGACATGGACATAGAATAGGAGTGAGGCTCTCAGGGTCAGCCACAGGGGAAGATGGGAAGGGGGCTCTGGTTCTGACACCCTAGGAATCCAGCAAGACTTGCCACAGGCCCAGCTTTGTCCTAACAGATGCTAGAAGTGGGAGGTTAGAGTACACAGGATTATATGGGATCACTGGTCATAAAATGGGGTTTTGGATCCCAGCTCATTCCGTTTATTCATCAATGAACAGTCACTGAATATTCTTGGTGCTGGGGATACAGTCGTGAGCAAGATAGACCTGGGGCTGACCTCATGGAACCCCCTGTCTAGCAAGAGGACGTGAGAAACAAGAACATGAATAAACACCCCCCTCAGAGCTTGGGGATTTCCAAGCCTCTGCTTCCTCACTGGTACCAGGAGAGAAGAATACTAGTGTCTCCTTCAAAGGGCTGTTACAAGGACTAAGTGAATTCCTTATGATAAAAATAAGGGAAAACAGCTTATAGGGCCCCAAGGAGGGGAGCAGCTGTGTCAACTGTGGTGAGGAGCTTCCTTCTTACATAAACAGGGAAAGATCGCCAAGATGTTTTATTAAAAGGAAAAAGTCGTATTTTCATCATGATGCCAATAATAAAACACACACACAAATAAAACTCTTCTCCAGGAGCATACAAGTACATGCAAACGCACAAGGAAAGGCTCAGAAGGCCACACAAGCACATGATCCAGAAGATTAAAGGGATCATATGGGCCTGGCCCCTAGCAGTCATTCTTTAAACATGAGCCACTATTAATTATAATTTTAGGAAGAGATTTCCTCATGTTCCCTGTTTTTAAGATGAATGGGGGTGAATGGGATGTTTTTATCTTACTCATTCAAAAAAGCTAAATTCAGACACATTACTTTTTTTGTTTGTTAAAGTAGACTCCACACCCAGCATGGAGCCCAGCATGGGGCCTGAACTCACAACCCTGAGACCAAGACCTGAGCTGAGATCAGGAGTCGGATGCTTAACCAACTGAGCCACCCAGGTGCCCCTCAACATATTAATTTTGATTTATATGTAATCCTTGATGACTATTTTTCTTCTGCTGGTCACTGACCTGCAGGAGAAAAGAGTTAAAAAAAAAAAAAAAGGAAGAAGTTTGTTCTTCTTTCCAGTCTGAATGTTTCCCTGGGGATTTGCTCTGGCTATCTGAAGAGCAGGTCACCGGTGCTACTTCTCATATCAACATATAAATGGCAACAGGACTCACACATGCCCTATCCTCTCAACACCCAGGGAGGCTGGGTTATCAAGCCTGGTTTTAAGAAAACTGCAACCCAGAGAAGTCACTTGCTGAAGGTCACACTGTGAGGAAGTAAAAAAGGACCTCAACCAACCAATCTAGCTCAACCATTCCTTCTCCCCAGCCTTTCTTGTGTATGTGTGTGTGTGCACACACACACCCATGGATGTTTTACTGTTGTCATTTCCTAGTTACTGACTCTGAGGCACAATTATAATTAACAAATGATCCATGCCACAAACTGTAAACTACTTAATGGCCCCAGGGGAAAGGATGGAGCCTAAGTCACTGGTTTACCTGCCAGTATTACTAAGAATTTATCAGTAGTTTGTCGTATCACAGAATGTGGCACTGACCAACTCAAACACAGCAGGACCTAAAGTCTACGGGTCAAGATGTTCTCCACATTCAATTCCGCACTCACCAGCAACAGACTGGGCTCTGGATGCCTGCTGTAAATCCATGCTCATCTGGTTTCCAGGACAGCTCTGGTCTGTCTTGCCCAGTGGGGGGAGAGGGAGGACCAGGGGACTTTAAGGTATCGTCCCAGCTAGAAGAGCTGAGAAAAGCCAGCCATGGGACTGAAGACATGTCCCCAAATGCCATACATTGCAACCGAAGCACTGATTGTAGGTCAGATGGAAGCAAGGGCTGGTTTGATCTGTGGGGGATACGTAGCGGCTTCCCCAGCCACAGAGACCACGTTCTGACAGAAGCCGGAGAAGGGTTAGGGACAGAGCTGTTACCCACTAACCTCGGCCGGTGGGGGCGACTTGGCCCCCCCACCTGCCCACCTCCCACACCTCTCGTTCTCCAGGTCTGAAAGGCCCAGCTGCTACTCCTTGCTCCCCAGGGCTTTCACGACCACTCACAACAGGAACGGGGGTCTTGTTCCCGCTAGATTCCTCCAGTGGTTACTCTGTACACTGGGCCCTTAATCACACCCTGTTCTCCCTGGCCATCTTTGGTTCATTCACTCATTCAGCAACTGTTGCTCAAGTGCTCTATGCCAAGCACAAAGCTGGTAGCTCGGGCCCCTGCAGTGGAAAGGACAGGCTGATTTCTGCTTGCATGAAGTGCAGAGGCTAATAGGGGAGGCAGAGAGAGAAATAATAATATAAACTTATAAACTGGGAGAGTGCTAGGAAGGAAACAAACGGGCTAAGAAGGAGACAGTGGAGGAGGGGAACCTCACGGAAGGCCTTTTTAAGGAGGGGACATTCAATAGTTAGTAAAATTCTGTCTCATATTTGTGCTCCATGGCTCCCAACAGCCCGAGGCAGGTGTGTCTAACCTCACGAGGGGTGCTCTTCTGCTCAGTCAATGCTCTGGGACAGTGAGAGGGCTTGAGCGACCGCCTTGGTAAGTGCCCCCATATGACATGTCCGTTCAGTGATCTGGCAGCAGCCGCCACAGAGCCCAAACAAAGCCAGGAGTCCCAGAAAACATCTGACCCGACAAAGTTGTCTGACTCAAGAGTCCAGGCCCGAGGCGGCCGATGACACAGGTGTGTGATGTCTGCACTTGGGCCACAGCTGGGAGGCCTGTGGGCTGGTATGACCTGTCTGAAGGGCAATGTGGCAATATCTGCCAAAATGCACAAGGCCCATGTCCTCTGGCCCAGTAAATCTCACCACCTGGAGTCTGTCCTGAGAAAACGCTGGTCTGTGTGTACTAGGTTATGCGGAGGGATGCCCAGGGCTCTTCCATTTATAGCAGAAAACCAGAAGCAGCCTCGATGTCCATCAGCAGGAGCCTACCTAGTCAAATCAATCAAGTTCCTTCTGCCAACGGGCTCTTGGAACCAATATCAAGAGGGGATCATCAAGCGAAATGCTGCAAGTCCGAGAGCAGTGTCCAGAATAGGAGGCCGTTTCTTCATGTACACAAACAAGCTCGGCATGCGTGCATGCGTACTGACAGTTGTCGTAAATACACAGACAACATCTGCAAAGATACCCCACACCGATCCCAATCATGACGTCTGCCCGGGGTGGGAAGAGACGGGGACCCTGGGGGCCCTTTTCATTCCGTAGGCTTCTATTTTGTTTGATTTCTTTTCCCAGCAATAATGAATTCATGTATTACTTGTCTGATTAAAAGTACATTTTTAAAAGATTTAAAAAAAAAAAAAAGGTAAAAAGACAATGTCAAAGCTCAACCTGGTTTTTCTCCACAGCGCAGTCACCAACTAGCATGCTCCATGTAGTTGGCCTTTCGTTCCCACCCCCAGTCCCACCTTCCGACAGTCCAGTCTCTCCTGCCTTCGATGGCCCCTGAGCACTTGCAAACATCTCCCCTACCATCAACGGAGACCCTTCCCTCACAAAGGCAGCCACAGGGAAAAAAGCAGTCATCTGGCAAGTTCCATGAATACCTCGTCATCACTGCAACTGTAGTCCCGACCCACACCTGACACTCATGGCCTGACGACAAGCTGTGGACTATTTCAGCAGAGCTTTTGCCAAACTCCGCAGAGGCCCAGGGCAGGCCTGATGCCCTCACACACCAGCCATCACTTTCCAAGGATAATTAAAGGGATTTCAGCAAGACAGAGAGCCAGAACAACCTTTTGGATTTCCTAGAGTATGAAGTCGAATCCTGCACACTTCTGTTTACGCAGGTCTCAGGAGGAGCTGAGTATCCACCATGACTAACCTGTGTGTGACAGACAGGATGGCCCCTCCAGCACGGTCCCACCCAGGCTATAGGGCCCTCCTCTCTCTTCCTGCTGTTCACAAACCAGGATAAACAGCCGGGCTGGACAAGAATTGTCCAGAAAGGTCCGTGCAGGAAATACCAGACCCATCACTCACTGCGAAAGCACAAGCTCCTCCCCTCTTCTTTCCCAGCAGCTAACCTTGGAGGCAAGGCTCTCCCTGGGGACCATTCCCTGGCATCATTCGTCTCCCCAGTCGCCTGGCTTCCCATCCAGTCCATCAAGCACAGGAAATGCCTGGCTGTGCCAACGGCAATTAAAGTGGTAAATGGGACAACTGATTCTCCTAAGACCCCACAAGGAAGATGGAGCTGACCTAAGGGAACTTCAGAGAAGTGTGCTGGACCACCTGCAGCAGAATCTCTGGGAAAACTTACTAAAAACCCAAATTCCTGACCCTGTTTTCCATATCTATTGGGAGTGGGATCAGGGAATCTGTTTTTTTGTTTGTTTGTTTGCTTTTTTGGACAAAGCCGTGTAATTGTGGTAGTCACAACATATCTACATGATTTAAAACATTACCAGGGCATCTGCATTCTTAACAACCCCCCCTCATCCCGATTCTGAGAAGCATTGCTCTGTGGCACCCAGGGAGGGGCTTTCCCTGGGTCAGGAGGAGATCGGAGCTCCCAGCTGGTACCTCTCATTCTCTGACCCCCTACGGCCTCCTCACCCCCCAGTCCCACGATTTCTGCTCCGACTGACCCAACAGCTAGACTGAACTAGTTCTCATCTCCCTGCCTTTGCTCCTGCTGTCCCAGTCTGGAAAGTCTCTCCACCCGCTACCACTGTTTCCTCCCCCCCGCCACCCCCACTGCACCTGCTACAGTGCCACACAGGCTGTTACAGAAAGAGGGTAGCCTCAGAAATGGAGCCTTCCCTGAATTTGGTTCTTGGCACCTCCAACGACCTTGGGCAAGAGACAACCTGTGTGAGCCAGCCTTGGTTGCGTTTGTAAAGCAGTGATAACACTATCTCACAGGCTTGCAGGGAGAATTCACTGGGGCGATGGCTCAGCACGGTGCCCAATAAATGCTGGCCCAATTCAGCTTTTCTACTGCTCTCTTCTTTAATCTTCTCTACTGGACCAGGAGCTACTGCAGGGGAAGAACGGTCCCCTCACTCAAGTCCAAATGCCTAGCTTGCAGAACCCATGGCCTTTGCTCAATGTCTGAAGCTACAAAACGAATCCCTGTCCCCGTGCAGCCCTGGACTCTTACCTGCCCAACGTTGAAGGTCAGCGTGATGGCATAAAAGAAATTAGAGTTGGCACTTCCCGCATAAATCCAGAGGTGCCACAGGACAGGGAAGAGCAGGGAGCAGACGATAATGATGCAGACGAGGACAAAGATATTTCTCAGGACTGCAAAGACAGATGGTTACAGTTAGCTGAATGCTGATTCTTCTCAGCACCCTTTCTTGGGGGGATGGCCGCACAGGACACAGGCCCAGGGAGAGTCTGGTGTAGCTCAGAGGCAGAAATCCTCCCCCCAGACTCAGAGGCTCTGCGATGCCAGGAGGCAAGCCTCAGACCCTTGAGTTAATGGCTTCCCATGCCCAAAGCCGGTGGGAAGTCCTAGGTTTGGTCTCTGGCCCTCCCACTGTGGGCCTGGATGGCTACCGTCGGCAAGACTGAAGGCCTCTGGGCACCGCAACGGGGGCATTTCAGCAAGACAATGGAGTGTCCAAGCATAATTCCTTCCCGCTCCCCAAGCAGGGTGCTGTCTGTCCACATGGGATCATAGAAGGGAACAGCAGCATGAACCCATGGAGGTCAGAGCCCCCCCCTCCCCCACATAAAGTCTATGGTGCCACAGCCCTGGGTCTTAGGAACACATTTTCCATTTTCCTTAATTCATGTCTTAGGTTCCCTGCCTTTCTCTTCAAATGTCCTTTACTTTTCCTTAGATGATTTGAAAAACTCTTTTGACACCCTCTCTGTCTGATATCACCCCTCCACAACCCCACACTCCCAGAGGGATTACAGGATCCCAAATCCCACCAGGGAGGAAGCTCTCCCAGAAACCCCAGGGAGGACCGGACACTCAGACTGGTACTGGCAGGCAGGCGGAGTGCAGCTGGAGGGGAAGGAGGGCAGTGTGCC
The DNA here is from genome assembly GCF_009762305.2 of Zalophus californianus. NCBI lineage: Eukaryota > Metazoa > Chordata > Mammalia > Carnivora > Otariidae > Zalophus > Zalophus californianus. The sequence goes on from NC_045602.1 coordinate 115,885,925, forward strand.
CAAACTTGGTCTTAGAAAGACAAAGACCTTGGTTAAAATCCCTGCTCCGCCAGCAAGTTTCTCTGAGTCTCAGCTTGCCCATCTCTAAAGTAGGGCTAAAAATGCCTACTCTCAGGTGGTTTACATGGATTAAACAAGATGTGTGAAAAACCTGGTACGACGTATTCCTGAGTATTTTCTATGGCTACTATAACAGATCGCCACAAATGCAGGGGCTTAAACAGCATACAGCTTATCTTATAGTTCTGGAGGTCAGAAGTCCAAGACGGGTCTCACAGGCTAAAAGCAAGGCACAACCCCCTCGCAACCCCCTTCCCGCTTCACCCAGCAAGGCCAGAGCAAGTCCCTTCCTACACTGCAGCACGCTGACCTCTTTTGCTTCCCTCTTCCACTTTTTTTTTTTAGAAAATAGACTTTAGAGCAGTTTTAGGTTCACAGCAAAACTGTGGAAGAGATCCCCCATGTGCCCCCTGCCTCAAAGCCCTTCTACTTTTTTTTTTTTTAATTTGACAGAGAGAGAACACAAGCAGGGGGAGTGGGAGAGCGAGAAGCAGGCTCCCGCTGAGCAGGGAGCCCGATGCGGGGCTTGATCCCAGGACCCCGGGATCATGATCTGGGCCGAAGGCAGACACTTAACCAACACCACCCAGGCGCCCCTAGCCCTTCTACTTTTTAAGGGCCCTCTCAGGGTTGTGGAATCAAGCCCTGCTTTGGGCTCCACACAGCACGGAGTCTGCCTAAGATTCTCTCTGCCAGGGCGCAGACTCTCTCTGCCCCTCTGCCCTTGTGGATTACACTGGGTCTGCCTGCAGATAAGCCTCCAGGCTAATCTCCCCATCTGAACATCCTTAACTTTAAATCCTTTTGCCACATAAAGTAATATATTCCAAGGCTCTGGGGATGATGTGGACATCTTTGTGGGGAGGGGAGCATTACTCTGCCTATCATACTGTGCTTCCCCCCGCCTTTTAACTCAATAAGGGGTATCTGACAGTAGAATTATATGCTATTTTTATCTTTCTTTACACTTTATTGTATTTTTAAAGAAACTAGTAAGTATTATTTAAAAAAAACTAATGAGGGCAGCTGGGTGGCTCAGTTGTTGGGTGTCTGCCTTCGGCTCAGGTCATGATCCCAGGGTCCTGGGATGGAGTCCCGCATCGGGCTCCCTGCTCAGTGGGAGGCCTGCTTCTCCCCCTCCCACTCCCCCTGCTTGTGTTCCCTCTCTCTCTCTGTGTCTGTCAAAAAAGTAAATAAAATCTTTAAAAAAAAACAAAACAACTTACCAATGGATCTGGGTCCCAGCAAGCACTTAATGAACAGAAGCTCCCTCCCCCTCTCTGATCCTGACCTTCAGGAAATCCCTTCTTCCAAATCAGAGTTTGGGGAGATTTCAGAGATGGGGAACATCCCGAACATTAAGATTGTTTGTCTTGGTTGTACGGAAACTTGGTAGAACTGCTTTACCAGGGATTCATGCATCAGAAGGGGGACTGGATTACCCATGCGAGTCTCAATTCTGGCTGCAAAATAAAATCACGGGGGAGCCCCACCTGGTCTGAGTCAATCAGAGTCTCTAGGGGTGGGGCCTGGGCATCCATAGTCGTTTGTTAACAGCTTCCCTGGTGATTCCAATATGCAGCCAAGGCTTCAAAGCGCGGGATTACAGCTGCAGACCCTTGGCAAATAAGAGGCCCAGACCAGTCTGCAACAGAGATTTCACTGGTCTGTGTCATGGTGATGATAACCAGAACAAGGTAGTTCAGAGTTCTTGTTACAGGTGAATGTTTTGAACTTAAGATTCATGAGAAATGACAGGGGTCTCTTTGTTGCTGGTTGTTGTTGTGAAAAAGTCCTTTCTTTTATGAAATGGGGATGAATGCCTGGCAGTTGACTATTTTAATGTCTTTAGCAAAATAAGAAGTTGGCAACTCTGTCATCAGAGTTTTTAAAAAAGTATTAGCGGTCTGTGAACTCCCACAATTTGGAAACACTGGCCTGGAGTGCTTGCGGGGTCCTCTTTTCTGACCTGAAATTTCCATGATTCTGGGTTTTCAAAGCAGGGAGGGACCTGACTCAAGTCTTCCTGAGACTTCTTTGCTCCCAGAACAAGAAGTCTGGGAAAAGGGATACATGCATTGAGAATTACTATTAGTAAACAATGTTACAACCTCAAGAAAGGAGAACAAATCTATTTGCCATTCCTTCACTCCCACATCACTATTTACATTTCTCAGTGGTTCTTTTTTTTTAAAGATTTATTTATTTATTTATTTATTTATTTTAGGGGTGGGGGCGAAGGGGCAGAGAGAGTCTTTTTTTTTTAAGATTTTATTTATTTATTTGACAGAGAGAGTGTGCGCGCACAAGCAGGTGGAGTGGCATGCAGAGGGAGAGGGAGTGCTTAAGCAGCGCCTCCCCACCGCAGAGTAGAGAGCCCGACTCGGGGCTCAATCCTGGGATCCTGGGATCATGACCCGAGCTGAAGGCAGCCGATTAACCAACTGAGTCACCCAGGCGCCTTGGCAGAGAGTCTTAAGCAGACTCCGCGCTGAGTGTGGAGCCCAAAGCAGGGCTCAATTCCACAACCCTGAGATCACAACCTGAGCCGAAACCAAGTGTCAGACGCCCCTCTCAGCGGTTCTTTCTGATCCCTTGGAAATTATTTTGCTGAAAAAGACAGACGCTATTCCTAAAACAAAACTCCTGTGGCCCAACAGCCCAGGTAGGTCATTGTTCCTTACCTCACCACTCTGGATTTCAGACAGGGTGACAAGAAGGTGACAAAGTGCACAGAGACTAGGAGAGGCTCCCATGCAGCTCCTGGCTGCAATTACAGACAGCTGCAAAGATACATCCCCATGTGCCTGGAGGAACTGTCACCAGCATCCAGTTGGCTTCTGGCCTGTGATGACCTTTGCAGGAACAGGGAGCTGCTACTCACTCTTGCTGGCTGACAGGCCAGAGGATTAAAACTATATGCCAGAGCACACGGTGCTGGGGACCTGGCACACAGGACAGCTTGTTCCAGGCACCAGGTGTCAGAGATGTCAGAGATGACCAGGGCCTAATGAGACGAAAGGCTTACCCTTCATCAGACTTACTGGGTCAGACGGAATCAGATTCCCCACCACACTCATAGGGTGGCTTATCCAGTCTCTGCCTCTGTTACTGACAAACTGAAACTTCAGGCAAGTCCCCTTCTCTCTCTGAGCCTCAGGTGTTCAGAAATAAAATTCTAGGGGCGCCTGGGTGGCTCAGGCAGTTAAGCGGCTGCCTTCGGCTCAGGCTCAGGGCATGATCTCGGGGTCCTGGGATCGAGCCCCATGTTGGACTCAGCAGGGAGTCTGCTTCTGCCCACCCCCCCCACTAGTGCTCACTCACTTTCTCTCTCCCTCTCTCAAATAAATAAATAAAATCTTTAAGAAAAAATAAAATTCTACTTGAAGAACTCAGCCCTACTGGGAAGAGCACAGAGGGGACTGGGAGCTTCAAAGGTGCTTATTGTATTATTATTCTCTATAACTTGTATGTTTTTTATCCATATTCTTTTATCTTTATACAAAAGTTAATAAAAACAAAACACCACATAACACACACACATGCACACACAGCCTCTGGTTACTGGCTCTTTCGGCCGGGCCACTGCAGACTAGCACCAGCTCTGCCAGCAGGCGGTTCCCTAACACTGCAATTGTGTGTCTGGTATGCCTCATCCTGGCCCCAAGCACCACCCCTGCGTCTGGGGCCTGCATTCAGAGCAGGGCCCACATACCTGTTCTCCTCCCCCTGTCCTGGCCAGGACAGGAAAACAAAAAGGTGAATGTGTGAGCAGGCAGGTTAGCACTGGCAACTAATGTTTAAACTGAATTCTTAAGCACATTACAAGTCTGAATATATCCAACCTAGACTTACAGACTTCTCTGAGTCTCCGCCCACAGGTCCAAAGGACTCGGCTGGAGATGTTCCTGGCTGAGTGCAATGACGCACGGCTGTCATGCCCCACACAGATACCCTGAGCACGAGTATTCTCTGCCACAGGAGCTGGCCACTGAGGGGGGCAGCCAACGCTCCGTGCAGGATCTTCGGTCAAGCTGAACTGTAAACTGCTTGCCCAGCCAGCGAGCTACAGCATCTATTAGATCATCTAGGTTTCTAGAAACCCCATCCTTGTTTTCTCTGCCTCAACCCCGGAGGGCATAAAATAGCTTATTTCAAGTTTTGAAAAATATGTTTATTCCAATGACTCTGACTACTTAGCCTGAAGCTTTGGTCACAGAACTATGCAGGGGGCCCCCTGCATGATTATTGCCAGCGATAACTGCAGCGCTCTTTACATACAATCTTTCTCAAACTTAAAACACTCATTGGAAGATATTCTCCCCATCTGACAGATTAAAAACCCAGAGACTCAGAAAGGTTTGATGAATTTCCTAAAAACAGATAGCTAGTAATGGGAAAGTCAGGATCCAAATTCAAGTCTTTCTGGCTCCAGGCCGTGTTCAGGAATACGGGATGAAGGATTAACCAAGAGCAAGAGGTGCCCCGTGTGGAACAGCCAGCTAGGAAACAATGACTCTACTTTTGGGGAAAGAGGATCAATGTACCCAAGACCCACCCTGTCACAATCTGGGGCATGCTGACATGTTTGGTGGCCTCATGACTTGTCACTGGCCACTCTGCTGAGGAGCACCAGGCTGACTATAAACCCGCTGGACTGGGTGATTCTTATCTGTGCAATGAGGATGTCACAGGCAGAAGACACCAGCCACTTCCTTCTCCCAGGCAGGCTGGACTGGTCACCGCCCCACAGGTCACCACCTGCAAGGGCAGTCTAGGGTTGGCCCGCCCACTCTGCTGTTTACCTTCGCTCAGAGGCCCCGACTTACAGGTAGGTTTCTTTCTAGCAGCTGGTCAGTTTCACTTCCTGGTTGACACCCAGACAGCCCCAAATAATAACAAAGATTTACTTCCTCTGAAGCCTGCCCTCCCCAGGTTCATTCTTGACATCTTGCCGGGCACCCACTGTAGGCAAGGAAAATTCCACAGCTCCCTTCCTATTTTAGTTTAGAGAATCAAGTCGTGTTGGCCATTGACACTGCCTCTTTATTAGAGAGGCTGAAAAAACCCATCCAGAAACACCTGCTGAGCTGTGGGTCAGGTCTGATCCTGGGTGCTGGGGACACAGAGGTGAGTGAATCATCAGCCTACCCTCAGGAAGCCCATTACACTGTAAAGAGCCCTCACAGAGGGCTAAGAGTCCAACTGAGGAAAATCCTGGGGGCCTAGGAAGCAGGGGGAGGAGGATGGTTAGAGCTGAAGGGGTTTTCGGAGCAGGCAGCGTGCAGTGTTGCCATCTGTCTTCTGTGGACATTTAGGTGCAGTGCTGGGAAATGGTTCAAAGCCCAAGGTCTAGTGTTCCACTGTCCAATACGGTAGCTACCAGCCATGTGTGACTTCTTAAATTTAAATAAATTTCAATTAAAAATTGAGTTTCTGAGTCACACCAGTGGCTATTTTATTGGACTGTGCAGATAAAGGACATTTCCATCATCACAGAAAAGTCCTACTGGACAGCACTAGCTAGAAGCTCATGGCCAGCCCTTCCACTTACCTATCACATAACCTTGAACAAGTGGCTCTACCTTTCTGTACCTCAGTTTTCTCATCTGCAAAATGGTGATATTTTCCCACCAAGGCTGCTGTGAAGATAAACTGACCTAATGCCCATAACACTCTTAGAACCACAGTGGCCAGGTAGCTACCGAGTAGGTGCTCAAAAAATGGTGGTTATTTGGGGGCGCCTGGCTGGTTCAGTCGGTTAAACATCGACTTCTGGTTTCAGCTCTTCAGCTCAGGTCGTGACCTTATGGGTCCTGGGATAGAGCCCCGAGTCGTTGTCGGGCTCTGTACTCAGCAGGGAGTCTGCTTAAGATTCTCTCCCTCTGCCCCTCCCCCTACTCTTTGACTCTCACTCTCTCAAAAAACAAAATCTTTTAAGAAATAAAATGAGCAGCATTTAAAAAAGAAAAAAGAAAAAAAGAAATAAAATAAGCAGCATTTTTATTTTTTTTAATTTTTAAAAAAGATTTTATTAATTTGAGAGAGAGAGACACAGTGAGAGAGGGAACACAAGCAGGGGGAGTGGGAGAGGGAGAAGCAGGCTTCCCGCGGAGCAGGGAGCCTGATGCAGGGCTCCACCCCAGGACCCTGGGATCATGACCTGAGCCGAAGGCAGACGCTCAATGACTGAGCCACCCAGGCGCCCCTAAGCAGCATTTTTAAAAAGATTTATTTACTTAAGAGAGAGAGAGAGAGAGAACAAGCGAGCACAAGTGGGGAGTTGGGGAACAGAGTGAGCGGATCAGCTGGATCCAGCAGCTGGATCTGCTGCTTTGCCCGCTCCCAGGACCTGGAGATCATGACCTGAGCTGAAGGCAGCCGCCAACCGACAGAGCCACCCAGGCGCCCCACAATGTTGTTTTTTGTTATCATCATCACCAGTCTGTAGTACCTAGCCGGCCACTGTCTCTCTCCAGGTGCTGCTAGTGCAGCAAACACCCAGCAAATGCCTATCGATTTCTTTTTCCCTGGCTGTTTCATCCAGGGACCAGGCTAACACGAGTCTGCCACCAGAGGTTTAGAGGCGGGAATACTCACATCTGTAGAGATGGTTCCACACAGGGAGGAAGGCCATGTAGAGGGCCACATCCCCTACCGTTGGGTAGGACTTGAAGATGGAGATGATAGCAATCTGGATGAACATGAAGAAGATAGGGTGCTCCCTGGGGCGGGTGGGGCAGGCAGACAGACAGAGAGGGAGAGATCAGTCAGGGACGAGGTCCACCCCCAGACTCCTAACCCCAACCCTTGAACTCAAAAGTGCTCTCCAGGAGACTTCAGGCAGGGGCTGGCTCTGCGGCCCAAAGGACATGGGGGCCAGACCGAGTAGCACAGCAGAAAACCGTGGGGACCCAGAGACGTCCAGAGGTGGTGGTGGAGGAGGGCCCAGCAAACACTGGAGAAACAGCTCATCCCCCCGCCAACCCCCATCCCGGCTCCGGGCCTTCCCGTAGGAGGAAGAAAACAGATGAAGTCAGCTTCGTTATTGGGCTCTAAAGACTGCTTGTTAGAGTCATCAGGCAGCCTCCCTCGCCCTCGCCAGAGGCCCCTTTGACAACCGGACCCAGGGCAGGATGTGCCTGCTTGCCGACGCTCTTCTCTGACAGTATGGTCAGTGGAGTCTCCGGACCCTTAGCTATGATGTGCTCCTTTCCAGAAAGAGAACTGATTGCTGCAGGCAGCTTTTGAGCTCCAACGTGCTGGAACTGGAGTTCTTATTACCTTAAACTAACAATAACGACTACCATTTCCTAAACCCTCACTCTGCCAAGTTCTGTCCCAGGCCCTTTCCTTGTGCCATCACACATGATCCCTACTGTGTGTCAGTTACTCCTCAAAGTAGGCAGGACCGTCACCCACACTTTGCAGATGAGGAAATGGAAGTTCAGAGAAGGTAGGTGAATTAGTAAGCAGTGGGACTGCTTATCTCCAGAACTCTTAAGCATCACCAGTACTGTTCTCCTGAGTGCCTAGCATGATCACAGCTCTCGTCAGAAAGGGTGGGGACAGAGCTCCATCTCCAACGTTCGTCCGAGAGCTGTCCAAGTACTAAAAGGAAGCCAAGAGAAGAGGCCGGATCTACGCCCTCCTCAGCTGTACCTGAACAACAAGCATATGGCCTACTTCTGCACAGTACCTGCATGCCCAGCTCATTAAGGTTTTCTTCAGAGATTCATGGTATTCTTGACTTGCAGGTCAAAGGTCAGGGTGACTCAGTGGGTGTCAATCTGAGATGTGGAGACAAACATGTACACACCCCAAACACTTGAGCAGTTTTACACAGCAAATGCTTCAGATGCAGCTTGGCAAAGTCTCACAGTCCTGTAGGCTCTAGAAGGGTCCAGCTAGCTCAGTGAACATCTTCCTAAAGAAAAGCCAAATCACTGGCTGTGGGCTTTGTAGGGAGCTGGTAAGAACTACAACATTTCTATGAAAAGGCCAGCGAAAGTACAGTGACAAAAAGTATGGAGAGCCGAGGCTCCCGCAGTACTGTCTGGAGAGAAGTGGCCTGAAGGGCTCTGTTTCCACAAAGCTGGCACTGGAAGCAACCACTGCAGGGGGCCGGAGAGTTAGCAGAGCTTCAGATCCAGCAGGGGAGGCCACTTCATACCCTCTGTCCCTACAACCCGGGGTGGGTGTGGGTGGGGGTCACATGCCGGTGCTGCTGTTGTCTACCCAGGAGCCACCTGTGGCCTTTCCCATGCAGACAATGAAAGGTGCTACGCAGATGAGGAGAGGTGTTCCGGGCTCCTGGCTTCTCTCAGCCCAGCGGCTAAGCCCGACAAGAACAAAGGCAGGGACTGGGGACGACAGACTGCTGGAGAGCTTGGCTGGGCAAGGCTGCCAGAGTTCTGAGACTGCCAGGCCAAGGCTAAGTTATGGGAAGGAGGCATGAGCTCTGAGCTCTTATAGAATGGGAATCATGTGCATTGGTACACTGGCCATGAAGACTGGCAGCAAGGTTAGAACAGAGAACTCAGGCTCCTGAAAACTAAACCAAATTCCCTTCCAGGTTCCCTGGACCTGCAGCCAAGGATGACTGGCCCCACTGAGATCAGGATGTGAGGGGCCCTTCAAGCACCCACGACCATCACCTGGACCATGTGTCAGAGCCTGTTTTCCCTTCCCTGAGCCAGGATAACAGAACAATTTCCAGGGGGCTACTACAAGTGATCTCTTTCAGGAGTTTGGCACGGTGCAAGGGGTGAGGATAGAGTTTGGAGACAGACAAACGTAGGTCTGAATCCCAGCTCCACTACTCACTAGCTGTGTGACTCTGGGAAAATTTTTCCACTTCTCCAAATGTCCATTCCTCAACTATAAAATGGAAGTGATGGTAATAAAATGATGCCTACTTCCAAGAAATGCTGGAAGGCTTGAGTATGAACACTTTTCAGAAAGCCTAAAAAGGGCTGGGATGAAGCCAGGCTCAATACATGCTCACTTTCTTACACTACAGAAGAGAGCTCCACAGATGAGCCTTTTGAAGGAAATTCATCAGAAGATTAAACAGAGCTGCAGGTAGCCAACCTCCCAACTAATACATCCTGAGTCCCTACTGTCACTGGGATAGTGATGGAGGACGCCCAACAAGAGCCACTTTTTCCAAAGACACCTTCCAACTAAAAACCCTTCCTCTTATGCAAAATAGGGAGGGGTTCAGTAGCACTGTGGGCTCAGAGCGAAGCCAGGGAAAGTATCAAGGGTGCCCCAAAGCGCCTTCCGCGCATCCTGTACTCATGTGTGACTCTACTGCTGGTATGGCTCCTGGCACCGGAGCCCAGTAAGGGCAGGCCCCCTGGGCAAAGACGGCATAAACTGAGAGCAGATGCTCCCAGTTTGACAGGCACCTGTAAGACTACAAATGGCTCTGTGGACAAAGAAGCAGCAGGTCCAACCACTTACTTTAGCTTTATGGCTAAGGGGATGGTGTAGAAGAAGACGTTGATCTGAAACACACATACAAAGAAGAGGCTGAAGTGCTCAAACATCTCTGCAAAGAAGTACCAAAAAAGACCGATGTTTGGAGTGAGATCTGGGACAGAAAGTCTGGAATGAAGAAAACAAAGGGAGGGGAAAAAAGAGAGCCAAATTATAAATGGTCTGCTCCGACCTGGTTTTCTCCTAAAGATTCTGGTCACTACTGGGCAGCCAAGGATGACTGTCCCCACTGAGATCAGGATGTGAGGGGCTCTTCAGGCACCCTGGATATAGGTAATTAATAAAAACAAGAGGCAGAGGGGCACCTGGGTGGCTCAGATGGTTAAGCGTCTGCCTTCGGCTCAGGTCATGGTCGCGGGGTCCTGGGATCGAGCCCCGCATCGGGCTCTCTGCTCCACGGGAAGCCTGCTTCTCCCTCTGCCTCTGCCTCTCTCTCTTTCTCTCTGACTCTCATGAATAAATAAAACATTAAAAAAATAAAAATAAATAAATAAAAACAAGAGGCAGAGAAACAGAAAATGATAACCCTTAACAAATATCAGCTGAACCAAACTGGCATGCATCAAAGATCTGAAATGAGGCAGCATTCAGGCTAGAAATCAAGAGACCAGCCCCTTGGGGTGCCTGGGTGGCTCAGTCATTAAGCCTCTGCCTTCGGCTCAGGTCATGATCCCAGGGTTCTGGGATCGAGCCCCGCATCGGGCTCCCTGCTCAGCAGGAAGCCGGCTTCTCCCTCTCCCACTCCCACTTGTGTTCCCTGTCTTGCTGTCTCTCTGTCAAAAAAAAAAAAAAAAAAAAAAGACCAGCCCCTCTTTTACTGCCTAAAATACATATGTTTAAATTTAGGAGATATCCAGGATTGTAACAAAAGAGGAATGGGTTTTAAACAAACAATATCTATTTGGGGGCATTCCAAAGACTGGCCTAGAGGAGCAAGCTCAAAGATCCTACTGCTCCCCATTCTTGCTCTGCATCCCCACAGCAGGAGCCAGAGACTGAGCGCCTGACATGGCACTGACTTCTGGGGCCTTGCGGAAGCATCGGCAGGTTCCAGCTAGGATCCCAGATCTCATTGGAGAAATAAGGATTTCACTGGAAAACTTTTTGTCTAGTTGTATCAGAAAAAGATTGGTTGCCATTCTGGCTCTTCTAAAAATTTACATAAATGTTTTATTTAAAAAAAAACAGAGCTGAAACTGATGTCAATTCACAATATGAAAAGGGCAAATAAATGGAGCATGGAGAAGGGAGAAATATGCAGTGGCTCATGGTCAGAGTTCACTGACCAGAGTTCACTCCACCCAGGGCGCGTCTTTGCCTCCTGCTGTGACTACATTTCCTTTTCTGTAAAATGAGGTAAAGAACACAGTCTGCAGGTCAGCAAAAAAACAGGCAAAGCTTTTCGCCAGCAATACAAACTCCTATCTAAGGAACAGCATGAAGAGGGAACAGTTATGCTCAGCCAGGATTTAACACAAATTAGCAGTCCAGAATCCCAAAGGGGAGTCTGCCACTCCATATCCCTTCCTCACCCTGACAGGTTCAACTGTCTAACACCTCACTGGGCTGTGAGTTCCTTGAGGTTTGGGCAGCGACCATCCTCCTCCACATACCACACAGAGAGCATTGGGAAATGTCTGCAGAATTCATACTCCATTTTGATTTTCTCTAAAACTTTGACACATGGGAGGTGGCTTTATTTCAAAACTGTTAGAGACCTGCTTGCAGTAGAGGAATATATCCATTCCTGTTGGGGACTGAACCAAACCCTTCCAGGCAGACACTGTAGTTGCTTCAGATGTTCCTGGAGAGTGATCTTTAATCTCACCAGACTGAAGACACTCGCTAGACCTGTGGTTCTCAAAGTGAGAACCAGGACCAGCAGCATTAGCATCATCTGAAAACTACTTAGAAATGTAAATTCTTGGTTCCTATCCCAAATTTACTTAATCAAAACCTCTAGAGGCTGGGCTTGGAAATCTGGGTGTTAAGAAGCCCTGCAGGTGGGGACGCCTGGGTGGCTCAGTCATTAAGCATCTGCCTTCGGCTCAGGTCATGGTCCCAGAGTCCTGGGATCCTGCATCGGGCTCCCTGCTCAGCGGGAAACCTGCTTCTCCCTCTCCCACTCCCCCTGCTTGTGTTCCCTCTCTGGCTGTCTCTCTCTCTGTCAAATAAATAAATAAAATCTTAAAAAAAAAAAAAAAAAAGAAGCCCTGCAGGTGGTTCTGGTGCACACTGAAGTTTGAGGACCACTATGTCTAGATGCTCCCTGTGGTTGCTCACACTTTGACTCCAGCTAGAGCTGGGAAAAAGAAATTAGCTTCCAGAGTTTTCTAATGAAGTCATTACTTACATGAAGCCATAGACTGCAGGGATGAAATCCCAGGAGCTGAGAAGGAAGAAGGAGAGGCAAATGATTACCACTAGACTTCCCACGTACATCATGGCATACTCCCAAGAGAAGATCCAGAAGGCTTTGCTCTTCACTTTCACAGGTATGTACTGCCGCTAGGAGAGAAGGCAAAATGGTATATTTAGGGATGTCAAGGACAAAAAGAAATTATCAGCTTAAACTTCAAGATCCCTTCAGCAAAGCAAAGGACACAGAAAAATTTTGAAAATCAAAGGACTGAAAAGGACTTCCTTATGCTAGATAAACACTAAGCAAAAGAAAACTAGTTATACTGTTACCAGATAAAATAAACTTTAATGTATAAAGAATTACAAAAATAAAGATGTTCCATAATGATAAAAGGTTTATCAGAAAGATGTAACAGCTCTAAACTTCTATGTACCAAATAACACAGTCTAAAAAAACATGGGGCGCCTGGGTGGCGCAGTCGTTAAGCATCTCCCTTCGTCTCAGGTTGTGATCCCAGGGTCCTGGGATCGAGCCCCGCACTGGGCTCCCTGCTCAGCGGGAAGCCTGCTTCTCCCTTTCCCACTCCCCCTGCTTGTGTTCCCTCTCTCGCTGTGCCTCTCTCTCTATCAAATAAAGAAAATCTGAAAAAAAATAAAATAAATGAAAATATATAAAACAAATGTGGACAGGTCTACAAAAGAAAAACAGACATAACCATCATCAGTAAGTAACTGATAGATCAAACAGACAAAAATCAGTAACCAAGGAGGAAATAGGAATAGCACATTTTTAAAAAACTTGTAACTTCCCTGAGAATGAGTCAGGAAAGAAAAAAAGAAAAAAAAATCTATCTACATAGATATAGAAAACGTGGCAAAATGGTAACTGAGTCATCTAAATAAAAGGTTACTTGTTATACTCATCTTTTAACTTTTCTAAAGCATGAAATAAAAGATTAGGGAAAAACTAATTCAAGAAGAAACAGAAAATTAGAATGGTCTTACAAACATTTAAGAAATTGAATTAGTAATGAAAAATTTTCCCATAAAGGAAAGAGCCAGTTTTACAGGAAAATTCTACCAACATTCAAGAAGCAGTTTATTCTAATCTTACATTAACTCTTTCACAGCAAATATCATAAGCTTTATACCAAAACCATTTACCAACAAAAATGCAAAAATGCTAAATGATATATTATCTAACATAATTCAGCAATACATGATAAAGTTGGGTTATGACCAGGTTGGATTTATTCCAAAAACTCAAGGTTAATTCAACATAAGAAAAGCTATTAATATATGTAACACAAACAGCTTAAAAATAAGAAATCATATTAGTGTCTAGATATATGCAACAACTACTTATGATAAAAATAACAAGCAATAAAAGAATTCAGTGAAGGAGCAGAGTACAAAATTAACATACAAATAGCCTTCATATGCACTAATAAACAATTAGAGGACACAATGGTAAGGAAAACCACATTTACAATAACACCAAGGAAAAGAAAACTTAGACTTAAGTTTAACAAGGAATGTGTAAAACCGATTCATGGAAAATTTTAAAACACTCCTGAAAGACACTAAGGTAGACTTGAACAGATGGACAGATATCCCCTGTCCTTGTTTAGGATGATTCAAAATTATAAAGAGGTCAGTTCTTCCTAATTTAATTTATTAATTCAAAGCAATAATATAATACCAATAAAAATGTCAACAAGCTGTTTTGTGGGATTATACAAGATTAAAGTTCATATGGAATGGGGTGCCTGGGTGGCTCAGTCATTAAGTGTCTGCCTTCAGCTCAGGTCATGATCCCAGGGTCCTGGGATCGAGCCCCGCATTGGGCTCCCTGCCCAGCGGGAAGCCTGCTTCTCCCTCTCCCACTCCCCCTGCTTGTGTTCCCTCTCTTGCTGTGTCTCTCTCTGTCAAATAAATAAATAAAATCTTTAAAAAATAATAAAGTTCATATGGAAATACAAACATGCAAGGAATGAAGAACTAATACACGCTACAACAGGGATGAACCTTGAAAACCTCAAGCTAATTGAAGGAAATCAGTCAAAAAAAAAGACCACATATTACATGATTCCTTTCATATGAAATGTTCAGGATAGGAAAACCTATAAAGACAAAAAGCAGAATACTGATTGCTAGGGCTAGAGGGGAAAGGGGCACTGGGGAAAAACAGAGTTACTGCTTAATGGGCATGAGGTTTCTTTTTGGGTGACACAAATATTTTAGAACTGATTGTGGTAACGGCTGCACAACTCTGTGACTATCCAAAAATCACTGAGTTGTATTCTTTAAGTAGGTAAATTGTATGCTATGTAAATTATATCTTGATAAAAATAAAAACTGTTAAAAGAAAAACACCATAAATAAGTAAAAAAGACAAATGAGAAACTGGAAGAAAATATTTGCAGACAAAGGGTTAATACTCCTAATATATAAAGGATTCTTAAAAATTGAGAGAAAACAGATCTAAATCCAACAGAAAAATGAGGAGGAAAAATGAACAGACAATCCACAAACATGATAAAATGTTCAAACTCATTCATATTTAAAGAAATGCAAATTAAAACAACACTGAGATACCATTTCTCATAATCAGACTGGCAAAATTTTATAATGTGACAACACATTCTGTTAGCAAGGCTGTGGAAAAACAGGCACTATCATACATTACTGGTGGGAATAAAAAATGTGTACAATCCCTGTGGAGGGGAATTTGGAAAAGACCTTAAAAAACTACATATATACTTACCTATGGATCAGTAATTCTACTTCTAGAAATCTACCTTGAAGATACCCCTCTGACAATATGAAAATACATATACACAAGGTTACTCATTAAAGCATTAATTGTGACTGCAATTGCAAAAAGTTGAACAAACTATGGTACGTCCACACAATGGAGTACTATACCACTATAAAAAAGAATGAAGATCTCTGTATATCAATCTGCAGTGACTTCCAAGAAATAGTAAAAAAAAGCAAAGCACTAAAGGGTACCTAGAGTATGCCATCCTTCATATAAGAAAGAAGGAAATACACAGGTACCTGCTCATTTGTGGAAAGAAACACAGGAAGGATAAACCAGAAACTAAAAATAGTTACTTAGGGTGACAGAGAAAGAAGGAAAAAGGAAAGAACAAAGGGCGCCTGGGTGGCCCAGTCAGTTGGGCGTCTGCCTTCAGCTCGGGTCATGATCCCAGGGTCCTGGAATCGAGCCCAGCATCAGGCTCCCTGCAACTTCTCCTCTCTCTCTGCCTGCCGCTCTGCCTACTTGTGTTCTCTCTCTCTGTCAAATAAATAAATAAAATCTTTAAAAAAAAAAAAAAAGAAAAGAAAAAGAAAAAAGAAAGAACAAGATAGCAGGGATGAAGATAGAGTGATAGTTCTCTGAATATGTTTTTTGTTTAGTTGATTCTTAGAACGATAGCAATATTTCTTAGTCTCTTCACATACCCCCAAATAAACAAAAAATTAAAACCAACCAAGGTGTAGGGGAAATCCAAAATGATACAAACAGTAATACATGAGCCTAACTATATCATAAATAAGGTAACTACGCTGAAGGGCCACATGGGAGAAGAAAAGAACTAACCTGAGTGACTTTGAGAAACAGTAGCCTGACAGAACAGTCATGCTAAAGACAAAAAGGATTTTACTTACGTGTTATAATCAAGTCAGTAGATATACTTCTGACATGGGTATTTCTCACAGCAATTCTAGAACAACTTTGTGTGTGTTCTAGAACTGAACATATTAGCAAATAAACTGCAAATAATGAAAGTTGGGCTTCCAAACATTAGAGAAAGAAATTAGACACAAGGAAAAGGAAGACACTAACGTGAACCCTGTGGTGTTGGACTGGAATCACAGGTATCAGTATAAACAGATATTGGGATCGATCTATTGGTGTGAAGAGATAGAGAGATAAAGAATCACAGACATGTTTGGGGGGCAGTTAGTGTACATACATGTATTTCATAACTCTTTCTGCTAGAAGCATACCCATAACCCTTGGTTTCTAAATAGCATTCACCAATAAAAGGAACCAGGAGTCCTCAAAGAAGTAGTTGATTCCTGGGCTGGGGCAGGGAAAATACAAGATGAACCTGGATCACCTTGTGGTACCAGAAAGAAAGGAAGGAAAGGCTCAAAAACACGAGGATTGTCAAACGAACACAAGAGCCGATTTAAAGGAACCCCCTTTTCTAGGTCAAAGCTAGAAAAATGTGAGCGATGGCTAATATTAGTATTGGATTTTTTTTTTTTTTTGAGGTGAAATTCACACAACATACATTTAACTATTTTAAAGTATGCAGTTCAGGTGCTTTAATGGTTGCCATGAAAGAAGTTTGAGGTGGATGAGGGTTAGCTCCCACTCTACACTCTCTCTGCGAAAAAAGCAAGTTCCAGACCATATTCTGGCATACTTAACAACATTTATTAAACAAATATTCATTAGCAAGCAGGCACAAAGCACTTTACACAAATTATTCTGGGAGGTCCATTAAGTCCCAGCTCTCTCCCTTTTTAGTTGTTCCAATCACCTACTGTAAAAAAGCTTCACTTGGGGCGCCTGGCTGGCTCAGTTGGAAGAACATGTGACTCTTGTTCTGGGAGTTGTGAGCCCAATATTGGGTGTAGAGCCCCATGTTGGATGTAGGGTTTACTAAAAAAAATAAACTGAACAAAAAAATTTTTCACTCAAAGCAGAAGTGACAATATGACAATATCCCAGAGGCAGGGGTCTGTTGTCCTTGGAGTCACATCAGGCAACCAGAAATCCTCCTAAGAAGACTAGACAGAGGATGGATTAGGAATGAAGCCTCAGGCACCATATCCAAGGGAGGAAGTTACAGGCCTTCCTGGATTCTTATTCCCCTTTCATGCAAGTATAGTAAGCGTCTCTAAAATAGTTTAATCAATTCCATTTCTTTTGAATACTTCAATTGCACCTACTTCTTTTTTTAAAGTTTATTTATATTTTGACAACTGACAATATACAGATACAGAACATCTCCATCATCACAAGAAGTTCTATTGACAACGCTGCTCTAAAACAACACAGTTTCAAGAGAATATTATATTTCTGGGGATGGAAAATGATTTGACAAAGAGGAGCCATCCAGAGATAAATTCAAAGAGGAAGGCACTTAAGGTTCTGAGTTTCTTCCTGAAAAATACTGCCTGCCGTCTAGCATAAAAGGAAGGGAGGCAGGGAGGGAGGGAGGAAACCCACAGCCCAAGGATGGAGGAAAAAACCCTCGAAAGTAAAAATGTTCTTTTGGTTTGTTTTTCCCTTCTTCCCTATTTAAAGGTATTTAAAAAGAAGGGAAGTGAAAAAGACAGCCATGAAGACCTGAATCAGGTAGACTGTTCAAAGCTACTCTCTGAGGAGAGTCCTAAGCACAGATCCAGGAGATGAGGTTTCGCTTTTCACACATCCATTAGCAGCCCCCACATTTTGGTTTGCTGCCATGTTCTTAGAGCTTTATTGAACCCAAAGTGTTACTGTTGATGCTTGAGTGGAAAATGATTTTCTCCCCCCTTGGCAAATCTGTGATGTAAAATGTGCATTAAATTTTAGGTATAATTTTTGTTAAGACTTGGTCTAGGGGTCAGGTTTGCTTTAGGAAACAGAGCCCTGAGAATATAATGTCATGTGGAATGTTTACTGAATCTATTTAAAAAACCTGGGTCTGATTAAAGATTAAGTAATCTTTTAGGACCACTCCCATTACACCAAGTGAGGCACGCCTGAAATGCTTAAAAAAGAAACTCAAGTGATCCTTTCTTTGATGGCTTATTTATAAACCCTAGAGCCTAACTTAATCTAGAGGTCCACATTGCACGTTTCCCAGTGAGCAGATAAGCATTCATTTTACCCACCTTTTTTTTCTCAATAGCAAATGCTGACTTAAAATGAAATGAGTAAGTTGAAGGGTTGGGAGAATGGTGCCCTAAATATTTGGATCAATTCTTAGAAATCTTTTCATTGTAAAATAGAACACAAGATACAGAAAACCACATAAAACAAATATGTAACCTAGTGAATGATTATGAGACAAAGATCCATACGGTTAAGAGGAAGAAATGTCCCTCCGCTCTCCGAGTCTATTGGGCCCTCTCCCAGACAGTCTCCTCCTTCCTCCAAAGTCACCACTGATCCTGGCTTGTAGAGTACTCACTTACTTGCATTTCTTGATGGTTTTCTATCAAAATGTGTATGCCTTTACACTATAGTTTAGCTTGCCCATTTTTAAAAAATTTAATACAACTTTTAAGTCTCTTAATTTACAGGTCCTCCAACCCATTCCACTCATGCCCCCTACAATTCATGGGTTGAAGAACCTGGGCATTTAACCTGTAGAACTTCCCACAATCTGGTTTTTGCTAATTACAGACTTTTCTTCAGTATTCCTTGCAAATTGGCAACTGCATCCCCTTGGCAAAACTCTGGTGGTGAGTCCTTTTCTCAGGAGGCGTGATTTTTGTCTTTCATGTTAGTAGCTATTAACACTCAATGCCTAGATCAACCAGTGTTGCAAAATGATGCTATCCTATCAATCTGTCTTGATTTGCAAGCTCAAAAACATATAGTAGCTCACCTACTATATGGTTACCCAATGGTACAGGGCAGGATAAATGCTTACTGTTTCCCCTTTAGTTCCAGTTTTCAAGGTAATGAATTGGTTTTGTCAATTCTCCTAATTTGACCAATTACCAATTGACCTTTTTAATATCATTATGAATACCTGGATTTAAAAATAATTTTGGGTTTCAATCTATTGCAATTCTAATCCTAATGAAACTCAAACTGTCCATCTCTGGTCAGTGGGAGCCTCTTCAAATTGGATCCTGAGTCCTTTTGAGATGACCCCAGCAGCCCTTCATAGCTTCCTTGTTATCTGGTATTACAATGGTCTAGGATTATCCTGTACATTTCCTGCCCTAAACATAGGATCAGCCATTTCTCTGAGAAACTCATTTCTTTTAATGGGTAAAAATGGTATTGTAAGGTCACAATCTGAGCCCCAAGGATACTCCTTGATACTGGGTTGGTCATTGTTTCTAGACCTTTTAGTGGACATAAACATAGACACACACACATACACATACATACACACACATATTCAAATTCCTACAGGGGCCAGGCAGGTAACAAATGAGAGAAGGGTAACAGAAATGAAGCACAGGGACTATGCTAAACTGTGAAGAGGGTGTACCTTGTCTAAAGGAGACAGATCTCCCAATTTTCCAAAAGAAGCCAGAAATGTACATTTTTAACATGAATTTTTTAAATGTTGACAACTAATTAAAATAAACACCATGGTCAAATAAAACACATCTGTGGGCCAGGTGCGGTCCATGAGATGTATACTCTCAACCTGAAAAATGTAACCTGTAGTTACATCCCAGAAGTTATATGGTTGTGAATGTATAAAAAAATTTAGGAAGAAAAGCCTAACTACAATAAGAAAGGGGAGAAATGTGTAATTATCTCCCTCCCCCAACTCTCTAAAGCACTAGGGAGAAAAGCATTTTCTAGGGGTGCCTGGGTGGTACAGTTGGTTGAGCATCTGACTCTTGGTTTCAGCTCAGGTCATAATCTCATGGGTCGTGAGATCCAGCCCCGCATCGGGCTCTGTGCTCAGTGCCGAGTCTGTTTCAGATTCTTTTTCCTTCTCCCCCTGCTTCTCCCACTGGTGCTCTCTCTCTCAAATAAATAATAAATCTCAAAAAAAAAAAAAAAAGAAAGAAAAGAAAAGCATTTTCTATACAGAAACCGTTTCTTTCTCAGATATGGTGAAAAAGACAAAAAGTCAGTTACCACAAAAAAAACCCCAAAACTCTTAAGGAGGTTGAAATCTAACAAAAGTTATTACACCTAGGTTCTTGGACTAACAGGATGAGACCTAAGAGATATATTTTACATGATAGGTATATTAGAGGCAACAAAGCTGGTGGAAAAGTTCATTGCAATTGCATGATCAAGTGCTCACACTCATTTTCACCCGTTCTAAAGATAAAGGAAGCTAACAGAATTGAAATAGAGTGAGTTGTGAAAATTTCAGAGAAGGTCCCAAAGAAGGCCTGGGGAAGGACCCATTAACAAAAAAGACCTGGTTGGGGGGAGGCACCTGGGTAGCTCAGTAGATTGGGCATCTGGTTCTCAATTTTGACTCAGGTCGTGATCTCGGGATCGTGGGATGGGGCCCCGCACTGGGCTCTGCTCGAAGCATGGAGTCCGCTTGGGACTCTCTCTCTCCCTCTACCCCTCCCTTCCAGCCTCCCCGCCTCCTTGTGACAGCGCTCTAGGCAGGCACTCTCTCTCTCAAGTAAATAAATACACAAAACATTAAAAAAAAAAAAAAAAAGAAAGGAAGGAAGGAGGGAAGGAAGGGAGACCTGGTTGGGTTCGGCTCCTTTGGTGCAAGCTAATATCATGTGACCGGCTGCTCCAGACTCCAGAAAAGTATAGAAATCACAGGATTAACCTTTTCACTTCAGACAAGAGAAGGTCAGATTGGGTTAAAGCAAAAACCATAAGAACACTCATGAGGTGTTTCCCCCTGGTTTCTGTTACTTTCTTTCAAAGAAATTAAGAACCTCAAGCCATCTAAGGGGGTCCAAGACTTAGGAACCCCAAGCAAAAGGAAGGAGGGAACTAGAAACTTGCCTGACTGCACCATGAGCCTCCTTCTGCCAGCCCCACAGCTTCAGCCTGGAGGTCCTATGCACTTGGCATATCCTTCCCCGTAGCCTCTAGGTCCTGTGCCCTAAAGTGGCTCTCTATTTCACTCTGAATGCTATCAGATCATAACATTTTAGCTACTAATTTGAAACCAGGCCGTAAGCCAAGGTCAGAGAGAGTAAAGTTGAGGGGAGGGGACCCGATGAGCTTAAACTACCATTCTTATAAGTGACCCACTAGGAATCCAGATGCAACATCCCCTGCCTTTGACCCTGAAGCCTTCCTGGGTCTCTTCCTGGGAAGAGAAAAACAGCTTTGCCTCTGGCACTGATCAGACGTTAGCTTGTCTGCAACCTGCCTTCTGTACCCTCTAGAGATTCCACTGGAAGAATGGAGGTAGGTTTGTAGTGTCAAAGGAAGAAGTACAAACTAATTTTTATAGTTCCTTTGACACTAGAAAATGAATTATTTTCTTTCCTCCCCTCATCACCCCACGTACCCTCAGACTGATGACCATGCCCCTTCTATGAACTCTTATACTCTGTTTTAATACTTAATGTGTTAAGCCTTTGCAGTAACTAATATTATCCCCATTCTGAGGCACAGAGAAGGGACTGAATAAGGTGACTGGCTGAGCTGCTCGATTCCATGACTCAGTTGTACTGTCCCTTGACATCAGAAGGAAATTTGAGTTTTAAATGAAAATGATTTTACAAAAGGCAGTATTTAGAAATTGGCTTAAAAACCATTTTAAAAATTTTAGTCAGTTCATGTGTACAAATAAATATATTTTTAATGGTATTTATTTGATAAATATTTGCACAAAAATTCTGGTTGTATGCATTCCTCTTAGGGTTCAGACTTTCTAAAGAATGAACTGTAAATATGAATAAAAGAAATGCAAACAGCATATTGTTATGTGGAAAAATTCTTGGATTCAACAAGAATCTAGAAAGAGAATCAAAGCAAAACTTCACAGTGCAATGATACATCTATTGGACTAGCAATCATACGTCAAATTTGAAAAGCCAGTGCTGGAAACCTGAGAGGAAATGGTTCACTGCACTTCATTTTTTTTTTTAAAGATTTTATTTTTGGGACGTCTGGGTGGCTCAGTTGGTTAAGTGACTGCTTTCGGCTCAGGTCATGATCCTGGAGTCATAGGATGGAGTCCCACATCGGGCTCCCTGCTCAGCAGGGAGTCTGCTTCTGCTTCTCCCTCTGACCCTCCCCCACCCCAGGCTCGCTCGCGCTCTCTCTCTCTCTCTCTCTCTCAAATAAATAAATAATTCTTAAAAAAAAAAAGATTTTATTTTTAAGTAATCTCTACACCCAACATGGGGCTTGAACTTAACAACCCCGAGATCAAGAGTCTCACGCTCTACTGACTGAGCCAGCCAGGCGCCCTAATTCACTGCTTTCTAGATGCTGATGGTGGCACTACAAATTGGCTCAGGCTTTCTGGTGAACACTCCAGTCTTACATAATTAGGACTATGAAACTTCTCACACCTTTGGGTCCAGTGAGTCAGCTGGAGGAATACACCATAAGGAAATAACTTAAAGAAAACCAAATTATAGGGCGCCTGGGTGGCTCAGTTGGTTGGGCGACTGCCTTCAGCTCAGGTCATGATCCCGGAGTCCTGGGATCGAGTCCCACATCGGGCTCCTGGCTCAGCGGGGAGCCTGCTTCTCCCTCTGACCCTCTCCCCTCTCATGCTGTTTCTCTCTCTCAAATAAATAAATAAAATCTTTAAAAAAAAAGAAAACCAAATTACTACACTATTTATACCAGTGACAACCAGGGCACATCTCAAATTCCCCACACAGGACAAAGACCAAGCTACATCATGTATCGCTGTGTACATCAACACAAAGACATATTATGAAGTCACTTAAAATGACAAGCATATAGCCTATTTCAATAAATGGAGGTATATACTCAGTTTTAGCAACAGTGCCTATAATTAAGAACAAAGGTTCTGAAACCAGACATTTCTTGGTTTGACTCATGGTACTGTCCCCTGTATACTTTCAAGAAATGTTTCTCGTTTAAGAATGGATTTGGACCATGCAGGACCTACAAGTGGTTTCTTGCTCTTTTTTTTTTTTTTAAAGATTTTATTTATTTATTTGAGAGAGAGAGAGAGAGCACAGGAGAGGGGGGATGGTCAGAGGGAGAAGCAGACCCCCTGCTGAGCAGGGGACTCGATCCTGGGACTCCAGGATCATGACCTGAGCCGAAGGCAGTTGCCTAACCAACTGAGCCAACCAGGCGCCCTGGTTTCTTGCTCTTGAGGAGATGTGTGTATTCTCAATGGCGTGGAAAAGAGAGACAGAGGGCACGCTCTTGCATCAGGATGAGTTCATATCTCAGCACTGTCACTTGCCAGCCATGTCACCTTAGGCAAGTGACTACACCGCCCAACATTCCAGTTGCAATTCATGTGTCTAATATGGCTAATATGAGACGAATACATGGCTAATAATATGACCTACCCCATAAAGTTCTTATGAGCTTGAAATGAAATGATGCCTGCAGAGTGCTCAGTACAGTGCCAGACATAGTAAGTTCTCCGTAAATGTCAGCAATCTGTATTCTTCAATTAATACTGATCACCCGCCATGATCTCAGCATTGCACTAGGGACACCCACTACATTTAATCCCTACAAGAACCTTACAAGGTGAGTGTTGTTATACAGAATTTTTTTTTTTAAGATTTTATTTATTTATTTGAGAGAGAACATGAGAGGGGAGAGGGTCAGAGGGAGAAGCAGACTCCCCACTGAGCGGGGAGCCCGATGTGGGACTCGATCCCGGGACTCCAGGATCATGACCTGGAGCTGAAGGCAGTCGCTTAACCAACTGAGCCACCGAGGTGCCCCTATACAGAAGTTTTTAAAAAAATGAGCTGAGAGAGGGGCCTATGAATATTAGATGAGAGAAGGAGAATGCAAGATGGTTGGCAGATCCCAACTATAAACAAGTAAAATGAAATACGCTCATACATTGGCAGTGATATGCATTATTGGAATTTAATGGTCACTAGGCTCATTTTGTTTAAAATCAGTCAAGTGTCTTTGTTCGGTTTTCAAGTAGAAGCAAGTAAATGTGAGATAGGGACCCAGTCCTATTGCTTTAACTGAGCCATGCCCTTCCTTCCCCCAGGCAATGACCAGGCCAGGTATTAAGTGTCACATGAGCGCTGGCTTCTGACCAGCAAGTGCTTACCTGGAGGAGATAGAGGAGTCCTGGAACGAACAAGGTAAGTGGGTACAGAGACTGGTATGTTGCTAAGGCAAGAAAAATAGCACTGAGGAAGGCACTACCTGTAAAAAGAAATAAATATATGCAATAATCCAGCCTTAGCAATCAGGGTTAGACTTGGCAAGTCCCCCAAACAAGAAACTTCCCATAACTGGTCAAATAAGTTCTTATCACATGTCTCCTTGTGTACAAAATGCTATGCAAACACACACAGTGAGAGCTTCTTGGCTTGATTTCCTGTGAAAGGAAACCTAGGAAGTCAAAACTATTTACCTTTAGCAAACTAAGACACCTCAACTACGTTTCCTTTAAATTTTCAGACCAAGAAAGATTTCACAAAACTTTGGCCTAAAGATGAATAAAGGGATCGAGTCTATTAACATCTATGTCCTGTTTAACTTATCAATGAAGCCCATAATTATCGCTTAAGCGATTCAGAGCTGGGAAACCCATCCCTATTTTACAATACCCTTTCCTTATGCACTATCTTCAAGTCATGTGCTTATTATTAAGGCATATTAATTTTTATTAATAATGTCCCCATTCCCTACATAAAATGGACCATTATGATATAACAAATTTGCAATGACATGGAAAGATATTTATAACATCCTATTAATTGAAATTTATAAACAAGATATATACTATGATCTCTTTAAAAAAATGCATAAGTAAATTTTTTAAAAAAGACTAAAAGACTAGGCCCAAGTTCACATGATTTTCTCTTGGTGGCTGAGTTACAGATTTTTTTTTTTAAATTTTTGCTTCTCTGTATTTTCTAAACTTTCTATAATGAACATGCTTTGTTTTTGTCATAAAAAAAACTGATTTCCTTTCTTTTAAAGGTTTATTTATTGGGGCAGCTGGTGGCTCAGTGGGTTAAGTGTCTGCCTTCGGCTCAGGTCATGATCCCAGGGTCCTGGGATTGAGCCCCACATGGGTCTCCCTGCTCAATGGGGAGCCTGCTTCTCCCTCTCCCGCTGCAGCTCCCCCTGCTTATGCTCTCTCTCTGTCAAATAAATAAATAAAATCTTTTTAAAAAAGGTTTATTTATTTTAGAGAGAGAGTGAGAGAGAGTGTATCTGCCCACATGAGCAGGGGCAGGGTTGGGGGGAAGGGGCAGAGGGAGAGAGAGAATCTCAAGCAGACTCCCCACTGAGCACCAAGCTTGGAGCCTGGGCAACACCAGGCTCGATCTCATGACCCTGAGACCACAACCTGAGCAGAAACCAAGAGTTGGATCCTCAACCGACTGAGCCATCCAGGCGCCCCAAAACTGATTTTTTTTTTTCTAAAAAACTAAATAGCTGTTCTCTTTCGGTTGGTTTTGGACCACAGAGTACCCTAAAACCAAGGCTAGAGAACCCAAATTTGCAACAGAGGTTTCAAAGTGGGCCCAGAAATCAGGAGAGTGTGATTGACGGTCCAAGGCTGGTATCTTGTAATGATAATGTTTCATAAAGGATAGGGCTCATGGTCACTCTCATTAGTGTGGGGTCAACTGTTTGCTGGAAATAACATATAGCCTCTCAATGGTATTTCATTAAAGGAGGGACTAGTCACTCCACTCAGCCTGAGAGGTTTTACCTCTCTTCCAACTCAGCTCCAGAAACAAACAGAAGGAGATGATCCCTAGGGTTTTTTTGCCGACCAAAGTAGTCTCTATACTTGAAACACCTCAGAGCCACCTTGGAAGAGGAGGGTTACGAATGTGACTACTTTATAGGACAGTGAGTGGAGAGAAAAGAACTTTGAGGGCTCCGCCCCTCAAACCAAGGGAACTCAGCAGCTAGGAACAATTCCTGATTGAAGAAAATGGAAGGCAGGCATAAAAAGGAGCAAAAGCTGGAACTAAAAGACCAGGGACCGAATTCTCTGGGGCGGGCTGTTTTACCATGCTCATCAGTGCCAGGCATGATGTCCTATATCCAGGATACTTGTAAACATGACTGAGCAGGGACAGGATCAGGCCCAGCCAAGCTGGCCCACCAGCGGAAGCCCCCACATCCCCGCTGAGCCGCAGATGCCTAGAACCAGGATCAGGTCAATTCTGAGCCAGGGAGATGGCAGTGGTGGGAAGGTACTGTTCTGGGGGCGAACAGCTAAGGTGGGTTCAGGGTTCCCTCACTTGGCCAAAAATGTGAACAACATTTTGTAGGAAACCAGCTAAGGGAGGGAAAACTGGAAAGAACTTTTAAATTTAGCATGACTTTCTGCAGAGACTGGGGTGAGAGAAAGAAGAGGCCCTTTTAGCAGAGGAGGGAGGCTAATGTTCCAACTTCATCCATTCTTACAAATGGGGCGAAAACAAACACATGACTTTCACCCCTCTCTCTCCTAGGAGACACCAGGGAACCAAATAAACACAGCCACCTCCTGCCTTAATTGCCTGAGATCAGTAATTACTTGTCTGGAGCAGCTGACTCTCTATAAGGCCCAGGAGAGAAGAAATGGCTCATAGCATCATAGAAAGGACTTGTGAGTTTCAGAACACCTCCTCCGAAGATCAGGAAGAAGCAGTCTTCCTTCCTTAGATGAAATCATTCATAAGGAAAAACCTGTTCCTTCTGCCATTCTCTACCAGTAAGCGGCATCAATATCTCCCTGGCTACTGCAGTGATCTTTCACCTTCCCTGCCCTACACTCCCTCCAGCAGCCATCAAGGCCTCCTGGTCAACCTCTGGAACATCCACCCCTGCAGTTCCTGCTCTCATCCGTTGCTTCTCCTCCTCAATGGTCATCCCAGTCTCCTCCCATCTAGTCCGCCGGAGAAGTACCAGAAGAATCCTTCTAAAACACAGATTATATCGTGACAAGCCCCTCTTTAGACACTTCTGATGCTTCTATTTCATCTAGCGGATTAAGTCCAAACTGCAGCAGCAAACAAGGCCCTTCGCTATCTGGGTCTTAATTCTCCAGCTTCACCTCTCACTGCTCTCCTACACACATCCCATCCTCCAGCTACTCTGGACCATTCCCTCATTTCTGAAAACACCATACCCTTTCTTTCCTGTGTCTGTTCTCAGCCTATTCCTTCTGCCCAAGCTGTCTTTCCCTGCCCCCCTTCTGGTAAAGACACATCCTCTAGTGGCCAATTGAAATGTCACTTCCTCTATGAAGCCTAAGCAGAAAGGATAACAGTAGTGATTATAGCTAATGATGGTTACTTACTAGGTGCCAGGCACCTCCTCTGTATCCAGAACAATGCTGGACGCAAAAAAAAAAAAAAAAAAAAAAAAAAGCCCTCAGTAAACATCACAAGCACCTTGTGAAAGTTCTATTTTTCTACCCATTTTTATTCTACCCATTTTACAGGTAAAGAAACCAAGGTACAGAAACAGAAGGTTAAGTAATAATGTATCATTTTAAATAATGGAATCACTCAGATGATTCCAGTGCCCATTCTCTTAATTCATTCAATAGCCTCATTCAATACCCTCACATTCAATACTGATACTCTCTCATAATAATTTGCTAATGTTGCTCTCTCTCCCCATTTGTGAATTTCTTTATTTTTTTTTAAGATTTTATTTATTTATTTGAGAGAGAGGGAATGAGAGACAGAGAGCACAAGAGGGAAGAGGGTCAGAGGGAGAAGCAGACTCCCCGCTGAGCAGGGAGCCCGATGTGGGACTCGATCCCGGGACTCCAGGATCATGACCTGAGCCGAAGGCAGTCGCTTAACCAACTGAGCCACCCAGGCGCCCTGTCTGTGAATTTCTCAAGGGCAATAAATCTCTCTTCACTCTGAACCTCCAGCACCCAGCACAGTGCCTGGCACACCTGATGAATGAATGAATGAATGAGTGTCATTCAGTGATATATATGAATCCCTTTGACAAATCCAAGCACATTAAAGAAAACCAGTGTTTCTTTTTTGAGATATAATTGACATATAGCATTGTATTAGTTTCAAGTGTATAGCATAATGATTTGGTATTTGTGTATATTGCTAAATGAGCACCACAATCAGTCTAGTTGAAACCAAGTTCTTAAGGAAGGAAAACATAGCAAGTGTTAAAACACAGGTAATGAAACATGGGCAAAGCACAGAAGAAATCTGACTCTTGAAACAATGGAGCCTGCTGAATAGAAGTTGAGGACTTGTGACAGGGGGCTGGGCACACAGAAGGCTCTCTGTGGAGTAAATTACTGGATGGCAGAGACCTGCGGTCCAGAGGCAGAAATGTGGTCCTCCAACAGTCAGGAGCCTGGTGTGTGGGATGCTGGGCCAGGTGTGGATGCACATGCACAGTCTGAGCAAAAAAAAAAGTGAGGGGGAGTATGGTGATACACAAGAGACTCAGGGCTGATACATTTTGAAAAAGGCTAGAAGGGGTAAGATGAATGGATTAAGAAGGCAGAGGGATGATGATATGTGCTTGGGGCAAGGTCAGGAAAGATAAAGAAAAGTAAAAGGAGGGGCACCTGCCTGGCTCAGTCAGTAGAGCAAGGACCCTTAATCTCAGGGTCGTGAGTTCAAGCCCCATGCTGGGCGTGGAGCCTACTTAAAGAAAAAAAAAAGAGAGAGAGAAAAGTAAAAGGTGACTTCAAATATTTTAGATAAACTATGCAATGTGCAAACATTTCTGGAGTGCCTGCTCTATGCCAAGCCTGTGCTGGGTGCCAGGAAGACTGGTAACTGAGACAGTCGCTGTCCTCAGGGAGCTCCCAGTAACCAGTGGCAAAATACGGAGGGAGGAAAGTATGAAGCTAGCCCATCAGGGGAAGCTGACACCTAAGTTCTGAACAATGATTAGGCGAGGCCTGGCAGTCCAAGGGAACAGCGAGTACACAGGCAGGAGGGCAAGGGACAGAAGGGTGGAGGGGGCTATAATTAGCTTGATGGGCAAAAACAAGGCAAGCGTTGGGAGGAATGACTGGGAAAGGGCACAAAAGGGGCTCTTGTGGATGTTGGTAACATTCTGTTTCTTAATCTGAGTGCTGATTACTCATCATTTTGTGAAAATTCATGGAACTGTACACTAACAATTTGTGCACTTTCTGTATATATCTTATAAATACTTCAAACAAAAAGTTATAATCTACAAAGTAGGTAGCAGGCAGCACGCAGGTAGGTAGGGGTCAGGTGATAGATTGCACAATCGTCCCAAAGCATTGACAGACAGGCCCAGACATGACATCTCAAATAATGCCTGAAACTGCAGCCCCATCTGGACAAGAGCTAGGGCATTGTACTCATCTAACCGGGAGGAACTATGCCAAGAGGACTGTGAGATTTACCAAAACAAGATAGCCTACTATTTATCTGCTAGTACGGCCCAGATACTTGGATACTAGGTTTTCTGTCCAAGCCCTAGTCTCTGGCCTTATGATGGGACTATTAAAGTAAATCAGTCACATGTGTATATGCCCTGGCTATAGTATCTGGGAATTTTATTCTCTGCCCATCTAACTTTGAGTATGTTTTCCAACTCTCTCTTTGTATCAGGGCGGGGGCCAAAACAAGCCTTGGCAAGACCTGGGGTAACAGTGCCTCCAGGGACTGTACCTTGAAGCCATCTGGGCCCAGGTAGTGGCAGAACTACAGGATAGAGCAGGAATGCGGACAAGGTGGGGCTCTGGGGGCTGGTTCAAGATACACACTACAAGTGGAATGAGCAGAGAGGGGTCACAGTGACCTGTACCAGGACAGGCAGTGGGACAGACTGGAACATGACAAAAAGGGCTGAGATCCTCTAGGACTCTGAGAAGAGGAAGTCGCACTAGGGCCTGAGCAAAAAGCAAGATCGCTGGGAAAGAGGAGCTGATGCTGGGGGCTGGCCCACCGTACTACATTCCATGCCAAGTGCTCTTTTAACAGGGCAGGCACCCTCGGGGTAGACCATCCATATCAGTGATGATAATAATTAATTGAGTACATACTCTGTTCTGGCCACAGCTGTAAGCACTTCACGCGTATTAAGTTCTTCCAGTAACTCCATAAGCTGGGTACTATTACTATTCCCATTTTATAGAAAAGAAAACTGAAGCACAGAAAGGTGGTTTGCCCAGGGTCATAAAACCAGTGAATAATAACAGGGTTTGAACCCAGTCTCATTCCAAACCCCACACTCTTTAACTACATCACTATGCTACCTTCTTGATCTCAATCCATAAAAATCACAATAAGCAGAGCAACTATTTGTTGAATGGGTTGTGCTAAGGAAGCATGCTAAGCAGTTTCTATTTCTTGTTTATTCTTCCCCTAATCTATGAAGCAGACATTATCTCTGTGATCAAATGGAAGCTCCAGAGGCTTTGTGATTTGCCCAGGGCTACAGAGCTGGTAACTAGAAACTAGGAGGTTTTGAAGCTGCTGTGATCTGAAAAAAAAAAACGCAGGCTGCTTTGTCCTAGGGTCCTCTGTGACTTTCTTCATGGGCAGGGCTTTACCCTAGAGGAACCCATATGGAAGCGATGGGCTTAGGCCTAAGGATCATTGCTCTGCCATTGCTCTTCCAGGGCTGAGCTCCACGAAGAGACCCCCTCATTTTTACCTCCAAGTCCTCCCCGAATGCTCAGGGAGCTCCTATCAATCCTGAGGGATCTTTTAAAAAAGAGGGCATTAAGAGTAACTTAGCATCACTATTTACTGAGCTCTTAGTATATCCCCCATACCATGCTGTGTTTTACATGCACCATCTCATTCATCCTTTATATTTGCTCTGTGCAGTAGGGACTGTTTCGATCCCATGTTATAGATAAGGAAACTGAGGACCAGAATAGTTAACTGATTTGATCAAGGTGATACAGCCAGGAAATGGGGGAGCTGGGATTAGCTACCAGATCTGTCCGACATCAGAGTAGCCTGAGCTCTTAATTGCCCTGGACTGCCTCTGAGAGTCCTTTTTCCTTGAGAAGTAAGTCCTGTCGCGCACACACACCTCTTCTGGTGAAACAAGAAGAGTTGGAAGGGTCCTTAGGTGGCAAATCTCAAGAATTCCTACTTTGGAACATCTCATTATTGACAAACACCAACAGTGAACAAGCAGGACTACCCATTAACATCTGTTTGTTTCCCTTTTATTTATTTATTTTTAAAGATTTTATTTATTTGACAGAGACACAGCGAGAGAGGGAACACAGGCAGGGGGAGTGGGAGAGGGAGGAGCAGAGAGTCTGATGCAGGGCTCAATCCCAGGACCCTGGGATCATGACCTGAGCCGAAGGCAGACGTTTAATGACTGAGCCACCCAGGCGCCCCTGTTTGTTTCCCCCTTTTTTAAAAGATTTTATTTATTTATTTGACAGAGACACAGCAATAGAGGGAACACAAGCAGGGGGAGTAGGAGAGGGAGAAGCAGGCTTCCCACGGAGCAGGGAGCCCGACGCAGGGCTTGATCCCAGGACCCTGGGACCATAACCTGAGCTGAAAGCAGACGCTTAACGACTGGGCCACCCAGGCGCCCCTGTTTGTTTCCCTTTTTAAAGCCTAACGATTATTTCACAGAGATGGAATATTTTAACTAGCCACTGAAAAGCAGACGACCCCTTGACCGAAAGCCCTAACCTCTGAAGTGAAACCCAAACTGCTCCACTAAAATAACATCAACCCTGACCTTAGACCTGTTTGCTGGCCAACTCCACAAAAAGGACATCACAATACAATGGCCTGGGCCTTGTCCTGGCCTGTAGCTCTTGCTGTGTCCCAGTCAATCCTAGACTGCCACAAAGGAGGCCACAGGAGAGCAAGCAGGAGAAGGGGACAGAGCCAATGAGGACACTGTGTTCTGTGGGACACTAGCTCCATGGAAATCTGGGGAGAGAGTTGCCAAGTTTACTTCCACTGTCCCTAACTTCTTATCAATCAAGTAAATTTGTTTTTAATTATGTGCCCACTAAACAAACTTTGGGAAAAAACAGATGTGATAAGGAAACAGAAACATGAGCTTACTCTACAGAAACAAGTATGCTTTTGGAATCTTTTTTCTATTTTTGTTGTTTTAATACAGTTGAGGTTATATTTTATTAAAATATATAATCTTGTATTCTGCCTTAAAAATAAGTATCCTCACATAATTTGCAATTATTTTTTAAAGATTTATTTATTTATTTATTTGAGAGAGTGTAAGTGGGGGGGGGAGGGGCAGAGGGAGAGGGAGAGAGAGAGAATCCTCAAGCAGACTCCCTGCTGAGCACAGAGCCTGACCCAGGGCTTGATCCCAGGACCACGAGATTGTGACTGAGACAAAATCAAGAGCCGGCTGCTTAACCGACTAAGGCACCCAGGCACCCCTACAATTATTTTTAAACACATGGGCAAACTATTCTTTATGTAGCAATTCCTCTCTCTATTTTGGGATTTGTTTTTTTCAGAGAGAGAGAGAGTGCTTGCACTTGCATGCAGGCATATATAAGTTGGGGGTGGGGGGAGGGCCAGAGGGACCTCTCTCTGTTCTGAGATATTTTCTATTTTTTTCTAGTCATTATAAATAATCCTGCAGTTAATGGTTTTGTATCATAAAGCTTTGTCTATATTCTGCACTGCTTTTGGATAGGTTCTCAAAAGTAGAATAAATCAAAAGTACAAACATTTTAAGACTATTGCTAAATTGTTTCCCAAGAGGCCTGTATGAATTTCTAAGTCAACTCCCCATGTAGGAGAATGTCTATTTGTCAGCACCTTTGTCAGCACAGAGAATTATCTTCTAAAATCTTTGCCAATTTGAAAGGGAAAAAAAGCCACTCCTGTGTTATTTCAATTTGCTTTTATTGATTATCTATGGAGTTGAATATTTTTCCATATTTTTTAGTCACTTATATTCCTTCTGTGTGAATTCTCCCAACTGTTTTCTCCCAACTTTTAAAAAAAAATTTTTTTTTAAAGATTTTATTTATATATTTGACAGAGAGAGACACAGCGAGAGAGGGAACACAAGCAGGGAGAGTGGAAGAGGGAGAAGCAGGCTTCCCGCGGAGCAGGGAACCCCATGCGAGGCTCGATCCCAGGATCAGGACCTGAGCTGAAGGCAGACGCTTAACAACTGAGCCACCCAGGTGCTCCTTTAAAAAATTTTTTTTAAAGATTTTATTTATTTGAGGGGTGCCTGGGTGGCTCAGTTGGTTAAGCGACTGCCTTCAGCTCAGGTCATGATCCTGGAGTCCCGGGATCGAGTCCCACATCAGGCTCCCTGCTCAGCGGTAAGTCTGCTTCTCCCTCTGACCCTTCCCCCTTTCATGTGCTCTCTCTCTCTCAAATAAATAAATAAATAAATAAATAAATAAATAAAATCTTTAAAAAAGAGAAAGATTCCATTTATTTGAGAAAGAGAGAAAGCAGAGCAGGGTAGGGAGTGGCGGGGAGAGGGAGAAGCAGACTCTCCACCGAGCAGGAAGTCTGATGTGGGACTTGATCCCAGGACCCCGGGATCATGACCTGAGCTGAAGGCAGATGCTTAACTGACTGAGCCACCCAGGTGCCCCCCAACTGTTTTCTTCTTTAAATGAAGAGTGAATTAGCCCTTTATAAATTTTATTAAAATTTAATTATGTGGTACAAATGTGAAATGTAGAAAAATGACTCACAGGTTTTACAAGTGAACCAACTTTATTGCATATTCTGTCAGTAGAGATTATTAACATACTCAAAGAGTTAGAGTGATTCAGAGACCCAACTAAAATAGAATTCTTCAAATATTTTGACAGATTTTAATAGACTGTTATTTGTGATGGCCTCTGTTTACAGCCGCCAACAATGGAAAATAACTTAAATGTCCAACAAAAGGGAAGGTCTGGGATCCCACAACAAATATACCAAGGAATGGAAGTAGAGGTGGGGCACAGTAATGAAAGGCATTTACTTCTCATTTTATACGTTTGAATTTTACTCTTACCAAGTACTTCAACTACTTACATGAACTGCTCCTAAAAGTTAAAACAAACAACAAAAAAACCCCCTAAATTTAGATTTATAGAAACTGACAAACATGTGACTAACGTCACACAATTCACATGAAATAAGTGATAGAAGTAAAACAAAATGGGGGCACTTGGGTGGCTCAGTTGGTTAAGCGTCTGCTTTCGGCTCAGGTCATGATCCCAGGGTCCTGGGATTGAGCCCTGCATCAGGCTCCCTGCTCTGCGGGGAGCCTGCTTTTCCCTCTCCCTCTGCCTGCCACTCCCCCTACTTGTGTGCTTGCTCTCTCTCTCTCTATCAAATAAATAAATAAAGTCTTTATTTATTTATTTTTTTAAGATTATTTATTGGGGCACCTGGGTCGCTCAGTCATTAAGCGTCTGCCTTTGGTTCAGGTCATGATCCCAGGGTCCTGGGATCGAGCCCCGCATCAGGCTCTCTGCTCGGCAGGAAGCCTGCTTCTCCCTCTCCCACTTCCCCTGCTGTGTTCCCTCTCTTGCTGTGTCTCTCTCTGTCAAATAAATAAATAAAATCATTTAAAATAAATAAATAAGGACTATTTATTTATTTATTTGACAAGAGAGAAAGAGACGGAGGACAAGCAGGGGGAGCAGCAGAGGGAGAGGGAGAAGCAGACTCCCCACAGAGCAGGGAGCTCAATGCGGGGCTCGATCCCAGGACCCTAGGATCATGACCTGAGCTGAAAGCAGACGCTTAACCAACTGAGCCACCCAGGCGCCCCAACTCCTCTTGCATGTAACTTCAGAGCCCATGTCTTCTGTCTTTCTGTCTTTGCACTTGGCTGGCTGGCTGGCTGGCTTATTTATGTATTTATGTATGTATATATGTATTGATTGATTGACTGACTGATTAATCTCTACACCCAACGTGGGGCTCAAACTCATGACCCTGAGATCAAGAGTTGCATGCTCCACTGACTGAGCCAGCCAGGCTTCCCTGCACTTGGCTATTTTTTTTAAAGATTTATTTATTTATTTGAGAGACAGAATGCGCACGTGTGCGCACGTGCACATATGAGGCAGGAGGGGCAGAGGGAGAGAGAGAATCCTCAAGCCAGCTCCCAGCTAAGCATGGAGCCCAACATGGGGCTCAATTCCAGGACCCACATATCATGACCTGAGCCAAAGTCAAATGCTGACTCTTAACTGACTGAGCCACCCAGGTGCCCCTGCACTTGGCTATTTTCAAGGTGGCATTTCCAAAGGCTGGTGCTCAGTCCCTTCTGTCAGGCTGCAGCACAGAGTTCTTATTTTAATGAAAGCCAGGTACCTATTTTTTTTTAAAGATTTTTTATTTATTTTTTATTTGGGAGAGAGAATGAGAAAGAGAGAGAGAGCATGAAAGGGGGGAGGGTCCGAGGGAGACTCATTGCCGAGCAGGGAGCCCGATGTGGGACTCGATCCCGGGACTCCAGGATCATGACCTGAGCCGAAGGCAGTTGCTTAACCAACTGAGCCACCCAGGTGCCCGAAAGCCAGGTACCTTAATGAATGGGTCTACCTGAGGTTGACACTCTGGAAATAGGGACTGAGGCACAGACAACAAAGAGTCTTCACTATTTCAAAGTCGTTTCCAACAAAATGACCACAATTTTCAGAACAAGAAAATTCACATTATGCAGTATCTAGTCACAGATAATAATTAAATTAAACAGCCTACAGAAAGACTACCCACAACCACTGCAAGAGAAACTATGTCTTATGAAGACCTAAGTCATTCTCATGCCACCCTAGAAAGGGAACATAACTCTAAGTAAAAGGTTCTATGTATAACTTTTGATTCTTTATTTCCTGAGTATACAAACTATTCAGCAACAAGGTAGCAAAATAGACTCTCATACACTTCTTATGGGAATATAAATTGGTAAAATTCTTGAAGGCAATTTAGTAACAAATTTCAGAAATCCTAAAGAAGGTACACACCCAGTGATACAATAATTCTATTTCCAGGACTTCACTGTAAGAAAATAACTATACATGGGTGTGGAAATTACTATATAATAGAAAATTAACTGTAGTATTATTTAAATAGCTGAAAACTGAAAAATTAGCTAAGTATTTAACAGTAGAAGTTGGCTAAAGAATTTTTACACATTTCAGGGGCACCTGGGTGGCTCAGTCATTAAGCATCTGCCTTCGGCTTAGGTCATGATCCCAGGGTCCTGGGATCGAGCCCTGCATTGGGCTCCCTGCTCAGTGGGAAGCCTGCTTCTCCCTCTCCCACTCCTCCTGCTTGCGTTCCCTCTCTCGCTGCGTCTCTCTCTGTCAAATAAATAAAATCTTAAAAAAAAAAAAGAATTTCTACACATTTCATCCATACAATGGAATAGTATGTAGCCATTAAACATGGCTAGGTGTTTATTGATATACGTGTAGATTATATTATTGACCCCAATTCTCACCCTTCCCTATGTCCAGGCTCTTTGTTATATAACTTTGCAATGTCCTCCCACTGTGGACAAGATGGAAGTCTCCACCACGAGCTCAGCCATGTGTTGTTCTGATCCACAGGATGTTAGCATGTGTAATGCAATCAGAAACTTAAAAAGTGCATGCCTGATTGGGCTTGTTCACAGTTGTACCTCTGCTATCACTATGAGAACACCATGCCTAATTTAGTCCCCTGGTCCAGGAGGATGACAGACATGTGGAGAAGAGCCCAGCCTAGATTAGCCAACTACAGCCAGCCATTAATGCATGAATGAGCTCCCAAAGAAACCAACAAACTGCCTAGGCAAGTCTAACCTAGATCAGCTGATCCCTAGCTGACTTACAGATATATGAACCAAGTAAAGGCTTATTGTTGCTTTAAGCCACTAAGTTTTGGGGTAGTTTGTTAAATAACAGTATTTAAAAGTCTGAAAGAAAAAAGAGGGAAAAAATCTGGAAATATATACCCCAAATGCTAACAGACTTCCTGTTAAAACTGGTAGATTGATCACATGTATATCCTCCTCTCTCCCTCCAAAAACCTCACTAAAATGACAATAAAGGAATAAAACTTGTCTTAAACAAAAAGGAGAGGAGATTATAGCAAAATAAAGTTTAATTCAATAGCAGAAACATAAAACAGGTGGAAGAGGGATAAATGACTGAGCAACATGGAAGAAATTACAGTTTAATGGCCTACAGAGAAGAGCAGCAATAAATATCAGGCCAACTCACCCCCTTGAGTTTCCAAGAAATTCAGCACCTTGAAGGCATCAGGTACTATGGAAAGTGGGGGTACAGAGATGGAAATCAAGCTGAAAGTTTGTATACAGACCAGTCAGAACCCCAGGTCACATCTCATCTATGTGCAGCCAAGTGACAACCCCTACATACCCCATCTTTCCACCTACAATCCACCCCCCGAGACCACAGTTCTAGAGAACACTCACTAAAGAGGCACAGGTCTAAAGGATACTATGCACAGTAATGGGTTGAGGGGAAGTGTAATGAGATTACATAAACCCTTTATACTGCAATCAGCCACATCACCCGTTCCTGTTCTCTCAACTCTAGCAGTTGGTCACATGAGCCCCCCACCCCACCAAAACTCCATCTTGGTTACCCTTAGGCAGGACATCGGATTCTTCTTTGGAAAAACTAAATGATTTCAGAGAAAAAAAAAAACCTATAAATGATGACATTTAAGGATACCTCAAGATAAAAGGCCAGCCCACTGCCTGATCTCCTTTCAGTAAGACTGATTCTGCCCATTCACAGGGTCTCAAATGAACATGTTAGTGCCAATTTTAAGTAAAAAACAGACAGCCAAAGATTATAAATAAGAGAAAACCTTCCATGTGAAAGACAGAGCCCAAATCAAACAGGAAAAGAAAAAGGTGGTGGTGGTGGGGGACCAGAAAGACAAAGGGACTATGTGTAGAACTGATGGAAACTAAAAAAACAACAAAAACTCAAGAGACAAGGGAGGATATTGTGGTGATAAAATAATAATAGGATGGTTCAAAGAAACAACTGGAGATGAAAAAAGAACTTCAAAATATAATTAAAGAATTTGGGGCGCCTGGCTGGTTCATCCGTAGTGCATGCGACTCTTGATCTCAGGGTCATGAGTTCAAGCCCCACATTGGGCATAGAGTTTAATTTAAAAATAAACATAAGAATATAAAAACAGATAAATATATACATATAAAATTTTAAAAATTTAAAAATTCAGTAGAAGAGTTGGAAGATAAAAACATAGTAGTGTCCCAGCAAAAGTAAGAGGAAGTCACCAAAAAAGATGGAAGAGTCCATTGAAAATAAAATGCAAATTAGATCAGTCAAGAAAAGCCAACATCCAATATATGCCCCAAACAAGAGGACAGAGAAAACAGAATTTGAAAACTAGTACAAGAACACCTTTTAGAACTAAAGGACACTGGTGTCTAAACTGAAAGGGCCTACCAAGTGCCCAGCATAATAAATGGAAAAAGACCCATGTCAAGACATGGCGTCATCAAATTTCAAAACACTAAATCTTTCAGAAAACATTAGATTACATTTAATGGCATCAAACTGCTTAATAGCAACCAGGATGCTAGAAGACAGTGAAGTAATGCCTTCAAAATTCTGAAGGAAAAGTTTTTCCAGTCTTGAATTCTATACCTTGTCCCAACTATTTAGTGCTAAACTAGAATAAAGACATTTTTCAGACAAAGAACGACTCAAAATATGTATCTCATACACCTCCCCCCCCTTTTTTTAAGATTTTTATTTTTAAGTAATCTCTACACCCAACATGGGGTTCAAACTTATAACCCCGAGATCAAGAGTCGCATGCTCTACTGACAGACCCAGCCAGGTGCCCCTCATACACCTTTTTTTTGGAAACTACTAGAGGAAATACTTTAGCAAAACAGAGGAAAAAATCAATGAAGGAGAGAAGGAATCCAGGAAAAAGGGAAACGACACGGGAGAATTATAAAGGAAGTCCCAGTATGACAGCTTTGTACCAGGCCCAGAAAACAACCAGGACAGAAATGAGGCAGGATGGAGGATGTGTGAGAGAGGTCTTCAGAAAAATAATGGAACTGATACACTGTTTGATGCATTTAAATATTTTTTAAAAACTGTTCGGCACTTGATAGGTCTAGCAGAACAGCTGGGGGAAAGGGATTGCTACAAAAAGACTAAGCAAAAACAAAAAACAACAAGCAAAAAAAAAGAAAAAAGAAAATTATTAACCCCAGGAAAAAGAAAAGGTTATACAAGAAAGAAAAAGTAATCATCGTTACTACTTTGCCCAACAATGAATAATACATACAGGGTCATAAACTATAGGTACTGACTACTGATTAATCAAACCTGTGATACAACTTCTCTAAGAAAATTAGGCAAAGGGGAAGTGATGATACAAAACAGCTGAATCTTTATCTCCCATCAGGGGAATGCAATAAATAATGTCTAAAATTTATAATTCAGGAAGTAGCAATATGAGATCTTACTTAGAAATATGGAAGTAGGAGAGCCTGGGTGGCTCAGTCGGTTAAGCGTCTGCCTTTGGCTCAGGTCATGATCCCAGGGTCCTGGAATTGAGTTCCGTATCGGGCTCCCTGCTCAGTGGGGAGCCTGCTTCTCCCTCTCCCTCTCCCCCTCCCCGCTACTTGTGCTTTCTCTATCTCTCTCTCTCAAATAAATAAATAAAATCTTAAAAAAGAAATATGGAAGTAAATACCAGCAAAAGCCAGAAAGTAGTTCTTTTGAAGTTGACCTAGGGATGGGAAGAGAGGCTGAGGGCTACTATTCTCATAAGCTTTTTCTCAGTTTTTCTGTTTGTTTTTTATTTTTTTTATTTTTTTTTAAGATTTTATTTATTTATTTGAGAGAGAGAGAGCACATGAGAGGAGGGAAGGTTAGAGGGAGAAGCAGACTCCCTGCCGAGTAGGGAGCCCGATGCAGGACTTGATCCAGGGACTCCAGGATCATGACCTGAGCCAAAGGCAGTCATTTAACCAACTGAGCCACCCAGGCGCCGCTGTTTGTTTTTTAAACTTACTTATTTTTTAAAATAATCTCTATACCCAGCTCAGGGCTTGAACACATGATCCCAAGATCAAGTGTCGCATGCTCTTCTGATTGAGCCAAGCAGGCGTCCCATTGTTTATTTTTTTCCAACTGTGTTAACAATAACTCTCTGAATAGTAGAATTTCAGCATCTTTTAATTTTTTTCTCTTAGCTTATCTAAATTTCCTATAATAATCTTGTATTACTTGTGTAATTAAAAAAAATATATTCTTAAATGTTGGACTGCTTTTTTAAAAAAAAATCCACAGCAGAAGTATTATAAAACCCTGCACAAATCAGGGACTGAGCTTTACGCTTTCCTCTGGGGCCTTACCTTTTATCGTGGTCAAAATGAAGAAAGCAATGAGGGTGTTGTTGACGGCACAGGTAGACTTGGCAACACAAGACAAGATGGTGTAGGGATTTAAGAGATAGCTGGGGAAAAAAAAATGTTGGCATTAGTAATCCCGGTCGAAGCACCAGGGAGTCCTGGCCACCACAGGCAGGCAATTCAAGAGATTTACTAACACCATACTCAAGGGAAGGCAACTTCTTAGAAATGAGTTCTCTTAAGTAAAAGAGAATGAAATGGGGTTGGGACCAATGAGTATAA
The DNA here is from genome assembly GCF_009762305.2 of Zalophus californianus. Lineage (NCBI taxonomy): Eukaryota > Metazoa > Chordata > Mammalia > Carnivora > Otariidae > Zalophus > Zalophus californianus. The sequence goes on from NC_045602.1 coordinate 115,926,315, forward strand.
GATGCTGAACATTCACTGCCTATTCTGCGCTACATGGTATATCATCACAGAGATCCAGTAAACTAGCAACACCATTATTCCTCCAATGGAGAAACTGAGACTCAGTGGTTAAGGAACTTGCCCAAGGTTTCATAAGCTAATCAATACATTCAAAATCCGGACTTTCTGGTTCAAAGGCTATGTTCTTTTTATTACTTCAGATATCATAAATGATAAAATTTTACCAATTCCCACATAGTCATATATTTTAGGAATGGCTACAGTTATCTTTGAAAACCAGGAAAGTAATTTTTCCTCAATCAGGCTCCCAAGCTCTGATGCAGGCTACCCCACCTTTCCTCCAAGAGGCCAGAGCAGCTTGCCATTAGCCCTCTTGGTAGTCAAGCTATATCTACCAAGCCAGACCCCCAGGACAGGGTAAGTATCTGCTGAATTCCACAAGCTGGTTGCCACAGAACTTCACAGGGCATCTTAAACTTCCACTGGGAAGGAATTAAATTGAAAAACCTAGTCTTTTTCTGAGGTGGAAAAGAATGGACTGAGAAATGAATTTAAAATGCTGATTAGGGAAATTTTACATAGTCATAATTGATTATTATTTTATTTCATTTCTATCCTGCTTCCACAAAAGATTTGAGGCCGCTCAAATGAGAACAGATAATAAAAGCTAACAGCAAAATAAAAATAGAAATAAAAAATTAAGACCAGGAAAAACGTAAATAGAAAAAAAATAAGGGCCAGGGGGAAAAAGACCAAAGGGTCTTTTACAGCACTGTAATAATCAGCTTCAAATCTGGCTCTGAGTTTCCTGGCAGACAGAGTGAAAAGGGACACCAGTTACGTAATCTGATTATTAGATAGGAAGAAACATACCAGCATGTCAGAGACAGATTATAATTATTATTCACCAGTAAAGACCTTAAATCCAATACCTCCCAGGGCTGTTAAGATTAGCAGTTCTAAAGCCAAAGGCCCAGAAATTGTTGGTGTTTTTTTTCAACAATTACAGATAGGCCTGTTACACAACCCTTAAAGAAATGGCTGCTGCTATTATAAAAGTATCCCCAGGAGGTATATGAGTCCATAAGGGATTCATAATGTTGCTAAACCTCTGGTTCTATTAGGTAGTTCCTGCCAATATTTTCGAAATACATAGATATGAAAGTTGTTTGGTGGGAGAGGGAAAAAAAGCCATTTCTAAATAGCATGTGATGTTCAAGAAGCTGCACAGCCACCTATTTGGAACACTGAATAGGAGATTCAACACAAAGCAGAGGGTTGAATAAACCGTCCTCACAAGGCCCCATCTAATTCTGAAGTTCTAAGGTCAGGTTTTTCCATGAGGAAACTTATCTGTCTTGTTTACGGTGTATCCCTCGAAGCTAGTACATTATTAATATTCAGTGACTGTTAGTTTGACTGAATAATTGTCACATTTGCCTATCTCCAGAATACAAATGGGAATAACCTGGAAGAATTAAATTTACTGGCAGCACTGAGCACTCCCCGAGAAATCTTTTACAGAGCTTCAGTAAGTTCCACTCTCCCATACTGGTCTGCCAGCTGGGATGGGTCTGTTTGGCTAGTTTTCTAAACTACAAATGGGGGACTAATTGTACATGAAATATAGGAGCTGCTCAAAGTAATGGCCACAGAAAGATCAGAATTTTATTCAATCCATATATACAACTAAAGAACGTTTTTTTTTCTTTTGAAACACTGGTTACAAGTAGGCTGGAGCCCAGATCAGCATAGAGTGAAAAAGCATTTGTGAAGGGTTGATTGTGCATGTCCCTGTGTGAGGCTTTGTCCCAACAGAAACAGAATGGCTCTGTCTCTTTTGCTGGCCAGAACCCCAGTTGTGCAACAGAACCACAGCAAGTACTTGATGACTAAGACTGCAAATCTCCAAAAATACAACAAACAACATGAGAAAGTCTCATCAGATTTTCCTTGCATTTGTTGGCACTGAGCCCCGTTTTGTCAAAGAATACTTACAACAGGGCCACTTTTAGAGGGATGTAACGCATCTCCATGGGGGTTCGGATGAGTTCGGCCACATCTGGGGCATATTGGTCTAGTTCTAGGAGGAGTTTCTGCTTTTTAAACTGGAAAAAAGAAATGACAAAGCACATTATTTCCTATTGACTTTAGAATGAAGACAGCAGTCCTTCCACGGCCCAAATGGCCCCACCTGGCCTGGCCCTGGCTGTGTAGGCTCAGCTCACACCCACCTGTCTCCTCACCTCTCCCTCTGGCGTCCAGCACCATGAACACACCGTAACCCTCATGCTCCCAGGCCTTTGCATTTGACCTGGAACAACCTCTTCTCTTTCCCTAGTTAGCTCCCACATCACCTTTAGATCTCAGTTAAATCATTTCTTCCTCAGGAAGACACACTCACCCCCCTCAAGTAGGGAAAATCTCCCTATAACGTTCTTTCATAACACTGTTCACGGTTACAACTTTCTTATTTATGTGACTAATATCTGTCTCCCTCACTAGACTATGAGTTCCATGAGGGCAGGGACGATGTTTATTTGCCAGGACCTGGTACAGTGAGCAAACAGTAAATATCTACTGAATGGGTGAATGAATGACTGAGTGGCAAAGCAAGGTTCTCAGCCATTCTGAGCAGTTATCATTGGGGCCCCTGGGTGGCTCAGTCAGTGAAGCGTCTGCCTTTGGCTCAGGTCATGACCTCAGAGTCCTGGGATGGAGGCTCCCTGCTCAGCCGGGAGTCTGCTTCTCCCTCTCCCTCTGCCCCTTCCCCTGCTCATGCGCGCTCTCTCTCTCTCTCAAATAAAATCTTAAAAAAAAGAGTAATCATGAGTGGCCTAAGGACTCCAAAGTTCCATCGGCAAAATGAAATATTTTCATACAAAGTAAAATGATCCCCTGAATGTCACAGTATCCCAGGTTTTCTTCCAAGCTCTCCCGTTTCAAGTTTTTGACTTCCATAGAGGAAGTGGGGAATGGCCATGATGAAGAGAAAGAGGACCACTGGGTGTGGCTGGGCAGCTGGACAGTCTAGAGGGAGTGAGATGGGGGCGGAAAGCTCTTGCCTTCCCCTGGTGTGTCCCAACAAGTTCATGGGTGTGCTCCAGAATGAAAAAAAGTTAGGCAACCCTATAAGCAAACATGGGTCAGACTATAGATGGAAAAAGTCTCTGAACCCAAAATGGGGAGCTTTGCTGATTTAATGGTCAGAGAATCTTATTTCAAGAGTATAAAATCAATGCTGCAACCGATTATAAAACAGAGTAGTACAGGGGAGCCAGAGTAGGGAGAACTTAACTGAGCATGATAGAAGATTTAATGATGAAAAAGGCACGTGTAGAATACATATTGTATCGTGCCATTTACACAAAGTTAAAAGCATGCAAAATAATACTACATGTTATTTAGGGATATATACAAAAGTAGCAAAAGTTAAGGCCCTGTGGGGGGACGATAAACACTAAATCCACCATAGCGTGAACTGGTGAGAGGGAGAACAAAGAGGTGAAAATTTCAGAGGCGAGTATATGTGTAATATATTTATTTTTTATTTTATTTATTTATTTGAGAGAGACAGTGTGCAAACATGAGGGGGAGGAGGGGCAGAGGGAGAAGGAGAGAATCTCAAGCAGACTCCCCAGAGTGCAGAGCCCTACACAGAGCTCGATCCCACGACCCCAAGATCATGACCTAACCTGAAACTAAGAGTTGGACACTCAACAAACTGAGGCACCCAGGTGCCCCATGCAATGTTTTATTTTTGAACCTGAAATAGGTTCACACTATGTATTATTCTTTACATATTTTTGCATGTCTTACATATTTCATAATTTTTTTAAATGGAAAGCTTTAAAAAAATTTTAAAGATTCATCTTTCAGTTCAAAAGAAAATCGAGGAGTTGGGATGCCTGGTTGGCTCAGCCGGTTAAGCGGCTGCCTTCGGCTCAGGTCATGATCCCAGAGTCCTGGGATCAAACCCCACATCGGGCTCCTTGCTCAGCAGGGAGTCTGCTTCTCCCTCTGCCTGACACTCCCCATGCTTGTGCTCACTCTCTCTCTCTGATTTAAAAAAAAAAAGGAAAAAGAAAATTGAGTTATCACAGGAATACAGGTAAGCCCACACTTCTTGCACAGATTTAAATAGAGCCTTAATCAGAAAACCTGAACAAACTTCAAAAACCTCCCTTTGATCATCTCTGAGAGTTCAGGTTCAACAGTGGGAATTATCATCAGTAAGAAAGTTACACTACCATTCACAGGTGGGGCTGTTTAATTAAACAGACAATATATAAACTAAGGTGCTTTTATCAGAGGGGCTGGCTCCACAGACAAAGCACTTAGTGAGGACAACTGCAGCGGGGGTAGAGGAAGGAGGCCCTGCTAGCTTAAGGGTCCTGGAGTTCCTGCAAAAAGGTGGCCACCTGGATGGGGTGAGACCCACAAAGGAAACAGGGAGTTGATCCAGAAGCAGCCAGAGAGACACGTGGGAATGCAGACCCATTCGCAGGCTGGAAGCCAGCCAGCAGGACTACAGGAGGAGACGGGGACAGCTCAACAGGCACGTGTAGATCCTACACAGAGGTGACACTGTGCCAACAACTAAAGAAAAGTACTTCCTTGTCACCCTAATCTTCCAAAATACTTTGAAACAGGAAGATTTTATGAAAGGAGAGTCTACAGGAGAGAAGGGCAGTCAGGTCAGCATTCCCCAGATTCTCTGCTACATCTCTTTTTGTCTCCCCCAATCTCACCAGCAAAGCCCCCATTATGCCTGGCCTCACAGGCCCAATATTGACTCAGCTCCCTGAAGAACAACAAAAATTCCTTTTAAAAATCCCCACTGGATCCAGTCAGAGACAGGAAAATGGCTAAAAGTCTAAGGAAAAGTGAGGGGCGCCTGGGTGGCTCAATTGGTTAAGCGACTGCCTTCGGCTCAGGTCATGATCCTGGAGTCCTGGGATCGAGTCCCACATCGGGCTCCCTGCTCAGCGGGGAGTCTGCTTCTCCCTCTGACCCTCCCCCCTCTCACGCTCTCTCTCTCTCATTCTCTCTCTCTCAAATAAATAAATAAATAAAATCTTTAAAAAAAAAAAAAAGCCCACATAACACCCCCAACCAAGGGACTCCTGGCCCTCCCTTACTGCTTCAGGCTCCCTGCTCAGCGGGGAGTCTGCTTCTCCCTCTGACCCTCCCCCCTCTCATGTGCACGCTCTCTCTCTCTCTCATTCTCGCTCTCTCAAATAAATAAAATCTTTAAAAAAAAACTCTAAGGAAAAGTGAACACACACACCAAGAAAATATTAAAAGTATAAAAATAAATGAGGTTAAAGAGTACAATTTAAAATCCAAAGATAAGTATTTCTAGATATATTCAGCAGCCTTGACAATGAGGAGATTTAAAGCTACCACAGTGGGCGCCTCGGTGGCTCAGTCGTTGAGTGTCTGCCTTCGGCTCAGGTCATGATCCCAGGGTCCTGGGATTGAGCCCAGCGTTGGGCTCCATGCTAGGGAGGAAGCCTGCTTCTCCCTCTCCCCCTCCCCCTGCTTGTGTTCCCTCTCTCACTGTGTCTCTCTCTGTCAAATAAATAAATAAAATCTTAAAAAAAATAAAATAAAAAATAAAGCTACCACAGGCTGGGGCGTCTGGGTGGCTCAGTCAGTTAAGCATCTGCCTTCGGTTCAGGTCATGATCCCAGGGTCCTGGTATGGAGTTCCGCATCGGGCTCCCTGCTCCGTGGGAAGCCTGCTTCTCCCTCTCCCACTCCCCCTGCTTGTGTTCCCTCTCTCGCTGTGTCTCTCTCTGTCAAATAAAATCTTTAAAAAATAAATAAATAAAAATTTAAAAAAATAAAGCTGCCATAGGAGAGGTTAAAAGTGGCCTAAAAGGTAATTACCTAGGTGCACTGTCTCTGTGATCATTAATCACTTTATACACAGATGCTTGTGTGCTTTTCCATACGCATGTTATATTTCAATAGAAATTTCTGAATTAAAAAAAATCTCCAGGGTGGAGCTAATTTATCTCTGCATTCCTCAGCTTGTGAGGAGACCATGACCTGAGCCGAAGGCAGATGCTTAACTGACTGAGCCACCCAGGGACCCCTAAGATAACTCTTTTAGCAACTTTCAAGTATACAGTATTAACTATAATCATCATGCCGTACATTAGATATATAGAACTTACTCATAACTGGAAGTTTGTACCCTTTGACCAACATCTCCCCATTTCCCCCACCCCCAAATGCACCCCCTGGGCAACCAGCAATATACTGTTTCTGTGAGTTTGACTTATTTATTTAAAAGATTTTATTTATTTATTTGATAGAGAGAGACATAGCGAGAGAGGGAACACAAGCAGGGGGAGAGGGAGAGGGAGAAGCAGGCTTCCCGCGGAGCAAGGAGCCCGATGCGGGGCTCGATCCCAGGACCCTGGGATCGTGACCTGAGCCGAAGGCAGATGCTTAACGACTGAGCCACCCAGGCGCCCCTTATTTATTTATTTTATTTTTTTAAAATTTTATTTATTTATTTCAGAGAGAGAGAGAATGAGAGAGAGAAAGCACGAGAGGGAAGAGGGTCAGAGGGAGAAGCAGACTCCCCACCGAGCAGGGAGCCCGATGTGGGACTCGATCCCGGGACTCCAGGATCATGACCTGAGCCGAAGGCAGTCGCTTAACCAACTGAGCCACCCAGGCGCCCTTATTTATTTATTTTAAATTAAGCTCTACACCCAGTGTGGGACTTGAACTCACTTCCCCAAGATCAAGAGTGGCATGCTCTACCAACCAAGCCAGTCAGGTTCCCCAGTTTGACTTTTTTTTTTTTAAAGATTTATTTGAGAGAGAGAGAGGGAGGGAGTGCACACTCGTGTGAGTGTGGCAGGGGAAGGGCAGAGGAAGAGAGTCTTTTTTTTTTTTAAAGATTTTATTTATTTAATTGACAGAGAAAGAGAGACAGAGAGAGAGGAAACACAAACAGGGGGAGTGGGAGAGGGAGAGGGAGAAGCAGGCTTCCCGCCGAGCAGGGAGCCCGATGCGGGGCTCAATCCCAGGACCCTGGGATCATGACCTGAGCCGAAGGCAGTCGCTTAACCAACTGAGCCACCCAGGTGCCCCAGAGGAAGAGAGTCTTAAGCAGACTCCAAACTGAGCATGTGCCGACACAAAACTTGATCTCATGAGCCTGAGATCAGGACCTGAATGGAAACTAGGAGCCAGACATTTAACTAACTGTGCCATCCAGGCACCCCCCAGGTTGACTTTTTTTTTTAAAGATTTTATTTATTTATTTATTTGACAGAGAGAGACATAGTGAGAGCAGGAACACAAGCAGGGGGAGTGGGAGAGGGAGAAGCAGGCCTCCCGCCGAGCAGGGAGCCCGATGTGGGACTCGATCCCAGGACCCTGGGATCAGGACCTGAGCCAAAGGAAGACACTTAACGACTGAGCTACCGAGGCGCCCGCAGGTTGACTTTTTAAGATTCCACGTGTAAATAAGATCATATGGTATTGGTCTTTGTCCGACTTTAGTTAGCATAATGCCCTTAGGTTTATCTATGATGACCCAAATCCTCCACTGGTTTAAAACGTACACTCACTAGGTCTTAGTGATAAGTCTCTAAAATGTAGTTCTTTTTTTTTAAACTAATTTCTACACCCACTGCGGGGCTTGAACTTACAACCCTCAGATGAACAGTCACAAGCTCTACCAACTAAGCCAGCCAGGTGCCCCTATTTCAAGGGTTTTATAGGTCTATTAAGCCTATAAATGGACCCCAAGTTAAAGATTCCCAATCTAAATATCTTATAAATCTCTTTGAGGTCCATAATTCTAGAATTCATCAGCTTTGTTACTAATGACCAGTGCCACAGAAAGGCAGACTGCTACTTCTGGTTCTATTACTTGGCAACAGAAGTGAAAATGAACCTTTCTGTATCTATTAGTAAAGCTGTCTTTGGTTCGGGTTTGACCATTCCAGGGCTGGCTTAACAGGCCAGTAGCTTCACTCCTACTTCTTAGTATTTTTAAACAGTTAGATCCTTAAGTACATGACCTTTGATTCTTTGTAGTAACAGAGACCAGAAGACTCCCCAAAACTCCACCAGTTTTGTCTCACCCACTGACTACTTACCACAACTTTATTGAAGTCCTGGATTGCAAAATACAGGGCAATAGCAGTGAGTGCATCAGTTATCTGTCAAGAGAAAGAGAAATACTAGTGTAGGAGGGATGGAATGCTGCCAGGACCTAGAGCTTTTGGATGATAGTGGACTATTTGGTAATGAACTCAGGCAGAACCTCAACTCTCACTTTGACCATCCAAAGATAAAGCCTTTCAGGGAGATTTGACTAGAAAACCCTGAGGACTGGCACCCATCAAGGCTTGTTAGCCTGGTGTACCGCATCTGTTCTTTAATTGCAAGTCACTTAGGTTTTCTGTAAAACAGGAATAACACCCAATGCTTTGCAGGCCTGATGTACATCAAGTGCCTAGCATGAAGTAAGTCCTCAGTAAACAGCAGCCATTATAATGATTAAGGAAGACTTCAGCGGGCCTCCTACTTGACCCAGATTTTCAACCCTACATTAGGCAATGTTTCAAATTACTCTCTCTCAAAACCACCCTGTCAACTCAACTTTGAAGGTTATTGCTCCTGAGAGTCTCGTCAGGCCTATGTCCACTGCATGGAATCTCTTGGCAGAATGCTTAGGAAATTCAGGATGCCCTCTACACTGGCACCACAATTAAAACCAATCATAGAATCTTGGCGCTACAAAGTTTGAGAATACATAGTCCAGAAATCAAGTATAAGGAATTGGAACTGGTCAAATGTCAGAGACCATTCCCCGTACTTCCATAACACTATCACAGTTCCTTGAATTCAAATTAAGGATAGGTTTTTGCTTTTATACTCTCAAGAGACTCCTAAGCTCCTAAAAGATATTTTTCTTAAGATAAAAGACTCTAAAGATATATACATATTGACTTTATGTGGAAGGTTACTCACCATAAATACCAATTCAGCATAGTCAATCAGGAAATGAAAGAGGTATATTATTAATGGAGTCTGTAGGAAAAAAACAAGCAAACAAACAAATTAACTTAAATCTTACTGTTATCAGTTTGCAGTGTAGGGAATGGGGAAGAAGCTATTCTTTCAGCAAAAATCTCTCTCTTTTCTGGAATACTATTCTATGCTAGTTGGCCAGTGTACATATGAGGGAGAATAATTTAGTGTCACTGAATCATTTTTGCCCTGGGGTCTATCTGCTGAACTGAGTAAAGAGAACAAAATACGACATGTGCTAAATATCTGTTGAGGAATTGAAAGCATATTAAAGGTATGAGGTAAACTTTATTTCTAAGCCATACAGAATAGCCAAGGGGAACTCCACAGTGGACCAAGATTACTGAAATCATAAAATAAATTGGGAAATGTTTTCCCGCCTTTTGTCCTCTTAGATGTTTTATATCATTAATGTTACTGCCTCCTCAAATATTTGGGAAAATTTGCTCACTGTGAAGTCATCTTGGCATGGGTTTTCTTTAAGAGAAGATTTTAATTACAGATTCAATTTCTTTCACAGTTTCTTGCCTCAAAGTCTTCTTTTTCTGATATCAGCATAGCTACATCAGCTTCCTTGTGTTAATGTTTGCTCCCTGTATCTTTTCCTATATTTTTAGGTTCTACTTTTCTGTGTCCTCATATGTAAGATGTGTTTCTTAAAAGCAGCATATAATTACTTTTCTTTTTTGTTTTTAAAGATTTTATTTATTTGACAGAGAGAGATAGAGCACAAGCAGAAGGAGCAGGAGAGGGAGAAGCAGGCTCCCTGCTGAGCAGAGGAGCCCCATGCGGGGCTCGATCCCAGGACCGGAATCATGATCTGAGTCTAAGGCAGACGCTTAACTGACTGAGCCATTCAGGCACCCCTACTTTTCTTTAACCTAATCTGACAACTGTTATCTTTTAGTTGGCTTTTTAGTCTATTTACATTTAATGTAATTAATGATGTATTTGTGTTTAACTTTACCATCTTACTATTCTATTTTCCATTTGTCCCATTTTCTTTCTTGCTTGCTTCTGCATTTTTTATTATTCCATTTTCTCCTCTACTAGTTTGTTGGTCATACACTTAGCTACTATTCTTTCAGTGATTAACCTGCAAATTATGGAATAGATCTTTGACTTTAATTAGCATATAATATAAATTATTACTTTTACTACTTTTTTTTTAAGATTTTATTTATTTGACAGAGAGAGACACAGCGAGAGAGGAAACACAAGCAGGGGGAGGGGGAGAGGGAGAAGCAGGCTTCCCATGGAGCAGGGAGCCTGACGTGGGGCTCGATCCCAGGACCCTGGGATCATGACCTGAGCCGAAGGCAGACGCTTAACGACTGAGCCACTTTTACTACTTTTAGATAATATAAGGACCTTTGAATACTTTAACTAAATATAGCTACTCCCAACCTTTTCTGTTATTGGTGCTACAGCTTTAATTCTACATGTATTTTAAACCCATAAGGCATTATTATTGTTTATACAGTCAATATTTATTTAATTTACCCACATATCTACCTTTTTCACTGTTACTTTTCCTTCCTATATTCCATGATGCTGTTGAGAACCACAATCCTGCCTTTTTATAATTTTTTAAATGCTGGCAACAAATTCTATCAATTTTTATTTGCTTGGAAATGTCTTTACCTTCATCTCTGAGAGATAAAAACCCCTTTGTCTGTTTGTAATCTGTCTTTGATTTTGAGCAGTTTTATTAAAGTGTGTTTTTCTTTGAATTTATCCTGCTTGGGTTTATAGAGCTTCTTGAATGGAAATATTTCATAAATTTTGAAAAAAAAATTTCAGTTACTAATCTCTTCAAATATTGTTCCTGCCTCATTTTGTCTCTTCTCCCATTCTGGAACTCCATTTATATGTATGTTAAACCTCTTTACTATATCTCATAGACCTCTTTTTTTTTTTCTGTTTTCTATCCTTTTCTCTCCAAACTTTAGTCTAGGTATTTTCTACAGATCTATCTTCCAGATCATAAATCCTCTCTTTAGCTTTATTTAATCTGCTGTTAAATTTCATACTGCATTCTTATTTTGCTGTTACGTTTTCCAGTTCTAGAATTTCCATTTGATTCATTATTATATATATTCCAGTTCCCTGGAGAAAATCTCTACCTTGTCACTCATTTTTTGTGCATATTAATCACTGACCACTATTATCTTAGAGTCCAAGTTTGATAACTCCAATATCTGAATCACCTGTGAATCTTTAGTGCCTGTCTTTTCCTGTCTTTTATTATGCTTGGTAACTTTTGAATGAATCATGGACACTGTATAGGGAAAACTGCAGAGGTTCTGTATGAGGTATTTTCTTCCAGGAAGGACTTTTCTTTTCTCAAAAAGGATTTCTTTAAACTTCTGGCAAGCAATTAGAATAGAATTGCATCACCTTAATCTAATTAGAATTTAATTTTTTGTAAGACTAGTCTATATGTGGTCTACCCTTATTCCTTCCTTCAGTGTAGTCCTTCAGAGGACCCAACTGAAGCCAAGACCTTTACCAGAGCCCTGCCACCTTGGTTGGCCATGCACTTGAATTTGTATTTCTCTAGCACTGAAACTGCCAATAGCTCTGCTTAGCTCCTTAGCCTCTTAACAGCCAATTTCTGTTCTTTCTCTGCTCTCAGCCTGCGCCACTTACAAACTGATAAATACATTAAGGAGAAAGCAGCTTAGACCGTCGTCAGTCTCACATTCTGTACCTTCCTCTCTGGGATCTCAATCCCTCAATCCTGGCTATCTTGATATTTTCCAACACCACCGAACACATGTTTTTTCCTATTCATCCTCCTTTCCTAGTCATCCTTGGCAGGAGGGTTGGTCTGCTACTATAAACAAGTTCACCAACCCACCAGAACCAGAAGGATAGTGCATGACTTGGTTTTAGTGAACCCTATCTGGTGACTCAGGAGGACCTCTTCCCAACTCCCAACCCCATGCAAAAATGTGTCCTATAATATTGCAAAGGTCACTAACAGGCTTTTTAAGGACAGCAAGCTGGTGTGGTAGAAAGAACAAGGCTTTGGGGTCAAACTCGGGTTTAAAACCAGGTTCCCATTCTCTAAACCTTAGAGTCCTCAGCTATAAAATAAAAAGAGTGACCTACTGCAGTGCCTAGGTGGCTCAGTCGGTTAAGCTTCTATCTGCCTTCGGCTCAGGTTGTTATCCCAGGGTCCTAGGAAGAGCCTGCTTCTCCCTCTCCCTCTGCCTGCCACTCCCCCTGCTTGTGCTCTTTCTCTCTCTCACTCTGTCAAATAAATAAATAAAATCTTAAAAAAAGATAGTGACCTATTTCACAAGGTTCTTGGGAGGAGTAAATGGTAATGGGCATGAAGTGCTAACATATATACAGTAAACCTCAATATGTTAGCTACCTGAGATCAACTTTTTACCTCCTGTTTTCAAAAGAAAACAAGGGCATCAACTTTGCCTTTCAAAGTTCTAAAAGAATTAAACTTTTTACAACTATCTACTAATAGATTCTTTTTTTTTCATTTATCTTTGTCAGTAAGAAGTAGTAACTTGATACTTATATTACCAATGGCTTGCTTTCAAAGTGTTTTGATGCTTTAGATAGTTAAGAATGGCCCTAAGTAGGTCTCAGAAATGACAGAACAAATAGTTCTCAAAAAGCCTATCAGCAAATGGGCTGGTTTCCATAATGAGGTAACATGGTCACAATAGTTAGTTCGTGTATTGTATTATTACAGACAAGTAAACAGTGAATATAATTTGTCTTCATGCTACATTTCCATGTAGGTGACCATTCCCAGTCAGGGCAGGGCAAATATGAATGAACTCACAATTTTACAATCAGTAATTGGCCAACCACAGAAAACAGAAATGTCTGTTGAAGGTAGTCATGAAATCTAACGTGGTTGCCAGATCCTCTTTTCCTCTCCTGTGTAGATTTTTCTTCTCCACCCTTACATTTCCCTAAGAACTAGGTAATAAAATCTGCTGAAGATTAAAAAAAAAAAAATGCAAAGCAATGATGAACTTCCCCTTCCAAAGTCTTCTTTTCACTTGGCTTGACATAATTTTATTTCTTAGAGAAACTGTCTTGAAATATAGATTGTTCTGGATTTATGAACACTGAGCTTAAAAGCAAATTAACCCATATGCAAGGGGCGCCTGGGTGGCTCAGTCATTGAGTGTCTGCCTTCAGCTCGGGTCGTGATCCCAGGTCCTGGGATCAAGCCCCACGTCGGGCTCCCTGCTCAGCAAGGAGTCTGCTTCTCCCTCTCCCACTCCCCCTGCTTCTGTTCCCTCTCTCACTGTGTCTTTCCCTGTCAGATAAATAAATAAAATCTCAAAAAAAAAATTAACCCATAGGCAGGAAAGGAGCAAGGGAGTCTGACTCTGAGGTCACCCCCACCATGTTTGGGGGAAGCAACTGCTCAGTCCTAAAGGGTTTGTCTTACATAAGTATAGAAAGTTAACATGGCTTCTTGTAGCTGGAAATTACTACGTCCTATCATTATCCCCCTTTACTTACACTTACACACACACACTGGTAAGGAGTAAGAATGTGTTCTAGACTCCCTCATTGTAGCTAAGAATGCATTTTCTCATAGACACATTTTAAATAATGGTTAGAAGGCTAGATATAGCTCTTCCATTCATTCGTTTGACATATTCTTTCTGAAGGGACTATTTCACATCTTCCCCTGTCCTCCAACTTTCCTACCCACTTCTCACTTTCATCTGACAACCTCATTTCTCATTTCACTGAGAAAAGAATTAAACGAGAACCACCTTATTTTCCCACTACCCCACTGACTAACTTCCTGTATCTACACCTATATTCTCTATCTCCTGTTAACAGTGAATGAATTTCCTTTCTTCTAATCTGAAGTCAAATTCTCCCCTTGTGAACTGTAGCCCATTTCTTCTTGCCTCCCCAAAGACACTGCTCTTTCAATTATCCTCTTTCTTACATCATCAACTTCTCTACCCACAGGATTATTTCCATCAGCAACCGAATATGCAGTCTCATTTTTTGGCTATTTTATTCTTTTATCTTATTAAGTTTTAAGAGTTTTTACATGTTCTTCTTTTAAAACTTTTTATTTAAATTCAATTTAGCTAACATATAGTGCATTATTAGTTTCAAGGGTCTAATGTAGTGATTCATGAGTTGCATATAACATGCAGGGCTCATTACATCCAGTGCTCTTCTTAATGCCCATTATCCAGTTACCCAGTCTCCCCACCCACCACCCCTCCAGCAACCTTCAGTTTGTTTCCTACCTTTAAGAGTCTCTTATGGCTTGCCTCCGTCTCTGTTTTTACCTTATTTTATTTTTCTTTCTGTTTTTTAAAGTAGGCTCTATGCCCGACATGGGGCTTGAACTCATAGCCCTGAGATCAAGAGTTGAATATGCTCTACTGACTGAGCCAGCCAGGCCCCCACGTTTTTTTTTTTTTCACTGAAGTATAGCTGACACACAGTGTTACATTAGTTTCAGGTGTACAACATAGTGATTCAACAAGTTCATACATTACATTATGCTCCCCGCAAGTGTGGCTACCACCTGTCACCATAAAAGGCTATTACAATACCAGTGACTATATTCCCTATGCTGTACCTTTTATTCCCTACCTAAAAGCCTGTATCTCCCTCTGCCCTTCACCCATTTTGCCCATCTCCCCATCCCCTTCCACTCTGGTAACCATCAGTTTGTTCTCTGTATTTATGGGTCTGTTTCTGCTTTTTGTTTGCTTATTCACTTGTTTTATTTGTTTGTTTGTTTTAAGTAGGCTCCACACCCACCATGGAGCCCAACGCAGGGCTTGAACCCACCACCTGAGATCAAGAGTCAGACACTTAACCAACCGAGCAACCTAGGCACCCCCTGCTTTGTTTTTTTAGATTCCACATATAAGTGAAATCATATGGTAATTGTCTTTCTCTGACTTATTTCACTTAGCATAGTGCCCTCTAGGTCCATCCATATTGTTGCTTCAAATGCCAAGATCTCATTCTTTTTTATGGCTGAAGAATATTCTACTGTGTGTGTGTGGGGAGGGTGGATGTGGGTGTGCACACATGCATTCATCTGTCACTGGACACTTGGTTTGCTTCCGTATCATGGCTATTGTAAACAATGCTGTGATAAATATAGAGCAGATTTTCATAAAAAATGTCTTTACAGGGACGCCTGAGTGGCTGAGTCAGTTAAGCATCTGCCTTCGGCTCAGGTCACGATCCCAGGGTCCTGGGATCGAGTCCTGCGTCGGGCTCCTTGCTCGGCGGAGAGCCTGCATCTCCCTCTGCCTGCTGCACACTCTCTCTCTCTGACAAATAAATGAAATCTTTAAAAAAAAAAATAAAAAATAAAAGACGGCCAAAATAGCTCAGTTGGGAGAGTGTTAGACTGCACATCTAAAGGTCCCTGGCTCGACCCCGGGTTTCTGCAGGAGAAAAAAAATAAAAAATAATAAAAAATAAAAATAAAACGTCTTTACAGGGCACCTAGGTGACTCAGTTGGTTGGGCATCTGCCTTCAGCTCAGGTCACTGATCTCCAGTCCTGGGATTGAGCCCTGCTCTGTTGAGGGTCTGCTTCTCCCTCTCCCTCTGCCCTTCCCCCCCCCCCACTCCTATGTGCTCTCTCTCTCAAATAATATCTTTTAAGAAAAATAAAAAATAAAATGTCTTTACTATACATCTGCCTGTAGCTACTATACCATTTCCCTGCCCTCCTTTAGAGCCAAACTCCTCATAAAGGTTGTCTATTCTCTGTGTTTTCAAGAAAAAGAAAGTCCAAGATGTAAGCCACAGGGTCTTGTATATCCTAATCTAGGAAGTCTCCATTTTCTCAGCATAGTAAAAACAAAATCCACTTGCTACTGTGGGCTACCAGGGCTGGTGAAGAATCTCAAAATGGCTGAGCAAAAACTTGTTCTAACAGGCATTCAGGGGCACCAGGGATGGCTCAGTCGGTAGAGCCTGCAACTCTTGATTTCAGGATTGTGAGTTCAAGCCCCATGTTGGATGCAGAGATTACTTAAAATCTTAAATAAATAAAATAAAATAAAAGGCATTTACCAAGTAGTCCTTTGGGAGATCATACCCTGAGATCAAAAGGCCACTGCTAACTCCCTAAAGTCCTGGAATTGAGACCCTTACCACCAAGCTAGCTACTCTATCTAAGAACCCACCTGCTATTGATTGGACTTACACAAGGCCAATGTGGTAAAGGCTGGCTTGGCAAATGACTTTGAGAAGTTTAATGCCCTGAAGGTTCCTGTGCCAGGATGCTGAAGAAAAAAGAAGATGTGAAAAGTTGTGCTGAGTTTTTGTCTCTCGCCAGGATTGAGGAATACGAGAGAGCTGGAGAAGATGAAGAACGTAATTCCATTTGATCAAATGACCACTGAGGACTTGAATGCAGTCTTCCTAGAAACCAAATTAGACAAGAAGTATCCCAACTGGCCTCACCAGCCAATTGAGATTTTATATACTTGAGTCTGGGAGGAAGCTCTCGCCCTCATAAATTCTAGACATTAAAAATAATTATACTGGGGCGCCTGGGTGGCTCAGTCGTTAAGCATCTGCCTTCAGCTCAGGTCGTGAGCCCAGAGTCCTGGGATCGAGCCCTGCATCCGGCTCCCTGCTCGGCGGGGAGCCTGCTTCTCCCTCTCCCACTCTCCCTGCTTGTGTTCCCTCTCTCTGTCTTTCTCTGTCAAATAAATAAAGAAAATCTTTTAAAAAAATTATACTAAAAACAGATAGACAGATGATAGATAGTAGATAGATAGATAATCTGAACTCTTAACCATGTCTGTAAAAAGTGCTACATAATCTGACTCCTAACTTCTCACAAGTTGTCTTTAATATTTTCCTATTTGCTCATTCTGCCTTAGCAACACTAAGGCAGAATTTATCCAACTCACAAATGCCAACCACATTCCCAAATCAGGGCCATCATATCTGGCTTGCTAGCTTCATTTAAGTTGATTATTCAAATTTCACTTCCTTGGAGTGCCTTCCTGGAACACACCATCTATAATACTGACACATACTTTTTATCCCTCTTTATCCCTTTACCCAGCTTTATCTGACCATCACTCTTTATCCCTATACCCAGCTTTATTTTTCTACATGTATTTGCTTATCATTTAACTGAAATTCCACTTTTCCTTAACTTTAGCTTTATGGAAGTAGAATTAGTATAAAATAAACTTCACATATTTAAAGTACACAATTTCATAAGTTTTGACCTGTGTGTATACCCATGAAACCATCAACCAAGATAGTGAATATATCCCCATTCCCAAATGTTTATTAAAATTAGTTTATTAATTTTACTGTTCATCCAAAGGAACCAACCGTGTTTCAGTGTTTTTCACTATTGTTTTTCTATTTTCTGTTTGTTCCCACTCAGATCTTATTTCTTTTATTCTGTTTACTTTGAAGTAAATTTCTTCTTTTTCTAGTTCCATAAGGTAGAAACAGGGGTCATCAATTTGAGACTTTTCTTCTTTTCCAATATAGGCATTTAGCACTATGTATTTCCCCCAATCACTGCTTAGTAACATGCCACATATTTTGATAGGTTGTGTCTTCATTTTCTTTCAGTTCAATATACTTCCTAATTTCCCTTCTGATTTCTTCTTTGATCCATGGGTTATTAAAGAGCATGTTACTTAGTTTCCAAATATTTGGGGATTTTCCAGACATCTTTCCAGTATTAATTTTTTTATTTAATTCCATTGTGGTCAGAGAATATACTTTGTATCACTTCAATCCTTCTAAATTTATTGGGCCTTATTTTATGACCCAGAATATGGTCTATCTTGCAGATGTTCCATGTACACTTGAAAAGATTATGTATTTTGTTGCTGTTGGACAGAATGTTCTATAAACATCAATGAGGTCAAGTTGGTTGACAACCTATTCAAGGCTTCTACATCCTTGTTGATTTTCTGTCTGCCTGTCGTGTCAATCCTTGAGAGAGGGATATTGAAATTTCTGACTATAATTGTGGATTTGTCTACTTCTCCTTGTAGTTCTGTCAGTCTTTATGTATTCTGAAACTCTGTTATCGGGTACATAAACATTAGGACTGTTATGTTCTCCTGATGAATTGGCCCCTTTATCATTATGAAATAACCATCTTTACCCCTGGTAATATTCTTTGTTCTGAAATCTGTTCCCTTTTTACTAACTTACTGTTCGTTGCTCTCAGAAATAAGAACCATGAGACCAAGGACTATGTCTTGTTTTGTATCCCTAGCACCTAGCAGGGTAGCTGGCATTTGGTATGTACTTAACAAATCTTTAGTAAAAGAGAGAAGGAAGGGAGGGAGTGGAATTCATATGTGGATACAGAGCTAGGCACTAGGAATACTTAATGAAAAGGTACCAGTACTTGTTCTGAGGAATATATAATAAGTAAAACAAGTACAGAGGCAATTTCAAGAGTACAATATGAGCCGTTAAAAGTATAAGCACAAGATGCTTTAGAAGATGTTCAGGAAGAACATCCAACTGGTCTAAGGTGATGAGGAATGGCTTCTAGAAGGAGGTAAAATCTAAACTAATATTTATTTTATTTTATTTTTTTTTTAAAGATTTTATTTATTTATTTGACAGAGAGAGACAGTGAGAGAGGGAACACAAGCAGGGGGAGTGGGAGAGGGAGAAGCAGGCTTCCCGCGGAGCAGGGAGCCCGATGCGGGGCTCGGTCCCAGGACCCTGGGATCATGACCTGAGCCGAAGGCAGACGCTTAATGACTGAGCCACCCAGGTGCCCCAAAATCTAAACTAATATTTAAATAGCATAGCCAGGGGTGCCTGGGTGGCTCAGTCCCATTAAGCATCTGCCTTCAGCTCAAGCCATGATCCCAGGGTCCTTGGGACCAAGCCCCACATCGGGCCCCCTGCTCTGCGGGAAGCCTGCTTCTCCCTCTCCCACTCCCCCTGCTTGTGTTCCCTCTCTCGCTGTGTCTCTCTCTGTCAAATAAATAAATAAAATCTTTTAAAAAAATAATAATAAATAAATAAATAGCATAGCCAACCACAAAAAAGAGGGGAAAAACAGACCCTCATAAAGAGACAACAAAATGAGCAAAAACACATAGGTAAGAGAGAATATAGAGCTGGAGCATAATGAAAGTATGTGAGAACTCTCTCAGAACTCTCTCTTCCTGTTCTGTCTTGAAAACATACTGCCCAAGGACTGCTGCACACTGAGCCCCCACGGCTAGTGGGCTATGCTTGTACATGCCCACACAACTGTTCCCAATAACTGATCTGTGTGCTTATTAAGAGTCTTAAAATATCCCTGTTTCTGCTTGCAGTTCTTATTACTGTGGTTCAATTAGATAGTAATACAAAACTAATGAAATATGAATGCAAAAGCCAATTGTTATCTCCATGAGAACCAAGCTGAAAGCTTTAAAAAAAAACTAGGTAGCAAAAGAAAGAAAGAAAGGAAGGAAGGAAGGAAGGAAGAAACAAAGAAACAAAGAAAGATAGATTTGTTCTCAAAGTAGGTATGAGGGAGACAACTGTAAAAATGAGAGGTTAAGAATTCAAATAGAAGACTTCTACTTTAAAATGATATAACGAACAATAATGGGGAGGGGAGAGTGGAAAGAAATGTGGTTCATATAAGCAGGGCCCACACAGTTTTGTATGCTCCCTAGGGTATTTGGGTTTTACCCTGAGTTCAGTGGTGAGCAAAGGTACTAAGCAGGACACTAACAATATCAGACTCACATTGCAGAAAGATGACTCTGGCTGCAGAATAAAGAGTAAAGGAGCAAGACTGAATGGAGAAAAACTTGTCAGGAAGCTGTTGCAGGAACCCAAGCAAGAGATGATAGTGACCTAAGAAGGACTTTACTATTTTAAGAACTAATGTTATGGGTTAAATAGGCTTTTGTGGGCTTTCTAAGAAACCAGCATTGCTGACATAGTTTTCATGGGAAAGCATGTTCCAAAGAACCAATTACATGACAATTAGCATACAACTTATTTGTGGACTGGGAACTGTTTACAATTTATTTGCCAATAAAAATGGTAACTTCCACAGAAGTCTCATCTGCTTCCCCAAATCACAATCTTAATCTGGATCATTTCCACTGCAATTGTGAAACCTCCTTCTTATGCAGAGGACATCTAAAAAAGGTCTGTTTCTAAATATGATTTTCAAAAATAGATCTTTTCAAATGTTTATACAAAACAGAGGTTAGGCTTTGGTATTTGTGACTATAAACTACTCTTAGTACTCAGAAAAGAAAACAAGAACACTTACTTCATGAAATACTGCTCCAGAATACGGAGACACTCCCAAGTCCAACAGTGAGAGGCCTTCAACCACTGAAAAGTAAGACATCCAAGTTCACTCTTATTTCAGAGACATATGCAGATGGCCAGAGACTAAAGCATTAGATACTCCCAGAAACAAGAAGGGCTTCACAGTTTGTCCAACCCCCTTTACCTCATTCCCAGCAAGTGGCTTTAAATCTTGATTTGAATACTTCAGACGATGCAGAATTTTTTTCCATACAGAGCATCCCTTTCCACTGTGGGGCAGCTCTCAGGAAAAAGTTTTATGTTAGACTATGAGCTTTCTCTGATTCCTTGTGATTTCCACCCACTCTAAAAAGTGTTTCCTTTAGGGTGCCTGGGTGGTTCAGTTGGTTAAGCGACGGCCTTCAGCTTAGGTCATGATCCTGGAGTCCTGGGATGGAGTCCCACATCAGGCTCCCTGCTCGGCAGGGAGTCTGCTTCTCCCTCTGACCCTCCTCCTCTCATGCTCTCTCTGTCTCATTCTTTCTTTCCCAACTAAATAAATAAAATCTTAAAACAAAATAAAATAAAATGTTTCCTTTATATATATTTTGCCCCATTCCCCAAAATAATATAACAACAAATTAGAAGCTGGTGAGAAATGCTGTCCCGAGTGTGGGGACATGGGCAGTTACTTTCATGCAATGCTTGAGTGGCATGTGTATTAACTTTTCCACAGGGAAATATGTACTTTTTAAGTATGTGCCTTTTAACACTTCCAGCAGGAGCCTGCTTTTCTATGTGATTGTTCTTATGGCAATTTATCCTAGGGAAATAACTGTATGTTCATTATGGTGCTTGGAGTACTAAAAAATAATCCCAATGTCCATTAATATTTACCTAAATGAATTATGATATGTATATATGTGTATGTATAGATACATAGAGAGAAACACTGTATAGTTAAAAATCATACTGTGGTATAAATAATTGAATAAATAAATAAATAAGTGGAAGAGAAAAGAAAGCTCTTCCTCACAGAGATCTGTAAGTATCAAATGTAGAAGGAAAGATGGAAATAGAAAATCACCACTTGGGGTGCCTGGGTGGCTCAGTCATTAAGCGTCTGCCTTCGGCTCAGGTCATGATCCCAAGGTCCTGGGATCGAGCCCCACATCGGGCTCCCTGCTCCGCGGGAAGCCTGCTTCTCCCTCTCCCACTCCCCCTGCTTGTGTTCCCTCTCTCACTGTGTCTCTCTCTGTCAAATAAATAAATAAAATCTTTAAAAAAAAGAAAGAAAAAGGAAAGAAAGAAAGAAAGAAAGAAAGAAAGAAAGAAAGAAAGAAAGAAAGAAAGAAAGAAAGAAAGAAAGAAAGAAAGAAAGAAAAAAAATAATTCACCACTTGGCAAACCTCACAGTAATAGTGGTGAAAGACAAGACTGTCAAGGGATACGAAAATCAGAGAATAAAAATATGATGAGAAACCATATTTGCAAGGGGAAAAATAATTTTATGTGGACAAACTTGGCATTCACTACCTTAATCGTGTGACCAAAGTTAACATCACCAGCAATATGTTGAACAGTTCACATTATCAACATCAAGTACCTCCTGAAATGATTCACTGAGATGGAGACAAAAACACTTCTGTGGTCCTCATGCCAAAAATGTGGTATCCTTGCCAAAAAAGCATAACTTCAATCTAATCATGAGAAAACACTAGGCAAACCCAAATCAAGAGACAAAATAACAGGCCAGTGCTCTTTAAAAATATTAAGGGGCGCCTGGGTGGCTCAGTCGGTTGAGAGTCTGACTCTTGATTTTGGCTCAGGTTGTGATCTCAGGGTTGTGGGATGGAGCTCCAGGCCGGCTCTGTGCTCAGTGGGAAGTCTGCTCAAGATTCTCTGTCCCTCCCCACCTCCCCCGCTCACGTGTGTGTGTGTGTGTGTGTGTGTGTGTGTATGTGTGTGTGTGTGGTGTGCGCACTCTAGAAGGAAGAAGAAAGAAAGAAAGAGAGAAAGGGAGGGAGGGAGGGAGAGAGAGAGAGGGAGAGAGAGAGAGAGAGAGAGAGAGAGAGAGAGAGAGAAAGAAAGAAAGAAAGACAGAAAGAAAGAAAGAAAGAAAGAAAGAAAGAAAGAAAGAAAGAAAGAAAAGAAAAGAAAAGAAAAGAAAAGAAAAGAAAAGAAGAAAAGTACTAAGTCTGAGGAAGTGTCCCAGATTGGAAGAGACTAAGGATATGTAATAACTGAATGCAATGTGGGACTGTGGAATGAATCATGGACCATAAAAAGGACATTAGTGGTACAACTGATAAAATTCTAATAACAGATTAGTTATTAGTATTGTATGAATGTTAATCTTCTGGTTTAGGTCAGTGTACTATTGTTATGTAGGACGTTAACATTAGAAGAAGCTAAGGGAAGGGTAAACAAGAATTCTTTGTATTAATTTTGCAACTTTTTGAAAATCTAAAACTATCTCAAAATTAAGAGTTAAAATTAAAAAGTATACTACAGATATCCATTTACTGAAAGAAAGATGTCCATGAAATACTCTTAATGAAAAGCAGGACATAACACAGCATGTCAATATGATTGAATTTTATTTTAAATATTTATAAGCCTTAATCCATTTGAGAGAAAATGAATATGTATTCAATGAGAAATGCCTCAAAATAAACATAAAACTTAGACATTAAATAAAATAAATAAAAATGTAAAAATACAGCAACCATCTGGGACACCTGGGGGGTCGTCAGTCGCTTAAGCATCTGCCTTCGGCTCAGGTCATGATCCCAGGGTCCTGGGACCCTGGGCTCCTTGCTCAGTGGGGAGCCTCCTTCTCCCTCTCCCTCTGCCTGCCACTTCCCCTGCTTGTGCTCTCTCTCTCAGACAAATAAATAAAATCTTAAAAAAAAAAATACAGCAACCATCCCTGTTGATAAGATTACAGAAAATGTTTGGTTTCTTTTACCTTTTCTTCATTTTCTGAATCATTAGCAATGAGCATTATTTCATAATTATTAGAAAGAAATAAGAAAATTAATTTTAAAAGAAACAGAAGGATAAGAAAAAATATAAAATGGACACACAAAAACGTATAAAATGTATGAGCTTATACATGCCTAGAATATCTCAGAAGTACACACAAGAAACTGATATGCATAAGAAACTGGTCCCTCCAGGGAACACAACTATGTGGTTCTAGAAAAGTGGTGTGGAAAGGTGCCTTTTAACCATATAGCCTTTTGCACCTTTGATTTTAGAAACCTGTGATTGAATTACCTATTCAAAGATAAATAAAACAAAATCAAAGTTACAAAGCCTATTCCAAATAAACTATATATTTATAATGAGTGGACCTTAAATATGGCTTTAAACTTTATGGACCCACCCTAGAAGGAAACTTAATCAGTTACACAGTTCATCCGGGCTGTAAAATAAAACAAACCCCATTGCTCAAGACAGTTATAACTGGTCCTTATACTAGGACCAAAAAGAAACTTCCCCCAAGGAGCCACATAAAGAGGTTGCTGTGTAACACAACTATTAAACCCTTCACTAACAGCTTTACTGGAGACCCAAGGACATGATTCATCAGGCCACTTCACCAGGTAAGTCCCACCTTAAGCCAATGGCATCCTACCACAGAGCAGTAAAAGCAACTCAACAGAGGACCAGTAAGATGCTGTCCAGGGACATCATTCTCTACTGGTTTAATCCAGAGGGAGATTCTTCAGTATGTAGCTAGAAGAACAGATTGTATGCTTTTCAGGCAATTGTCTAAAATGTAATTTCTCTCAGGTTTGCTTTTGCTGGATTGGAATTGTACACCTGTGAATTTGTTATTGTGTTCTCTGGCAAGTACTTGGAATGTGGCTCTGCTACCTTGGTGATTAAATATGACCTCGTATTACTTAATAGATAATTGATCTGAGGGAAGAGTCAACCTCATGTAAAAACATTAAAAAAAAAAACAAACCACTGCCATTTACTACCACCATCTATAACATTAAAAAGTGTAAAAGAGCATAAACTCAAAATATTTTCACTTGAATACACTGATCTTTATGATAAACTTTTTACAATGTCCTTATTTTGGTGCACATGATTGAAAACTCTGGCATTGTCTACAGGACATTTGGGAACATCTGAGTTATAGAGTAACAAAACCCTCTAGAATATAAAAGTGAATCTACTCCGGGGTGCCTGGGTGGCTCAGATGGTTAAGTGTCTGCCTTCGGCTCAGGTCATGATCCCAGGGTCCTGGGACCTAGCCCCACATCGGGCTCCTGGCTCAGCGGGAAGCCTGCTTCTCCCTCTCCCTCTGCCTCTCCCCCTGCTCATGCTCTCTCTCTCTCTCTCTATCTCTGTGTCTCAAATGAATAAATAAAGTGTTTATAAAAAAAAGTGAATCTATGTATAAAAGACCAATAATATTTTGCTAGGAACATTTTAAAATAGGTTTCATAAAATGCCTGTTTGGGGAAAAAACAAAATATTCAATTAAAACAACAACAACACCACAAAGAACCCACAGCTTTAAGCCATTCTTCTTCCTAGAGTACCCCCCAAAATAACAGCTGTAAAAAGTACACCAGAGAAATTGAGTAAAATTTCTGCTTCATGGAATTCTTATCCAAAAACTAATATTTCATAGTTGACCATAAAAACTAATTCATTATTGCCAACTATTCTAAAGTATAAGGTTTTTTTTATAAAGTGTCTCAACTTTTTAAGATTTTATTTTTAAGCAATCTCTACACCCAACATGGGGCTTAAACTTACAACCCCAAGATCAAGAGTCTCATGCTCTACTGACTGAGCCAGCCAGGCACCCTAATAAAGTGTCTCAACTCTTAACTGATAAATCCCATGAAGCAAAAATTCTTAGTTACCTTGATATACTTTTCCTATGGGTGATCATAAAAGCATATCATCTAGCATAAGACAAACACTGTCTCTGAGCTTCCCATATCAAGAAGGACATGCATTCAGCTTGTTCAAAAGAAGTGGTTATCCTTATATTTCTTGTCCAGAAGGTCCAAGATACAGTATCATTCCCATAGCAATGAACACACTTAGCATCCAGATCTTGCTTTCTAAATAACATTCTCCAATAAAAGAAACCAGGGCTCCTTGGCGAAGTGGTTGATTCCAGAGCCGGACAATGGAAAATATATAAGCTAAGCCTAAAGAAAGCATCTTGTGGTTGCAGAAAGTGTCCCAATGGCCAAAGATGGAACAATTTGAGCATCAAATAAAGATAATGTAGTTCATAATCCAGAGAATAAAATAAATACCTATGAATCCATACAGATATAAAATCAATGACTGAATAAATAAGGAAGAAGGGACAACTCTTCCTTACAGAAGAATTCCAATGAAGAAGGAATGA
Source organism: Zalophus californianus (assembly GCF_009762305.2). Taxonomy (NCBI): domain Eukaryota; kingdom Metazoa; phylum Chordata; class Mammalia; order Carnivora; family Otariidae; genus Zalophus; species Zalophus californianus. Next base: position 115,952,039 of record NC_045602.1, read on the forward strand.
GGGAAAGAGAAAAGTCACCGTTAGAACACCACAGTAATGACTGGTGCAGGCAGATCAACCCGTAAGTGCAAAAAGTAGTGGGCAAAAACTTAAAAGAGAAACAAGATGTTTACAGAGCCCCTACATATAGCCCAAATATTTATGGGTTAAAAAGGGAAAGTAACTTTACACTGGAGAAACCAGGCAGATACTATCATAACCAAGGGATTAAGGATAATATCACCAGTAATAAAACCTTTCAATATGATGTACCCCCATCCAATATATTGAGAGGATCACATCACTTCAGTGGGATTCTTCTCCAAAATCCATGATCTCAATCTAACTATAAGAAAACACTACAGAAACCCAAATTGGGGGACATTCTACAAAATACTTGACCAGTATGTTTCTAAAGTGTCAAGGTCATAATAGACAAGGAAGAGCTGAGGAACTCTCACCGATGGGAAAAGAATGAGGAAACACAACAACTAAAGGCAATATGGCATCCTGAATCAGATGCTGGAACAAAAAAGAACAGTGGGAAAAATGGTAAACTCTGAACAACTACAGTTTGTTCAACAGTATTATAACAATGGTATTCTCTTAGTCCTGATCACTGTACCATGATTATGCAGGATGTAAACATTATAGGAATGTATAGGAAGCTGGGCGAACAGAGTACAGATCTTTCTGTACCATCTTTGCCAATGTTTTGTAATTCTAAAGTTATTTCAAGTAAAAAGCTAAAAAAAAAAAAAAAGTAGTGGTATCCAGCTGCCAAGCAGGGAGAGTGGGAGGGGGAGAAGCAGGCTTCCCGCGGATCAGGGAGCCTGATGTGGGGCTCGATCCCAGGACCCGGGATCATGACCTGAGCCGAAGGCAGATGCTTAATGACTGAGCCACCCAGGGCGATTTTTTTTTAAAGTAGTGCTATCACAAGTGTTCTTCCTGGGGCACCTGGGTGGCTCAGTCGGTTAAGCAGCTGCCTTCGGCTCAGGTCATGATTCCAGGGTCCTGGGATCAGGCCCCGCATCGGGCTCCCTGCTTGGCAGAAAGTCTGCTTCTCCCTCTCCCACTCCCCCTGCTTGTGTTCCCTCTCTCGCTGTGTCTCTCTCTGTCAAATAAATAAATAAGATCTCTTAGAAAAAAAAAAAGTGTTCTTCCAGACCCTGACCCTCATGGTTACATTGGAGGTAGGTTTCTAAGTAAGTGCTAATAGCTTGGGCTCTCTCCTGAACTCAAGAAGATAAGCCCATACTGATCCCTAATCACTAGGTCAAGGCTGAGGAAAGACCAAAATACTGATTAAAAAAAAAAGTTCCAAAAGCATTTCCAACAGATTTTTATACAAGATGGTATAGAGTAAACTCTGGTGGAACAGCAATGCCTCAAGACTGCCAGTAATTCACATAAAACATTATGTGACTTAATCTCTCTGTGCTTCCATTTTCTCATCTATAAAATGGGGTATTTATGTGTAGGGACATTTATATCTTAGGGCCATTGTGGTGATTAAATTAGTTCTTAAACATTTTTAAAAAGCTTAGAACAGGGGCTGTCATATAGAAAGCATTGTATCAGTGTTAGTTATTATTTTTACTAGAATGAGAAGCACATGCTTGCATTTTGTCAAGCAAAAAATCTGTATAAATTTTAGTTGGACTATCAAATAAACTGATAGGTCTGTAGAAATGAGTGACATAGAAAAGACGTCTTTCTTATTATAATGGGTATCTGTTATTTTCGCCTCCCAGCATTAATTTCCCCCTCTTCTAGTAACAGCACTGTTATTTTCCTATGGGATACCCCCTTCTTCCACATTTTGGGAGGTTCCCCCTCTCCAAAGAGGTAGGTATATATATATATTTTTAATTTTTATTTATTTAAGATTTATTTATTTATTTGAGAGAGAATGAGAGAGAGAGAGCATGAGAGGGGTGAGGGTCAAAGGGAGAAGCAGACTCCTTGCTAAGAAGGCGGCACTTGATCCCAGGACTCCAGGATCCTGACCTGAGCTGAAGGCAGTCATTTAACCAACTAAGCCACCTAGGCGCTCTATTTTTTTTTTTAAAGATTTCATTTTTTTAAGTGATCTCTACACCCTACGTGGGGCATGAACCCACAACCCCAAGATCCAGAGTCGCACACTCCACCACTGAGCCAGCCAGGTGCTCCAGAGGTAGAAATAGATACATGACCACAGTAACTGGCTTAAGAACTCGCGTATTACCCAAATAAGTTCAATGTGACTCAGTACCAAGGCTTTTGTTATGCTTATTGAAGAACAGTCACCCTCTTTCCACTGGGCCTGATACTGTAAGGATTTAAAAGTCAGAGGCTAGGGGCACCTGGGTGGCTCAGTCGTTAAGCGTCTGCCTTCGGCTCGGGTTGTGATCCCAGGGTCCTGGGATCTAGCCCCACATCGGGCTCTCCGCTCTGCCCGAGGCCTGCTTCTCCCTCTCCCACTCCCCCTGCTTGTGTTCCCTCTTTCGCTGTGTCTCTCTCTGTCAAATAAATAAATAAAATCCTAAAAAAAAAAAAGTCAGTGGCTATTAGGGGCCTATCTTGCCAATACCCAAGAAGAGCCCTCCTGAATGCAGTCAATGCCAAGATGGAGAAAGAATTAGTCCTGATGACATCATTGAGTCTGGATCCAGGTAGGCCTGAAGTCAGGATCTACCTTGGATTGTTCTGTTATATAGACCAGGAAGTTCACTTTTTATTATAATTTGGGCAGTTTGAGCTGGGATTCTGTCACCTGCACATGAAAGAACTGACAACATGCCAATTTAAAACCCTTCAGATATTTGAAGACAAGAATCATCCCCTCCAAGTATACAACCTCTCATTTATTCCTATTAAAAATCAGTCCATGAGGGGCACCTGGGTGGCCCAGTTGGTTAAGCATCCCACTCTTGATTTTGGCTCAGGTCATGACCTCAGGGTCATGAGATCAAGCCCCAAGTTGGGCTCTGTACTAGGTGTGGAACCTGCTTAAGATTCTCTCTCTCCTCTCCCTCTGCCCCTCCCCATCCCTCCGCTAGCACCCACACATGCACACACCCTCTCTTAAAAAAAAATCAGTCCGCCAACCAAAATCTATTTGGATCCATGGCCCTTCACCTAAACAACTCATGTGAAATGAATGAATAATGTTGAATGAATAATGAATGAATGAAATGAATGAATAATGAATGTCATGTGAAACCAGAAGGGCTCCTACTTCAATATACAAACACTTGCTTTTTAAAATACCCCATCTTAACATATACTCTGAAGACAAGTGATACTTATAGATGTTGTACCATCCCTCCACCCACTATCCCCGTTTAAAACAGGACAAACAATTATCCTGACCCAATCAGATTCAGATGGGTGACTACCAAATCTCTCTCTCTAGGTCTGACACTGGCCCCAAGCTCCAGACCTAAACCTGTGAATAACATACTACACCTTATACACACATATACACACATCACTTACTGCTGTCCTTTCTGAATCTACCTATTTCAGTCAGTATCACCACTGTTCTCCCTATTATTTAAATTCAAATTCCTAGAATTAGCTATTTTGGCTTTCAATATTGTGCTAAGAGCTTCAACATGGATTATCTCATTTAATGGGGTACATATTATAACCTCCTATTTTGCAGATGACAAAACTGATGTTAGAGATCACACAACTATAAGTGGCAGAGGAAAAAAAGATTTAAACCGTTTTAAAGATCCCAGACCTGGGGCACCTGGGTGGCTCAGTCATTAAGCATTCAACTCTTGATCTTGGCTCAGGTCTTGATCTCAGGGTGGTGAGTTCAAACCCTGTGTTGGGCTCCACACTGGGCATGGAGCCTACTTAAAAATATATATCCCAGACCCTGTGCTCTTAGTCACCATACTACATTGCCTCAACTTTGGATCCTTCACCCTGTCCATCCTATATGTAACCAGAGCTTATGTTTTCTTTTCTTCAGTATTTATTCAACAGTAACGATGCAACTACTCTATGCCAGGCACAAAGGATTCAGGAATGAATAAAACAGTTCTGGCCCTCAAGGAACTCATAGTACAGTGGAGAAACCAGATATAAACAGATAATTATGATAAAAAGTGAGAAATGCTCGCAATAGAGGTATGTATAAAGTGCTAAGAGAACAGAGGAAGGAGGGCCTAATACTGCCCTGGGGCTTCTGGTATCCAGACGAAAGCAGGGACTATGTGGCTTCAACCCAAACAATTCAGTTTGTTCAACAAATTATATGCAAATATTATATTCAAGGATTACCAAGACTAAACTCTCACTATCACACAGAAGAATTGCTACTACCTTTATTACCATCTGTCAACTGGGAAACTTGGGCATATTACTTAACTTCTCTAAATTTTAGTTTCCTCATCTGTAAAATAGGGGAAATAGCACCATCTAACACAGAGAATAACTGGAGGATAAAAGAGGCTTAAACATAGTCTTTAATATAGTATTTTTTAGAAACCTAAGCTCGAATTATTCATAAAACAACCATTCATTATGCCATTCCCCGTTCCAAAATGTCTACGGGATAACATCAAAACTCTAGCATTTAGGGCGCCTGGGTGGCTCAGTTGGTTAAGCGACTGCCTTCGGCTCAGGTCATGATCCTGGAGTCCCGGGATCGAGTCCCGCATCGGGCTCCCCGCTCGGCGGGGAGTCTGCTTCTCCCTCTGACACTCTTCCCTCTCGTGCTCTCTATCTCTCATTCTCTCTCTCAAATAAATAAATAAAAAAAAAATAAAAATAAATAAAAAACAAGAGTCATTAAAAAAACAAAAACAAAACAAAACAAAAACTCTAGCATTTAAAGTTCAAGAACACGGGTGCCTAGGTGGTTCAGTTGGTTAAGCAGCTGCCTTCAGCTCAGGTCATGACCCTGGAGTCATGGGATCCAGCCCCACATCCAGCTCCCTACTCAGAGGGGAGTCTGCTTCTCCTTCTCCCTCTGCTCCTCCCTCTGCACATGCTCTCTCTCTCTCAAATAAACAAACCTAAAAAAAAAAAAAACTACTAAGTTCAAGGACATTTGAACTTAAGAGTACTTCTGCGGTGCTGTTACTTCTGTAATGTTTCTTGATCTGGGTGCTGGCTACATGAGTGTACGCAGTTTGTAAAAATTCACTGAACTCTACACTTATTACATGTGCATTGTATGTATATTGTACTTTAGTAAAAAAGTTTTTAAAAAAAATCTTTAAGGGGCGCCTGGGTGGCTCAGTTGGTTAAGCGACTGCCTTCGGCTCAGGTCATGATCCTGGAGTCCCGGGATCGAGTCCCACATCGGGCTCCCCGCTCAGCGGGGAGGCTGCTTCTCCCTCTGACCCTCCTGCCTCTCATGCTCTCTCTCAAATAAATAAATAAAATCTTTAAAAAAAATAAAAATAAAAAAATCTTTAAAATCTGGCCCTAACCTAACCAGTGCCCCATTACTCCCCCACTTTCTACATTTCGCAGTCTTCAACATTTTCTTGATCCTTTTTACCTTCAGCTACCTGGAACTCTCCTTTCTCTAATCTCCCTTTCCAAATTCTACATCCTTCAACAGTTAGCTCAGAGCCCACAGCCTTAGGAAACTGGAAAAGGAGAGGACACTTTCTTCAGGGTTGAAACTCCAAGGAAAGAACTGGATGTACACAGGAAGAACATTTTTCAAAAAGGATTATAACTATCTGTCTCGCCCACTAGTCTGTGGATCCTTCAGCATAAACTCTCTCTCACTGTAGGCGCTGGTAGAAAACAGCGCCTGATGAAGAACTTAAGAAAAAACAGTAAGAAATGCTGCACTGCAAGTCCCAAACTGAGAATAGGAGTCTAAGCCCGCTCACACACTACTCGTTTAGGCAAGATTGGTCCCCTCACTTGGCGGCCCCCTCACACACCATACCATACCATACCCCAGGGAGTACCACCTGCGATCCCTCATCAAATCCCAATCCCCTCTGCAAAGCCCACTCCATTAAGCATTCCCTTTCCTTATATCTATCTTTCCTCAGACCACGCCCCTCTGCTCAGGACCCGAGGGGGACACACCCCCCTCAGCTCCCCTCCGCTCAGGTGTGCCTGCTCCTAGGGCCCAAAGCTCGCCCCACAGTCCCACGCCCCCTCCCTTTGGCAGCCCCGCCCTCCCGCCCTCTCCGAGGACGCCAGAGCGGGTCAGTTCCCTCAGAATCTTGAGCTTGAGGCCACTGCCCCCGCCTCCCATTCACTGAGGCCCGGAGAGCACAGGCGGGGCCTGGCCACCTACTCCAGCCAGTGGCCTCACCTCTCTTCCAAGAGTTCAGTGGGGACACCACCTCCACCCGTTCGGAAATGAACTCGGCCAGACTGGAGCGGAACAAGGCCGCCCGCACGGTCACGGCCACCACCACCACCAGAGCCAAGGGAGCCGCCATGATAGCTGGGGCGGGCGCGCAGGCGGGAGGGAAACGCGAGGCGGAAAAGCCTCGCGAACTGTGCGCCACCCTCTGTAGTTCCGCGGTCAAGTGCGTCTTGCTGCTGCCGCGGGTGCACTCAAACTGGGGACTACCGCTCCCAGGAAGCCTTGCGGTGAGACAGGGCGGGACGACGTAGAGCCGGGCATCTCAAGCTCCCGGCACAGGGTTGGGCGGTGTCTCCTAAGATAGCAGGTGTGTTGTAAAAGCGCTTGGTGAGGCCGACAGTAGACTAGTGAAGGCGTATCTTCCTAGGATAGTGAGCAAGTTTTGAAGAGCTGTTAATTTCACTCTTGTGTAAGTGCCTTTTTTTTTTTTAGTATATGCTGCGGAAGCGAGCACTTGTGTAAATGCTTTTAATGTTAGGATGTTTCCCTTTTGTTTTTAAAGGTTTTTTTTTTTTTAAGATTTATTTATTTATGCGGCGCCTCGGTGGCTCAGTCGGTTAAGCGGTTAAGCGTCTGCCTTCGGCTCAGGTCGTGATCCTAGGGTCCCGGAATCGAGCCCCATGTGGGGCTCCCTGCTCAGGGGAGAGCCTGCTTCTCCCTCTCCCTCTGCCGCTCCCCCTGCTTGTGCTCTCTCGCTTTCAAATAAATAAAGGTTTTATTTAGTTATTTGACAGAGTATAAAATGAAATATGTATTCATTTATGTATTCTACAATTGTTTAATGAACACCACCTGTATGCCAGGCACTATATTGGGTTCTGAAGTAGTAGTAGTAGTAGTTTTGGAGTAGTAGACAGATTTATTTGCTCTGTAGCCAAACTTTTTGTACCCCAGGTCCCTCATCTGAAAAATATGCTGGTTGTTAGCCCGCCCGTCCCTATGGACTCGCTAGAAATGATTGAGGAATGCTTAGAAATTTTGCCGGGGCTTCTGGTATCCAGAAGAAAGCAGGGACCATGTGGCTTCAACCCAAACAATTCAGTTTGTTCAACAAATTATATGCAAATATTATATTCAAGGATTATCAAGACTAAACTCACTATCACACAGAAGAATTGCTACTACCTTTATTGCATTTGGTAATTGCATCTACCTTTATTACCAGAATACTGGGAATCGAGCCCCGCATCACGCTCCCTGCTCAGCGGGAAGCCTGCTTCTCCCTCTCCCACTCGCCCTCCTTGTGTTCCCTCTCTTGCTGTGTCTCTCTCTGCCAAATACATAAATAAAATCTTAAAAATAAAAAAAAACAATTATCAAGAATTAAATTATATAGACTTACAATATTAAAACAAGGTAATAAATACTCAAATTACTTCCTAATTATTTTACTACATTTTTGTTTTATCTGTGCTCTTGAGGTTATTTATCACTACTATATTACTATGGCAAATACTGTATAATGGCGTGCTACTGCCCATCAATTCCCAAACTGGTGTTCACTGACATCAGTTTGGTAGCTTGAAAACCCTCCCTGAGGAGAGTGTTTACACACAGAAATCAGCAAGCACTACAAATCAGAGTTTTGGACTTTGGAGAGCTCATTGATAAGCATTAAGTAGCACACCACTTAGTTAATGTATGAAAAGTGCTTATGGTGAGTATTTAAGTGTTAGCTATAATAATTAATATTAAATATATAAGGAAATTTTAGGTCTGTGAATAAGATGGAACAGGTTGTATGATCAAGAATAACTTGGTAGGGGGCTCATGGGGGTTCAATCGGTTAAGCACTGCCTTCCACTCAGGTTGTGATCCCTGGGTCCTGGGATGGAGCCCCGCCTTGGCTCCCTGCTCATCGGAGAATCTGCTTCTCCCTCTCCCTTTACTCCTCCTCCCGCTCATGTCCTCACCCGCTCTCTCTCTCAAATAAATAAAATCTTTAAAAAAAAAAAAGAATAACTTGGTGGAAGTGTGTTGGTAACACTGGACAGGGCAGTCAGGGAAGGCTCTGGGAAGAGGAGACATTTGAGCTGAGACCCAAAGGATGAGAAACTAATCAGAGCTGACAAGTGGAAGAAACAGACTGATTAAGGAAACAGCAGGATGGGGGCGCCTGGGTGGCTCAGTCGTTAAGCATCTGTCTTTAGCTCAGGTCATGGTCCCAGGGTCCTGGGACCGAGCCCCGCATCGGGCTCCCTGCTCAGCGGGAAGCCTGCTTCTCCCTCTCCCACTCCCCCTGCTTGTGTCCCCTCTCTCGCTGTGTCTCTCTCTGTCAAGTAAATAAATAAAATCTTAAAAAAAAAAAGGGGGGGGGGAAACAGCAGGATGTGTTTGGGAAAGAAAACAAGTACGTTCCAAGTGGAGAGAGTAGTAGAAGGTATGGGTGGAGAGGCAGATAGTGGCCAATCAGGTAGGGACCTGTTTGCCATGGTTGGGAATTCGGACTTTATTCAAAGTGTAATCCAAGTACCATTGGAGGATTTTAAACCAAAATGATGTAGTCAAGTGTATATTTTTAAAAGATCACTATATCCCCTGGCCCTATACTGCGTGTTGGGGAATATTGCAGTGACAAAATTCCACCCCCCCGCCTTTATGAGACTTCAGTAGTTGAAGAGATGTGTCTCTCTCTGTCAAATAAATAATTAAATCTTTAAAAATATATATTTTATTTATTTGACAGAGAGGGAACACAAGCAGGGGGAGTGGGAAAGGGAGAAGCAGGCTTCCCGCAGAGCAGGGAGCCAGATGCGGGGCTCGATCCCAGGACATGACCTGAGCCAAAGGCAGACGCTTAACGACTGAGCCACCCAGGCACCCCGTGAAGCCGGCTTTAGGTGTTGTTCCCACAACTACAAATTGCCATCGATGATCATTCTTCTCCTCCTTTGGAGGAGTAAGCAGGAGAGGATGCAGTCTGAGTGCTTTCTCAAAAAAATAAAAATTAAAAAAAATAAACTGTATAATTAAATGTATTTTCACAGTGTACATACAAATGAAACTACTGCTCCATTCAAGACACAGGGCATTTTCTCTACCTCACAAGTTCCCTTGTGTCCCTTTGCAGTCTATCTCTGCCTCCACCCTCAGCCCCAGGCAACCAGCAGCGCTATAGGTGGGCTTGCATTTTTTTTTTTTAAGATTTTATTTATTTATTTGAGAGAGAGAATGAGAGACAGAGAGCATGAGAGGGAGGAGGGTGAGAAGGAGAAGCAGACTCTCTGCTGAGCAGGGAGCCCGATGTGGGACTCGATCCCGGGACTCCAGGATCATGACCTGAGCCGAAGGCAGTCGCTTAACCAACTGAGCCACCCAGGCGCCCAATGGGCTTGCATTTTTAACAACATTAAAGGAACTCTTTTATGCCTACATTCCTTTGTGCAGCTTAAGGATTCTTAAATCTATCCATATTACTACAGGTATCACCAGCTCAGGCTTTTTTATTGCTAAGTAGTATTCCTCTGTATGGATATATCCTGTCTGTACATTCACCTATTAATGGATATCCATGTAGTTTCCAGGTTTTAGCCCTTGTGAATAAAGCTATGATGAATATTCAAAAAAAAATTCTTCTTAGGGTGAGGATTGTCTTTGGGAAAAACCATTACAGGTAGACCCAAACTAGTGCTTCTTTTTTTTTTTTTATAGATTTTATTTATTTATTTGAGAGAGAGAGCAGCACGAGAGGGAGGAGGGTCAGAGGGAGAAGCAGACTCCCCGCTGAGCAGGGAGCCCATGTGGGACTCGATCCTGGAATTCCAGGATCATGACCTGAGTGGAAGGCAGTTGCTCAACCAACTGAGCCACCCAGGCACCCCCAAACTAGTGCTTCTTAAATAAGAGTTTGAATGGATCATAGACTTAAATATTAGACCTAAAACTATGACATGCCTAGAAGAAAACCTAGGAGTAAATCTCCATGACCTTGAGTTAGGCAATGGTTTTTTAGATACAACACCAAAAGCACAGGCAACAAATGAAAGAAAGAAAGAAATTGGATCTAATCAAAATTAAAAACTTGTGCTCCAAAGGAAATCATCAAGAAGTAAAAAGACAACCCACAGAATGGGAGAAAATATCTCCAAACCATATATCTGATTAGGGACTTTCATTCAGAATATATGGAGAACTTTTATAACTCAATAATAGAAGATAAAGAATCCAATTAAAAACAGGCAGAGGGGGCACCTGCGTGGCTCAGTTGGTCATGATCTTGATTTCCGCTCGGGTCATGATCTTGGGGTCCTGGGATAGAGCCCCGAGTCAGGTTCTGTGCTCAGCAGGAGTCTGCTTGAGGATTTCTCTCCCTCTCCCTCTGACCCTACCCCTGCTCATGCGCACTCTGTCTTATAAATAAATAAATCATTTTTAAAAATGGGCAAAGGAGGGGCGCCTGGGTGGCTCAGTCGTTAAGCGTCTGCCTTTGGCTCAGGTCACAATCCCGGAATCCTGGGATCAAGCCCCTCATCAGTCTCCCTGCTTGGCAGGAAGCCTGCTTCTCCCTCTCCCACTCCCCCTGCTTGTGTTCCCTTTCTCGCTGTGTCTCTCTCTGTCAAATAAGTAAATAAAATCTTAAAAAAAAAAAAATGGGCAAAGGATGGGATGCCTGGTTGATGGAGTATGTGACTCTTCATCTCAGAGTTGTAAGTTTGAGCCCCACATTGGATGTAGAGATTACTTCAAAATAAAAGCCTTAAAAAAGTAGGCAAAGGATTGGAATAGACATAGCTCCAAAAAGAGACAAAAATGGCCAATAAGGATGTGAAAAATGCCCAACATTATTAGTTATTAGGGAAATACAAATCAAAACCACAATGAGATATTACTTCTCACCCATGGGGGTGGCTATAATAAAAGGCAGATAATAACAAACATTGGTAAGGAAACGGAGAAATTGGAATCCTCGTGATGGGAATGTAAAATGCTGTAGGCACTTTGGAAAAAGGTTTGGCAGTTGCTCAACATGTTAAACCTAGAGTTGCCATGTGACCCAGCAATTCCACTCCTAGTTAATATTCAAAAGAAATGAAACATATATCCCCACAAAAACTTGCACATGACTGTCCATAGCTTGTTCATAGTTATTATTCATAATACCTTTTTTTTTTTTAATGAGCTTTGGGAGATATATTTTTCAAATGTAAATTTCCTAGCTCTGCTCTAGAAACTGATTTGCTAGGTCCAGGAAGGAGCCCAGGAACCCGCACTCTTCATCTATCTCACCAGTTTATTCTGATGCTGGTGGTTCAGGAACTGTACTTTGAAGAACATTACCCTGAAAGCATAGGTATTCAGTAGCTTATGCAACAAAAAAAATGAAAATAGGGGTGCCTGGGTGGCTCAGTTGGTTAAGCATTTGCCTTCAGCTCAGGTCATAAACCCAGGGTCCTGGGACCCAGCCCCAAGTTGGGTTCCCTGCTCAGCGGGGAGCCTGCTTCTCCCTCTTCCTCTGCCTGCCACTCCCCCTGCTTGTGCTCTCTCTCTCTCTGTCAAATAAATAAATAAAATCTTAAAAAAAAAAGAACTCAAGAAAATCAGCAAAAGACACATAAGAACAGAGTGAAAAAAACAAACAGGGTTGCTATAAAAGCAAAAAGAAGAATTAAAGATACAGCACTGGCTTGCTCTATGTTTGTGTAGATTTTTCACCAGAAAACAAACTATCTAAATACTTAAAAATGAAGAATAACAACTCAATAAATCGGGTGAGTGGAAGGCAGTGACATGTCAGGAAAAATAATTGAAAGTGTCCTTAAGATGGAAAAAGTAGGAAAGGCCCGATCTAGTTCACTGTACAGACTGGGAAACGAAATTTCAGAAAGGAGCAGCTCCTGCCCCAGGATCACCTAGCAAGTCAGTGGTGGCACTGGGTCCAGAGACCAGGGTTCTCATCACCTGTCTCCTATACCAGCGGCCTCTTGTTCCCAGGTTGGGTGTCTGGGAAGACCTAAAAGGAGACGCACACCAGCTCCATCCTCAACCCTTGCCCCCAAGTGTTGGAAGGGCCCAAAGAAAACTGGAAATCTGACCTTCATAATGCTCTGAACACAGATTTCCGGGACTCTGTGCCTCCAGCTCTCAATTTCCTTCCTGTCCCCTACCCACAAATGCCCACCATTGCAAAAGCCATCCTGTTAGGAAAACAAGACCAAGATACAAACTAGACCTACAGCCTGAAGGCTAAAGATCGGCTTCATCTTGCTCAGCTTCCTGTTTCTGAATCCCTCTCCTGCCTCTGGAGCCCTATACCCTCCACATCTATGCATTCAGACCCCTCATGCCCTTCCTCCAACTACGCACAGACTTCCCTGCTCTGGCAAAGGAAACAGGGATAGTGGGCTTTCCTTGCTGCTTTCTGGCCTCCTTTCCACCTTTCCTTTCCCCTTTCCTAACAGGACTCTGAATTCTCAGCCATGTGGTTTGAATGGGATTGACCTCAACCCCATTTCCAGGATTGGGCTCCAAATGGCTCAAACTAACCAATACATTCCAAATCCCTAGCCACAGTGATTGGTTCAGGGATGAGCAAATGACCCAAATCAGGTCAATAAGAGCTAAAAAAAAAAAAAACCAAACCTTTCAATTCTGAAATTTTGAATTGAGCCATTTGGGCAAATGGGCATTTTCTTTTCTGCCAGGTTTGAGCTTGGAAGCACCCAGACCTAGAAGCTGCTGGTAGTTTATATGTACAAGACAAGATAAGGCCAAGGCCTAACTAATTCTACTGGTAAAGGTACAATGAGCCACTTTTCAGTTTAAGTAGTTTATTACTCACATACACAGCAAGAAGAATAAGCCAGCTCCTGATGATCTTTGCTCCACACACTGAAAAGGATGACACTGAATCAAAAGGAGCTGGGCAATTACAAAACAAGTCGTGGGCACCCTGTTATTGAGGAGCCAGTTCTAGACTGCAATTAACAGGTTCTATAGTCTGCAGCTCCATTCTGAATAGGGCGGGGCAGAAAGTTCCATTAGCTCCTCAGAACCTGGGAAGCAGTAAGAAAACTGTCTCATGATAGCCTCCCAGGGGAGAGAGGGAAGCAAGCAGAAGATGGCTTCAGTCTTACAAGCCCCTCACATCCTCTCATGTTCTGGGAGGGTCACAAGGCAGTCTGCCAAGACTCGGATAAGCTTCTCAAACCTTTGCCCGTGTGGCCTATATGAATGAATACATGCAAGGTCACCAGGGTGCCAAGGCAGAGCCATTTCCCTACACTAGCATGTGGTCACAAAGAGCCTGTCAAGAATTAAGCCAACTCCTAGGAAGTGTTTTAGAAAAATCAGAAAAGACTGGATCTTAGTTCCATTATTTGAGACACTGGATGAAGCCTTGCCTGAAGGCAATTATTGCTAAACATTTCAACCCAACTTCTTTTCGAGTTTAATCCAGTTTGAGTTGGGTCTTTAGGTACCTGTAATCAAAAGGCCCTAACCAGGGACACCTGGGTGGCTCAGGTGGTTAAGCGTCTGCCTTCGGCTCAGGTCCTGATCCCCTGGTCCTGGGTTCGAGCCCGACATCGGGCTCCCTGCTCTGCAGCGAGCCTGCTTCTCCCTCTGCCTGCTGCTCCCCCCTGCTTGTGCTCTCTCTCTCTCTGACAAATAAATAGATAAATAAGTGAAATAGAGAGAGACAGAGAGAAAGAGAGAGAGCGTGCAGAAGCAGGGGGAGCAGCAGAGGCAGAGGGAAAAGCAGACTCCCCAGTGAGCAGGGAGCCCGATGCCAGGCTCAATCCCAGGATCCTGGGATCAGGACCGAGCCGAAGGCAAACGCTTAACGGACTGAGTCACCCAGGCGCCCCTAGATAAATAAAATCTTTAAAAAAAAAAGTTCCTAACCATTACAACAGGAGATGGAAACCAGCCTCCCAAAAGACTCTCATATACTTCCCTGCCTTTAATTGCCACTTATATTTTGGTGACTCTCAGATCTTTATTTCCAGCCGAGGTTTCACTTATTGATACTCAGAAATTTGTGTCAGACTAGATAGTGCCACTTTAAACTCCAAATATGTAAAACTGAACTCATGATCTTCTTTTAACAACTCACTTTTCCTCCTTAATTCCTTATCTCCATGAATGGCACCACCCGTCTTTCAGTTGCTCAGCCAAAAACCTGGGAATCAGCCTTGACACCTCCTATTTCCCCATCCCTTGTAGACAATCCACCTTCAAGCTTTGACCTAAACATCAGTAAAATCAACCTATTCTTCTCCATCTTCACTGCCACCAACCTGGCCTAAGCCACCAGCATATCTCACCTAGATGTCTGCTATACTCTCTTGACTCATTTCCTGTTGCATTCTACTCTCCAGTCTACAACCCATTCTTCATGCCTGATGCCCATTGTTGAATGAATGCACAAATGAACAAATGAATATCACTAACTCTTCACTTAAAACCCTTCACTGGCTTTCCTTAGGATGGCTTGCAAGGACCAGCATGATCTATCCCTCTACCTACCTCTCTTGCCTCATCCCACACTTTTCTGCCCTATTTGCACTTGAGAAACTAAATAATCAATAGTCATTTCCTTGGTACATTCTACTTTGTACACCCCACTGGCTACCCCAAAGTCCTCACTTGGCAAAGTCCTACTTATCTTTCAAGGCCCATTCTCCAAGTTTCCATCTCTTTGAAGACTTTGGTTCCATCTGGGAGTCAGTTCTTTCTCTATACTCCCAAAGCACTTAGCAGGTGCCTCTAAGCTGCACTTAATAATTACTATCTGATAATTCTGGTATCTGAAGATTTTGGCCGTCGTGTCTACGGGATCTTACTCATGGTGGATTGTTTCCTTGTGGATTATTAGCTAATGTTTGGAAGAGCTTTATATATAGGAATTCTGTGTAGCCTGCAGTTGGGTGTGGGGGAGATCCAAAGAGGATTTGCATTTGTTTCAGCTAGGCATCTGAGAGATGGTTTTGGAATAGGTCTCCTTTTATGTTAATTTCTCAGCCTTGGGGATTCCCAGCCATGCAGGTGATATAAATATGAACCTCAGACTCGTCAAGGGCAGGCATGTGGTTTCAAATTCTTGGGAGATAGTTTCCTTCCCCCACCCAAAGACCAGGTCAAGATGGACATATATCCTGTTTGTCTCCTTTGCTAGTAGTCAGAAGTTTGTTTTCTTCTAGTCTAATCTTACACTGTGGGTGTAGCCCTTCAAGAGTCTCAGTTCTAACCCCAAACTTCATGTAAGTCCAAGTCTTCATCTCCCCAAATGTCTGTTAAAACTTGAACTGCTTCGGTTCAGTTGTGCATTTAAAAGGATGTTTGTTGTTTTTGTTTCTGGCATTTCCATGTGTTATGTAGCAGGAAGTACCAGATATTGTCAGAAAAGGAAGTCCAACTCAATACTTAGTAGACAGAATTATCATGGTTTACTTGTTTGTTTTCTCCATGATTATCAAGCTCTGGGAAGGCAGGAAATGGGTCTGACACATCTCTGAGTCAAGACACCAAGCCCCAAATCTGGCACCAAATAAATGCTCCGAGCATTTGTTGATACCAAACCTCCACTCAGACACTTGTAATGATGAGGAGCTCACTCTCTCCCAAAGTAGCCTTGCCTTTTCTTTGGAGAGGGTTGTGTTACCTGGGTGACCACCTGGCTAATGGGGGACAGACTGCCCCTAATCTGTGTTCATCCTTCCCAACACTCTGCTTGTCCACTCACACTCTGCGGAGGGGAGCTCAGGGCCTGGATGATCCCAGTGATAACTGGGACTTTAAGCTTTGATTCAGGGGGAAGCATCTAGGCCACTTCTAGATGTAAATCTAAAGCTCTCACGCACCATTGGTGAAAGGTTAAACTGGCATGTTTTGGGAGAACAATTTGACAGCATCTATTGAAATTCAAAATATGTATACCTATCACTCTTGCAAGTCATTTCTTTGAATCTGTTTTATTCACACAAGAATAGTCATTGTAGTATTGTTTGTGGCAGCAAAAAATTGTAAACCACTAAAATGTCCATCAGTAAGCTATCTACAGTTAAATAAGCTATCTACAGTTAAATAAGCTATCTACAGCCATACAACAGGAAACACTAGGGTGGTATTTTTTTTAATGAGGTAGGTCTCTGTGTCTATGTGTATTGACATAGGTAGAACTCCAAATCATATTGCTGAGTGAAAAATGTGAGTGTTCCGGACAGAGTATATAATATGACATGTTTATGTAGAAATGAACAAACCTATAAGCAGTAAAAATCAGTACATTCTAGAAGCTATTTGGTAACATCAAAAAACACTTAAAATACTATTTAAACTTTTAAAATAACCTCACCTTACTAATCCCCAGTAGTAGATATTCATCTTGGGGGCCTGAGTGGCTCAGTTGGTTGGGTGTCTGACTCTTGATTTTGGCTGGAGTCATGATCTCAGGGTCGTGAGATTGAGCCCCACATCAGGCTCTGCACTCGGTGGGGAGTCTGCTTGGGATTCTCTCCCTCTCCCTCTGCCCCTCCACCCCCGCCCCCACTATGTGCTTGCTATCTCTCTCTCTCTCTCTCTCAAAAAAATATTCATCTTACAAATAAATATGCAAAGTAATGGATAAAAATATCAGTTACAGGGATGCCTGGGTGGTTCAGTCAGTTGAGCGTCTGCCTTCAGCTCAGGTCATGATCCCAGGAGTCCTGGGATCGAGTCCCACATCGGGCTCCTTCCTCAGTGGGGAGCCTGCTTCTCCCTCTGCCTGCCTCTCTCTCTCTGACAAATAAATAAATAAAATCCTTAAAAAAATATATCAGGGATGCCTGGGGGCTCAGTCAGTTAAGCGTCTGCCTTTGGCTCAGGTCATGATCCCAGGGTCCTGGGGTCGAGTCCTGCATCGGGCTCCTTGCTCAGCAAGGAGTCTGCTTCTCCCTCTGTTTGCTGCTCCCCCTGCTTGTGCTCTCTCTCTCTCTCTGATAAACAAATAAAATCTTTTAAAAAAATAAAAATTAAAAATAAAAAAATATATCAATTGCAGCATTGTTTATAGAAATAAAATATTGAGAACAACCTTTCTTTCCATAGGGGACTAGAGAAATGTCAGGTATATATACAATGGGATACTACGCATGTGTAAGAAAGAATGAGGCTGTTCTCCATACTGATAAGGACAGGTCTGCAAGATATACTGTAAGGTGAAAAAAACAAGGTGCAGAACCGTGTCCCCATTTGTGTGAAAAATACACATATATATATATATATATATAGAGAGAGAGAGAGAGAGACTATATATTCAGTATATATTCAATATAATGTAATATATATTATAGTGAATATATTCACTATAATATATAATGTATATGTACATACATTATGTAATGTAATACATATATAATGTAATATATGTATTTGTGTGCGTATATCTATATATGCATTGGATTTAACTGCATAGAATACCTCTGGAAGGAATAACAGGACACTAGAATTGGTGGTTGCCTCCAGGGAGGAGACCAGATGGTTGTGAACTGGGGAAGGAAGGACACCTGCTTTTCACTGGATTCCCTATTGAACCTTTGGAATTTTGAACTATGTCCCTGTAATTAAGTAAGTAAACAAAAAAATGTAAAGCATAATTCTAAAACTAGAAGTAAAACACGCCCTATGAAACAAAACACTTCCTATATGCGTGTGATGCGTGTGTATGTGTGTGTGTGTATATATATATATATATATATATCATGTAGAAAAAAGAGAGGAAAAGAGAGGATATACTCCAAATTAGGGGCATGGTGGAAGGTCTCTTGAATTGGACGAGTGACAGTCAAGGGACCTTGACTTCATCTTGATTGTTTGAATTTTATATTTATAACTTTTTAAAATTAAAAAATTTGGATTTTATACAATATTTATGTAAATTGCTGCATCATTTAAAATATATTTTAATTTTTTAAAAATGGACTTCAGGTGGATAGAATACAACCATCTCAAGGCAAAAGAGTGAGGCTGACTTTCCTTCTCAGGGGATTCATGTCATGCCCTCTGTCCCACCTGCCTTTCCCTAAGGATACCCTGGCTCTGAAGGAGGCACCTGAGCTACTCCCAGCATCATTCCAAAGAGCCTCTCCCGTCTCCTTTCACCCACTTGGCTCCCTGTCCCCAGAGTTCTGGGCTGAGAACCAGTGCCAGTTGGCCATAAGGTTGTATTTCCAGAGGGCCCCATCGATGTGAGGTTGAGCAGGGCCAACCCAGGAAAATTGGGACATCTGGCTCCAACCTCTTATCTCTCTGTTCATCCCCTTCAACGCCCTGCCCCCCCCCATTCCCCACCTCCCAATCTGTGTTTCTCTTTCAGTCCGTTTGGTAGACAGTGCAGTGAAAAACCTATTCAATCAGATGTGTAGGGATTTATTTATTTATTTATTTATTTAAGATTTTATTTATTTATTTGAGAGAGAGAGAGAATGAGAGAGAGCACGAGAGGGAAGAGGGTCAGAGGGAGAAGCAGACTCCCTGCTGAGCAGGGAGCCTGATGCGGGACTCGATCCCGGGACTCCAGGATCATGACCTGAGCCGAAGGCAGTCGCTTAACCAACTGAGCCACCCAGGCGCCCCAGATGTGTAGGGATTTAGTGTCCTGCTCTCTTAACTAGCTGTATTTTAGTTTCTTTTCTACTTTTATTTATTTATTTATTTAAAGATTTTATTTATTTATTTGACAGAGAGAGAGACAGCAAGAGAGGGAACACAAGCAGGGGGAGTGGGAGAGGGAGAAGCAGGCTTCCCGCACAGCAGGGAGCCCGACGCGGGGCTCCATCCCAGGACCCTGGGATCATGACCTGCGCCGAAGGCAGTCGCTTAACCGACTGAGCCACCCAGGCGCCCCACTTTTCTACTTTTTAAAGTAGGCTCCATGGGCAGCATGGAGCCCAATGCGGGGCTTGAACTCATGACCCTGAGATCAAGACCTGAGCTGAGATCAAGAACCAGACACTTAACAGACTGAGCCATCCAGGCACCTGAACTAGTTGTATTTTAGGAGGCATCTAAAGAGGGCAATGCTTAACTGTGAGGGAAGAAGCAATAATAGTGGAATTTCTGGTACCAGTGAGGAAGGGATCCTAGGCAAAAGGGCTTTGCTATCACTCTTGAGTCACGTCGATTGTCAATGCCATATAGTGCTTAAGAGCTAGATGGGCTCAGGGCACCCAGGTGGTTCAGTCAGTTGGGCAGCAGACTTTTGATTTCAACTCAGGTCATGATCTCAGGATCTTGGGATTGATCAGGCCAGTGTTGGGCCCACATTGGGCTTGGCACTGGGTGGAGAGTCTGCTTGAGATTCTCTCTCTCCCTCTCCCTTGGCCCCTCCCCCACCTCCCTCTCTAAAAAAATAAATTAATTAAAATAAAAAATAAAATAAAATACTGACCTTTAAAAAAAAAGAAATATTACTTGAAAAACTCTTAGATTACCACCTGGAACATTGACAGCAATCAATAAACATTAGCCATGATTGTTATTACTTGTACAAATAGTTTTTCTTTCTTGAGGACAGAACTGAAAGCTTTGAAGGCCCTGCAAAAGAAATATTAAATCTGTCGAGCCAATAAATCACCCGGATATAGAGCAAAGAGATATTAGTCACTAGCTTTTTCTTTTTCTTTTTTTCTTCTAAGATTTTATTTATTTATTTAAGAGGGAGAGAGAGAGAGAGAGAGAGCGCATGAGGGGAGAGAGGCAGAGGGACAGAGGGAGAGGGGCAGAGGGGCTGAGGGAGAGGGAGGAGCAGACTCCCCGCTGAGCAGGGAGCCCAACACAGGGTTTGATCCCAGGACCCAGAGATCATGACCTTAACGGAAGGCACAAACTTAACCAACTGAGCTACCCAGGCGCCCCTAGCGACTAGCTTTTTAAAATCCAACCTGAGGGGCGCCTGGGTGGCTCAGTCGTTAAGCGCCTGCCTTCGGCGCAGGTCATGATCCCAGGGTTCTGGGATCAAGCCCCGCATCGGGCTCCCCGCTCCGCGGGAAGCCTGCCTCTCCCTCTCCCACTTCCCCTGCTTGTGTTCCCTCTCTCGTTGTGTCTCTCTCTGTCAAATAAATAAATAAAATCTTTAAAAAAAATAAAAAATAAAAAAAATAAAATCCAACCCGAGTCAGGAATGATTGTCATGGGACAGGAAGTTCTTGAACATAAGTCTAAGGAAAATGATGTTTTGACCAAAATCTGTGACAACTTAATTTCAAAGATGGAAAACATCTGGCCTGAGGGTAATCAACTGCTAAACCTGCCCTTCTCAAATGAGTTGGACAATGTTGATTTTGTGCATGTAGGTCAGTGGTCACATTTGTATTTTCTTAAATAAATTGAGTAAGCCTATTTCAATGTTGATTCTTTTTTTTTCTTTTTAAACCAACTTTGTTGAGGTGTAATGAATTTTGACACCACATAACTACTCTCACAATCAAAATATAGAGCACTTCTATCACTCCAGAAAGTTCCTTTGCTCCCCTTTGTAGTCAGTCCTTCCACCCATGCACAGGCAGCTACTGATCTGCCTTCTGTCAGTATATATTATATATACTACTTTTGCCTGTTCTAGAAGTTCAGACTAATGGAATCATATAATATGTATTCTTTGGCATCTGGTTTCTTCTGTTCAGCATCATATTTTGAGGCTCATCCATATTTTTTGCAGGTATTATAGTTTATGCCTTTCTCTTGCCAAGTAGTAGTCCATTGTATGAATATACCACGATTCTGTTACCTTTATATACTAGATTTTGAGAGAATAAAGGTTGACAGAGTTTGAAGTCTTGATGAAGAGGGTAAAGAGGTGAGAACTGGCAGAAGAAGCCTCAAGCGTTCGCCCTGTGTCCCTTCCACTTGCTCATCCCATTACCCTGGGTAAGCACTTCTCCCTCATCCATGCTTGTTTCCTCATCTGTAAACTTACTGCACTAGATGATCTCTAAAGAACAATTCCATGCAACTCCAATCAAGGTGGAAGGGTTTCTTCTCCTACAAGAAGGCACATTTTTTTTTAAGGCTCACAAGTTAGGTCCTGCCCCCCACCCCACTGACAGAGACCCAGACAATTCCTTTGGCAGAAAGGGAGAACAAAATCCACAGAAAACCAGACAAGCAGGGAAAATAAGCAGGGAGGCCCCAGGCAAGTTCAAGGATTGATTAATAAATATTTACAGTCTATTCAGAGTCTCTATCCCCAGCTTTTCTGCCCAAAGCTCCTGGTGGTAGACTCTTGGCTGGAATCAAGGAAATCAGGCTAGGAAGATTTTTATGGAGTAGAAGGCGTTGTGAGGACTTCAGAGAGCAGGTCATGGTGAAGGGGCTGAGGGTGCCACTCTGGACCCAGAGGGTTGGGTAGGTAGAACCAAGGGAAAGGGAGGTGGGAAGAGCTTGATCCAGAGAATGAGTCAGTATCTTTCAAAGATACTATTGAGCCCAAATAGCCCCATAACCCAAATAAATCCCAGGGTCCTACGTGACTCAGGCTTAGCCTTCAATGTCACATTCAAGAACTGTAGTGTAAAGGACAAATATTTGAAAACAAAGTAAATATTCAGCTACAGGATACTGAATGGACAACTTCAAGCTACCCCTACTTTGATGTAATACTATGTAGCTATTAACAAACAAGGAGGCAGCTAGGGACTGATCTCTCATGTTGTTGAGTTAAAAAAAAAAAAGGCACATTTCAGAACAGTATGCACAGTACCCTATCATTTATATTCAGAATGGGGAGGTCATATATACATATAAATATGTACATACATATACATATGTATATGCAAAGAATATATTTTTTTAAAGATTTTATTTATTTATTTAATTGACAGAGAGAAACAGCGAGAGAAGGAACACAAGCAGGGGGAGTGGGAGAGGGAGAAGCAGGCTTCCTGCAGTGCAGGGAGCCCGATGCGGGCCTCAATCCCAGGACCCCGGGATCATGACCCAAGCCGAAGGCTGTTGCTTAACCAACTGAGCCACCCAGGTGCCCCTGGGAGCAGAAATTGATTGAAGGGTGCTGGGGGCAGAAATGGGAAGGAAACCTATATCCTTTCATTCTCTGGGATTTTGAATTTAATGCATTTTAACCTATTCAGAGATTAATTAAAATGTATTAAACCCAAGAACAATAGTCCAACTCCCAAAAGTAATTTAAGAGTGACTCTAATACTTAGAGTTCTTGAAAGACATCAAAGGGTCTCCAATCCATGTCAACATCTTTAGAATTTCCTGTGTTCTTACTAATCCTCTCACGCCACACTGCTGCCTCTCACTCACTCAGCAAACTTGTCACTTCCATCAAAATGTGTCCCCCTAGGCCCTTTCCCACAGCTTTGCTTTTCTTTTTCCTTCCCACCTTTCGCCTCCAACCTCTGTCATCCTGTTATCCCAGTTTTGTATCTCAAAAGGAAGCAATCAGACAAGATAAAACTCTCCCTAGAAAGCCAGGGCAAAAAATTAGTGAGCAGGCAAAGGAATTCCCCGTTAATGTCCCCATTGTACAAACGGAAGGCCCACCGAGGGACAGAGTTACCCAAAGTTACAAAGAAGGTCAGAAGCAGAGTCAAGACAAGGGTTCAGGGCTCCTAATTTGAACTTGTATTCCAGGCCATTCAACCCATTTGCCCCAAGGCAAGCTTCTATTCATCCTTCAAAGCCTGCCTCAGATGCCCTCTCTTCCCAGCAGCCTTCCTTGAATCTCTCTCTTTTTTCTTTTTTTGGATTTCCCTACCATCTTGTCCTACCCACTGTCATAGTTCTTATCTCCCTGTATTGTAATGTCTCTGATGATATTTCTGTTTACATTGAAGGAGATTCTCAAGTATAGAAAAGGTGTCTGTCTCCCAGAGAGTAACTAGGTATTTCTGAGTGTGGGGAATTAAGTGAAAGTGATGGGGTTTTGGAATATAGGTGAGGTTCAGTGGGGTGGAGTCCAGAGCCAATGACCAAGAAAGAATTCTTGAGACGTCTTTGGTGCAAAATGGTGGTTTATTAAAGCATGGGGACAGGGCCCGTGGGCAGAGAGAGCTGCTGCACCGGGGTTATGAGGGGTGGTTGATATATACCCTGGAGTTGCATCCCACATATTCAGGTTACTCAATTTCAACTATATGACTTTGACCCCGCCCCCCAAAAAAAGATAGAGGGGCGCCTGGGTGCTGGGTGGCTTAGTTGGTTAAGCATCTGCCTTTGGCTCAGGTTGTGATCCTGGGGTCCTGGGATCGAGCCCTATGTTCAGCTCCCTACTTGGTGGGGAGCCTATTTCTCCACCTCCCTCTGTTTGTGCTTGCTCTCTCTCACTCTCTATCAAATAAATAAATAAAATCTTTACTAAAAAAGATAGAAAAATGATTTTCCCCGTTTATAACACTGTTATGAGTTTCACAAATATATTTGCACCAAAACAAAATGTACTAGAGTAAGATTAGTAACTCAAGCTACCTCTTAATTTTCATGCAAAAAACTTTTTCTTTCTTTTTTTTTTAAGATTTTATTTATTTATTTGACAGAGAGAGATAGCGAGAGAGGGAACACAAGCAGGGGGAATGGGAGAGGGAGAAGCAAGCTTCCTGCGGAGCAGGGAGCCGGATGCGAGGCTCGATCCCAGGACCCCGGGACCATGACCTAAGCTGAAGGCAGACGCTTAACGACTGAGCCACCCAGGCGCCCTGCAAAAACTTTTTCAACACGTGTAGAAGTCTTCTATAGTTGTGTTACAAACCTCCACAAACATAGGGGCTCAAGACAACACCCATTTATTAGCTACAGTTCTAGAAGTCAGAAGTCCAGGCAAAGCTCATCTGGGTTTTCTGCTCAGGGACCCACAGGGGGAAATCAATGTGTTGACCTGCTGTGTCCTCATCTGAAGACGCAAACAGGCAAAATTTGGCTTCCAGGCTCCCTCAGGTTGTTGGCAGAATTCACTTTCTTGCAGCCCATATAATTGAGATCCCCATTTCCTTGCTATCTGTTATCCAGAGGCCCCTCTGAGCTTCTAGAGGTCCCTCTTGGGTCCTTGTCATGTAGCCATCTCCACAACATGGTGGTTTGCTCCTTCAAGGCCAACACAGGAGAGTGTTACTTGAGAAAATGATTTTATGTTAGGTAAAAAAAAAAATGCTGTCTATTTTTCACACATAGGCTTTATAACTTTTATGCTATTTATTACTATATGTATATACAATATTTCTATACACAGTTGCATATACAGAAACATGATCTTGGGCCTCCGGAGTCTGAGCCTCAATTTCCTCTTCTGGAAAATGGGGATAACAACAGTGTCCATCTTGGAGAGTTACAGGCACACAGTAAATGCTCAATAAATGTAAGATGCTAATTACATTAATCCTGAAGAATACAGAGGGCTTAGACACAAGGAGAGTAGGTGGGGGCGGGGGAGGGCTCCCTAGGCCAAGGAAACTGCCAGAGCAAAATCCTGGAAGCAGGAAAGCAGGTGGTGGAGTATGGTCATTTGCATAGTGTGCGTGTGTGTGCGTGTGTGCATGCGTGCGTGTGTGTTGACAGAGAAGGCTAAATGCGTGTACTCATTCAGTACTTACTGAATGTTTATTGTGTACCGGGTACCATGAGACCATGCCTTGGTCCAGATGGTAGGGAGCCAAGAAAGAGCTGTGAGTGGAAAAGGGCAGTGGTCTGAGCTGCAGAGGGCCCATCTGCTTCTAGAAGAGAAGCTGCCGCAGCAGGAGGGAACCCCACTGTCTACTTTCTCCTTCCCAGCCTCAAAGTTGGAGGGATGCAACCATTTCCCTTCAAAAGTTCTAAATGTGGGAATTCATGCCGAGCATTCGCACCTGAGCAGCTCACTTGGGTCCTTGTCCACACTCAAACATACCCACGGAACACCAAAGGCACCACCCCATCCTCACACCTTGGGCAGGTGGACTAAAACTAAGCTGGGTATTTCACTTCCTGTCACCTGCCTCCTCTTCCTGAAATGAATCCTGTTCTGACTCTGACTCTCCCCTCCTCCCGGGAGGACAAACACACACAAAGGGCTGCCTGAAGGATGGGACGGGATGTACTGTTTAGAAAGCACGGAGCCAGCCACTTTGCAGATGGGAAAACTGACTTACCCAGGGCGCCAGGCCATGAGCCCAGGATAGAACCGGGATTGAAATTCGGATTTACCGACAATCGGCCAAGGTCTTTTTCATGGTGTTCACACACACACACACACACACACACCCCACCCCACCCTCA
Source organism: Zalophus californianus (assembly GCF_009762305.2). Classification (NCBI taxonomy): domain Eukaryota; kingdom Metazoa; phylum Chordata; class Mammalia; order Carnivora; family Otariidae; genus Zalophus; species Zalophus californianus. Next base: position 115,977,558 of record NC_045602.1, read on the forward strand.
ATTTAAACACCTCTGAGTTAAACAACAAACCTTCCTGAATAGAAATTCTAGGGGTACGGCCCCTGGCTAAGGTATGGGCCAATTTGTTGGTGGGGAATTGAGGGATTATGTCTGCCCTAGGTGGCTTTACCGATTAGGGTTTTTTCCCATCTGTCTCAGTTTCTTCACCAGTAAAATGGAAAGAATAATATTATCTACATGAGAGGATTGTTGTGAGGATTCAGTTAATCCTCAACACAGGTAAGGACTTTGAATAGTACCTGGCACATAGAAATCCCAATAGTATCATAATTAATATTTTCATTTAACTGTAGTTCTGGAGACTAGTAGGGGACAGGGGAAAGCTCTGTTTTCTAGAGTGATCAGGGCTCCGGGTTTTGACTCAGATCCCAAGCTACCCACTGGTCTTTGCCTCAGCCTTGCCCTCTACCTGAGAGGGGAAAGAGGGAGAGACCAAAGGGGAGGCGGTTCTCCAGCAGGACTCATACCTTCGAGTACACGCATGGTCTCGTGAAGGACACACCCAGGCTGACACATCTCTGCCCTTTGAAGTGGGGGGGCCCCCAAGCCATTGGGGAGCCCCCAGGGCTTGGTGAGGGCAAGCCTCATGCCCAGACAGGAATAGAAGGGTGGCCTCTTGACCTCCAATCCTGGAGCCCATAAAATTGGGCAGGTGCTTATATCTGAGCAAAGATTGGATGGGCATGGGCATCTGTAAACTCCATGCGTGTGAGCTCATGCGCACGTGTGTATGTTTGTACATGGATGCCTTTGTGTGTATGTGTAGATGTCCATGTCTATCCAGCAGTAGCACTTTCTAATTGGAAATGAGACTCCAGGATTACCCCTAGCATGGTGCCCACTGCCTCTTTTTACAGTGCTTAGGCCCAGACCAGGGTCCCAGAATACTAAACTCCCAGCCGCCCCCCACCACCAGGGTCAGTAGATGGCTCTGCTGCTTTGTAATTCTAAGCAGGTGCCTTGACCTCTCTATGCCTCCGTGTGCCTCTGTTTCTCCACTGTAAGATGAGTTTGGATGAATTAAGATCTGAGGTGTCCTCCAGCCCTGATAATAAATCTCACAGTAGAGAGTGATGGGTCCTGGGGTTCCAGAGAGGACTCCACTGGCTAAAGCCCCCTACATCCACAGGCCCCTCTGACTCTACAGAGAAATGGAAGACTGGAATCTGCCCTAACAGCCTGTACATGGGGTTCAGCTAAGTCTGGGAACAGAACCCAGCTCATTTAGGATATCAGAGTATATGCCAGGAGCCCCTTCCCTGGGCTTGGGGAACCAAAATCCTGTGCCCAGTAGGAAGTGTGCCCAGTAGAATGCTTCCTATACCAGCGTAGAGGGTCCAGCTGGGTGGGGGTAGGGATGCCAACCATCCATTTGGGAAGACACACACACACACACACACACACACACACACACACACACACACACACACACACACTTAGTCATCACCACTGCTTGTTTATCGAACAAATCACTGTCCTTCAAAGTAGCTCTGGACATATGGGTGGGGAAGGCTGCCTAGAGGAAGAAGGGGTGAGTAGAGTCCTGAAGACAGAAAATATATGAATTCAGAAAGACCTGAAGAGGGCATTCTAGGCTGTGGGAGAGTGGGAGAGTGCTGAAGAGACAGTGAGGAACATGACAAGCTGCAGGTAGGAGAAGTGGGCAGGAAGCAGGAGAGGGCTGGACCTGGTTCATGAAAGGCCACAGATTCTGTCTTAAGGAGTGTGATACTTGGGTGCCTGGGTGGCTCAGTTGGTTAAGCGACTGCCTTCGGCTCAGGTCATGATCCTGGAGTCCCGGGATCGAGTCCCACATCGGGCTCCCTGCTCAGCAGGGAGTCTGCTTCTCCTCTGACCCTCTTCCCTCTCGTGCTCTCTATCTCTCAGTCTCTCTCAAATAAATAAATAAAATCTTTTAAAAAAAAAAAGGAGTGTGATACTTTGGGAGCCACAGAAGTTTTTAGAACAGGCAGACGGTGTGATGGGAGCGGCATGTTAGGGATTATTTAGCTTAAGTCAGCAAGGAGGTCAGGAGAGGACATGAAGTTAGCAGGAACTAGAGGTAAAAAGCAGAAGCTCAGGGTTGCACAGAAGGAGGACACTTTGGGACATCACTCCAAGGGCCAAAATAATGCTCCCCGCCCCCCCCCGCTCCCCCAAGCCTCTGGGTATTATCTCCTGGCTTCTTCTCCTAGTTGCTAGGGCTGAGGAGTCCCTCTGGAGTTTCAGACTAGGCTGGGACAGGATTTTATCACTAGAGCATGCAGCTCCCACCTAGCTCACTCCCTGCCTCCTATTGGGCCAGATAGGCAGCTCTCAGACCCACCCCCACCCATGCTGCCCCACTGAGAGAGAACCTCTCGCCCTGGAGATTTGGAGGACATGTATTTGTGGTCTCTCCTCAGGTATTTCCCAGGGCATTGGGAGAGATGGGGGTCTAGAATATGGGATTGGCAGAATCCTGAGGGTTGAGAGTTTGAAAGAATCTCTCGAAGCTTGGATATGTTAAATATGACAGAAAAGGAAATTGAGGCCCACAGAGGTAACAGGACTTGCTTGAGGCCACACAGCAAGTTTGGGGCAGTCAGGACTGGGCCTAGGTTTCCCTGGAGAGGCTGAGGAACCCTGGGGATTAGATACATGTAGAGAGTGAAGGGGATTGGGTTCAGATCCTGGTTCTATTTATTATGGCTTTGCAACCTGTAGGAAATGTTAGGCTCTCTGAGTCTGTGTCCTCAGCTGGAAAATGGGGATAATACTAACCTTTTGGGGTTGTTGTGGAGATCAAAATACATATAAAGTGCCACAGCACAGTGCCTGGCACTCAGTGTTTAGTAAATGTTAGCTAGTGGTCTGGCAGAGGCAATAGTAGGTACAATGTTTGTTGAATGCATTATTGAAAATGAATCCACAGGGGCGCCTGGGTGGCTCAGTCGTTAAGCGACGGCCATCGGCTCAGGTCATGATCCCAGGGTCCTGGGATCGAGCCCCACATCAGGCTCCCTGCTCAGCGGGAAGCCTGCTTCTCCCTCTCCCACTCCCCCTGCTTGTGTCCCCTCTCTCACTGTGTCTCTCTCTGTCAAATAAATAAAATCTTAAAAGAAAAAAGAAAATGAATCCACATACTGACAGTGAGATGTGTGAGCCTAAGTTTCCCCTTGTGTAAATTGGGACAAATAATCCTTGTCCCGTCACTTTTCTGTCCAGCCCTGGTAGCAATATGGATTAAATAAAGTATGAACGCTCCAGTACAGAGCTGTCTCTAGATGAGCTATTCAGCCCAGGACGATTCCTCTCCGCATCCCACTCTGCAAAATTTCCCGTCAGCCTCGCCAATTCCCCTACACTCCCGGGTGCTCCCCTGGAACCAGGGAAGGGGATGTCCTCCACCTCTCTGCCTGCCTGCCCAGCTGAGGAAAAACAGTGGGAAAGCAGAGAATGTGTAGGGGTGAGGAGTTGAGACAAAAGAGGGAGGGAGAGCTGGGAGAAGGTTGGTGGGGAGAATGCAGGTGCACGGACGTGGTGCGGAGTTGACAAAAGGGTACAGATTGGGGCACAAGGGTAGAGGATGCCGGCGTAAGGATATGGGGGACCCACTGAGGGCGCTGGGATGTATGGACGGAACGCAGGAAGATGGGGATCTCGTAGGGAGTGGGGACCCTCCTCATTAAGAGGTCCGTGGGTCGCCCTGCGGCAAGTAGTCGAAGCTCGCACCAGTGGCCTCTCCGGGGGGCCCCCCCCGAGGCTCGGAGTCCGGCTCCCGGGCAGGATCCACCAGCCGGCGAATCGTGGAGGGGGGTGGGGTGGGGGTATCCGCAGCCTGGGATTGGCCACCGCACCGCCGGCCAGTGACGCGAGGCGGGCGGGCCCCTTTGTGACGTCACAATCAGCTGTTTGAACGTTCCAATTTGTGCAGTGAGCCCGGCAGCTGCCGCACAGTCTCAAAGCCCCGCGGGCGAGCGCAGCAGCTGCGAGCTTCCGAGCCGGAGCCCCGCCGCCTCCCCGTCCAGCCCCCGCGATGCAGCCCGGCCTGTGATCAGCGCCGACGCCCGGACGCTCCGCCGCACAACTACCTCAGAGCCCCCCCCGCCCGCCGCACCGCCCCCTCCCCCAGGTGAGTCCCGACCGGGGCTTCGCCCAGGGGGGGTCCTGCGTCCGGAGACACGCCCGCGGTCCCCGCTCCCGGGTCTTTGTTTCCGCCCGCGGCCGCCGGGCTGCATTCCCATCTCCCGATTGGCTGCCGCACGCCGGTAGACCGTGACGTCTCCCTATTTGCATATGACATTGAGACGTCACCAAGGCCGGCACCGGCCCCCGGCTCGGGTCGCCTGTCCTCCCGTGACCCAGTAGGCGCTGGGTCGGGGCTGGGCCCACGGGTGAGGGACGCTGAAAGGCAGCAGGACCGGAGGGGCCTCGGCAGTTTCCTAGGCTAACCCAGGTGTCGGGGTCAGGCCTCCGATCCCCTACTTTCTCCTTGGGTTCGGGCGGCGCTGCTGGGTCTAGGCTGGGGGGCGGGTGGTCCTCAGGAGTTCAGGGGCAGCCAGAGCTCCAGCTCTAGGTCGCTGGGGCGGCGCCAGATGGCGGAATACCCTCTCTCCAACTCCAAGCTCTGCACCCCCCGGGACTACCGTAACATCTCACTGCTGTGTGCACTTTAGCTGATGTCACTCCCAGCCCCCAAACAAGGGGTCTTAGACGCCATTTCATGGAAGGGGAAACTGAGGCCCGGAGAGGGGAAGTTGCTTACCCGAGGTCATGAAGCCAATTAGATTCATGCCTACTGAGTGAATGACAGATGCATTAGCCACGGCACATGCCTGGTAGGAAATCAATACAAGTAACAAGTTACACATCCTTCTAACACTGGGGACTGACTCTACCTTAGGCTCAGTACCATCCAAATTCGATGGGGCTCTTAGGTCCCCTCATTCCTGGATCTTTTTCCAGGAGGTCTCTGGAGACGGGGTCCCCTTCTGTGGCCTTGACCCTCACTCTGTACCTTGGAGTCCCAGAGCCCAATAAAGTCACTGCCTCCCAGCTCTTTAGACCACAGAAAGGTGAGTCATTGGCTGCATCAGGTTGTCTCCAGGACTGATGTTGGGGTGGAATGGAAGGTGAGAGTTGCCTCTGTTTGGCCCTTTCTTACCTTCCCAACCCCCAGCATTGTCTGCTAAGAAGGACATGACCTGACCTAGTGCTGGTGAGGAGTAGGGTTGTGCTGCCCCTTTCTCTGCTCACAGAGACGGGCAGGAGAAAGGAGTAGGAGAAGGAGAGCTTCTGGCTTTCCAAGTGGCCGGGCCCAGAGACTGGGCCAAGAGTCCCACCCCAGCCCGCTTTGCTAAAGGATGGGGTGGGGTAGAGATGGCTTGGAGCTCAAGTGCTATTCTGGGCACAGCTGCTGTAGTTATTAAAGGGAATGGTTCTCCCTGGAGCAGGGCTGGGAATGTGAGAATCAGGAAGCTGGCAAAGATGGGAAAGAAAATCCGGGAGGCTCCCCCAGTGGTCATGAGAGGGGGCGGGTACTGGCCGGCTGGTGCACTGTCCCTCTTGGCTCTGTCACTTAATTGCTGTGTGACTTCAGGCAGGGAGCTTCCCCCCGCCGGGCCGCCTTTACCTTGATCTGTGTGTCATTAGAGGAGACCCACTGCAGGTTCTGCTGCACAGCAGGTGCTCTGGTAAATGCATGGTGAATCTTGGTGTCAGGCACTCCAAGCCCTTTTACAGCTGGACAGAGGGGTTCTGAGATGAGAAGTGACTCGCTGAGTTCTGACTCCTCTCTGACCTCCCTATGGCTCCTGCATCATTACCTTTTGGGGCTTGTTTGCTGAGGCTTTCCTGACTGTGTATACTCTGGACTGGATGTTTCATGACCTGGGGCTACACCTGCCTGGCCACCGTCTAGCTCTATGTCTTTTGATAGACTTATTTCCTCGGATTCTCAGGTTGTAAAATGGGCCAGGTGAATATGATGGGCGGGCAACAGTTCTTAACTTCCCTTTCATCTTCTCACTGAAGTAGTAGGTTGTTGCAAGAGGGTGTGCCTCATCAAGGCTCCAATCTTCCCTTCCTTCAGGAGGGGCCAAACTTTCTGGATTTTTGGTAACTGAGTCACTAACTCCCTATGGCTAACAGATGGGTTGGGATATGTGGCTTGTGCTGGGCAGACCCTAGTTGGGGGTGCCCAACCTTTTATAATCTCTGTAGATCTCCCACCAGAGAAGCCAGCACCCAGGGAACACTTTCCTTCTGGAGCCCACTGTGGGTCTGCAAATGTGGAAATACTCTCAGTTTATAGAGGTTGGAATGATTCTGGTGGCAAGTGTGAAAACATACCCAGGGAATGGGAGAGGTAGCAACAAGCATAAAAATACCTCAGGTGGGGGATGCCTGGGTGGCTCAGTCAGTCAAGCGTCTGCCTTTGGCTCAGGTCATGATGCCGGGGTCCTGGGATTGAGTCACGCACGGGGCTCCTTGCTCACAGCGGGGAGCCTGTTTCTCCCTCTGCCTGCTGCTCCCCGTGCTTGTGCTCTCTCTCTCTCTCTGACAAATAAATAAGAAAAATCTTAAAAAAAACAAAACAAAAACCCAAAACCTCAGGTGGGTTAGCAATAAGTGTAGAATGCCTCCAGGGAATGGAAAAGTGGACATGCCCCCAGGAAGTTCTACAGGAAGTGTGGAATCATCCCTAGAGGATGGTGCCAAGTGTCTCAGTAGCAAAATGGTTGACCATCTTCAGGGGACAGATGTGGAGGCTCAAGTGTTGGGACATCCAGGGGACCCTTAGCCAGGCCTAGTCCTAAGGTAGGCTGAAGTGGGGAGAAGGGCAGATCTATAGCCACCTCCTTGGTGTCTCCATTCCTGGACCAGGGGGTCTCCTTCCTCATTTTCATCCAGGGAAGGACTGATTTGAGGGGTTGGGTCCTGGTCCAACCCTCAGTGCTCATCCTTAAGGGCTCCTGGGGTCTGACAGGCCCACCCTTCATCATCACCTCCCACTGACCTGCTGTTTCTCTGGGGCCAGGCAACCTGATCTTCCTCCTAGCCAAGAATGCTGCCCTTGCGCAGGAGCTTAGGTATAGAGGGGGAGAGAGGGAGCGCCCAAGGGAATAGGATCTTAGAACCTTGTCTGACAGACAAAAATGAGAGCTGTACAGTCACACGGTGGCGGTTCTGCAGGATTTCTGCCAGCTAGCACTTTTCAAGCCAAACAGGCTCAAGTAGTGGTTCTTCATATTTGGGGTCAAGGAATGATGGTGGGAAATCATGATGAAAACTTCTTCCCAGAAAAATACTTTGGCCACCAAGTTAAAAACACCTAATCTGGACTAATGTCTAATGTCTAATCGAGCAAAAGCAAAGGAGTACAGTGATTATGGGTGCTGCCTATGGAATCTGATAGCATGGGTTTAAATCCAACCTCTGTGTCTTATTAGCTGTTGAGACTTTGTGCAAGTTACCTTATCTTCCTGAGCCTCAGTTTCTTCACCTGTAAAAGAGGGCTGATAATTAGACCCACTTCCTAGAGTTGTGAGAAGTACCAGTGGTGATATGTAAAGTGCTTAGTACGGTACCTAGCACATGAATGTTAGCTATATTATGATGATGATGATAAGTAATCACAATAATTGGACAGTTTCTTCATTGCTTGGAGAACTTCAGGGTCCAGCTTGGATGTCCAACCCTCTGGAGACCTTTCCTGATAGAATCTGGTCATATATATATCACTCCTTCCATGTCCCTAGAGCATGCAGTAATATTAATAACTAATTGATTCGTTTATTGAATGCTTACTCTGTGCCTGAGTATGGCTCTAAGCACTTTGTGTTTGGTTCATTTAATTCTTAGTGGAGCCCAGAGGAGGATACTATTTATTAGCTCATGTAATTCTTATAAGGGCCCAGAGGAAGGTGTTTTATCATTGGCATTTGGCAGATGAGAAAACTAAAGCACAGAGAAGTTAAATAACTTCCTAAGGTCACACAGAAAATAGAAAAAGCCTGAAAGCAGACGGACTTACCAGATCGTGCACACACCGCAGAGCTTCCCCACACATCCCTGTCGTACTCTTACTGCGCTCTGGGGGCTGGGGGTGGGATCCCCAGCCCGGAGTCAGGGGTAGTGACTAAAGTCGGTGGGGGCTCTGACTCCTTCTCCGCACCTCGCAGGTTTCTACACTGCCGTAGGACGCCCCCCTTGAGGCCGTTTCATCCCCGGCCATGTTCCAGCGCCTCACCAGCCTCTTCTTCAGTACTCCCCCTCCCCCCGAGGACCCCGAATGCCCCCTAGCCTTGGTCTCCGAGGAGGATGAAATGGACGGCTGGCTCATCATTGATCTGCCGGGTGAGGCCTGGGTCAGGGGCCCGGACTCTGATTCCTGGGCCTGTGAAAGGGCAAGCGGCCGAGCAGCGGAGGGGAAGGGAGCTGCTAAGGCACTGGGGAGTTCTCCCGGCCTACTGGGCAAATGGGGCCGAGGCAGTGACACTGAAGGCAGGGGTAACAGGGCCCCAATCCCACGCAAAGCCTGGCTGGGCCTTCTCCTGGCAGCGCAGCGTTGGGGCCCATACCTCACGTGCCCTAGGGCAGCCAGTCGAGACTCCTGGCCCGTGGGTGCCCCGTGGGCGCGGCGGGCGGGGCTGCGTGTCTGACTAACGATGCCCTTTCTCTCCCCGCCCCACTGTGTCCGGTGTGTGTGTGTGTCCCTCCCCGCTGCGCCCCCTCCTCCGCATGGCTCCCCCTCCCGCGCCCCGTAGACAGCTACGCGGCTCCACCCAGCCCCGGGGCCGCCCCTGCCCCCGCAGGCCGCCCCCCGCCCGCGCCCTCCTTGATGGACGAGAGCTGGTTTGTTACCCCTCCCGCCTGTTTTACTGCAGAGGGGCCCGGACTCGGGCCCGCCCGCCTCCAGAGCAGCCCGCTGGAGGATCTCCTCATCGAACACCCCAGCATGTCCGTTTACGTCACCGGCAGCACCATAGTGCTGGAGTCTGGGCCCCCCTCCCCGCACCCCGACGCTGCCCTGCCTGACGGCGACCTTAGCGAAGGGTGAGCGGGCCGGGGACTTGGCCTGGAGACCTGGAGACCGGGGAGCGAGCCCAGGAGCTCGCCCCGCGCCGAAGGGGCGGAGCCTTTAGAGGCGTGTCTTCGGGGGCGGGGACGAGGCTCGGAGCGGGCCTGAGGGGAAAGGGGCGGAGCTTTAAGAGAGGGCGAGGCCGGGCTTCGTGGCCCGGGCGGGGCCTGGGAGAGACCGAGCTGCGAGGCTTGCGGCGGGTTTGGCGGAGGGGCTAGGCGGAGCGCCGAAGGGGTGGGGTTTTCAAGAGGCTGGCTCGGAAGGTTAGAACCGAATTGGAGGTGGGAGCCGAGGCCTTCCCTGGAGTCCGGTTTACCCGTTACAGGGGTTAGAACGGAGGAGGCATCTCCAGGCTGGCTCGGAAGAAGGGTTGGGACCCACTAGAAGGGCACTGGGCGCTCTGCTAAGAGCAGAGACAGCACTGCGCCAGGGCGAGGGTGCGGGGACTGGGTGGGCGGAGTGTCCGGCCCTGACCGAGCCCTGCTCTGTCCCCGCAGGGAGTTGGCGCCCGCCCGCCGCGAGCCCCGGGTCCTGCACCACGCCGCCGCCCCTGGGCCCGCGCGGGCTGCGCTACTGGAGAAGGCGGGCCAGGCGCGGAGGCTGCAGCGGGCCCGGCAGCGGGCCGAGCGCCACGCGCTGAGCGCCAAGGTGGTGCAGCGGCAGAACCGCGCCCGCGAGAGCCGTTCGCGGCGGCCCAAGCACCAGGGCAGCTTCGTCTACCAGCCGTGCCAGCGCCAGTTCAACTACTGAGGGTCCTCCGGTCGAACCACAGACCCCTCGCCGACTCCCGACCCTGTCGGGCCCCTCCGCCGCAGCCAGTGTGTTGCTCGAGGAGCGCCCGCAGCCCACCTGGGTGGGACACTACAACCTCCCTCCTCAAGTGAGGTGGGGTGCTAGCCCCCTCCCCCTCGATTTTCCCACCTCTGATCCTCTGATCTGCCTCTGAATCCCCTCCTGTCCTTCACCCTCCGACCCCAAGCCTGGCATCTAATCCTCCATTTCCTTCCCCCTTGACACTCCATTTTTCCCTCCTTTTCTGGTCCCTGTCCCCATCTCTGCCTTGACATTCCCCTTCATCCTTGCCCTCGGGTCCTGTACCTCTGGCCCACTCCTTGTTCCACTAATCTCTTCTCCTGCATCTAGCTCTTTCCCCGCCTTCAAGTCCCACTTTACAAGCCTCACCCATTCTCATGTTTGGCACTACGCTCACTCCTGCTCCTTTATTCATTCCCAGTAATTCCCTCCCAAATGGATGGGGGAGTGGGCCCTGAGGCCAAAGGGTTCTGCCTTTAGTCTCCTCCTTCCCTCTCCCCTTGGAGTTGTTTAGGCCTGGAAAGGTAAAGTATGTAGAACAGGGCTGTGAGATGTGAGTTGGAGAAGGTGGAGGGAACTGAGGGAAAGAGGCAGCCTACTGGAAACGTAGACAGGACATACAGGTTAAGAAGCTGTAGGGAGCAGGGCACCATGGGAACTGGCACTGTGCTTGCTCAGAGAGGCCAAGCCCTCCTCTTGGGCTTGAGCCTGAAGTCTGCCCCCACTTCCCTTGCCTATAATACCACTTCCCAATTCTCTTTAGAAATCCACCCCTCTGCACACCCCTGAGTCTGAAGGGCTTAGTACCTTGTTGCCCTGTCCCCAACATGTCACCCCAGGAGTAGAGGCTGGGCAAGGCCCTGCCATCCTGGCCATCTGTTCACATGCCCAAGGTGCTAGAACTAGTTTAGGAGAGATGCAGGCCAGAGGGCTTGTAGGCAGGGAAAGTGCACACCCCAGAGTAAGAATGCAGGAGAATGATGCTGGGGAGGACAAGCTGTGGGGTGAAGCCATCCCAAGGAGGACAGCTCAGCCTTCATGTTGCCTCTGGCCTTGTATTTCACACACTGCCTAGGATGACTAATAAACACTCCTGGATAGGAAGCCAGGAGCCCCACTGGCCCATTCCCCAAATAGTTCTAACCCAGGGTCGGGGCCTCACATTTCCTCCCCCAAGGCCCTTCTTTTCTAGTCTGATGGGGAGAAATGGGTGCCCTATGGTTCCCCTTGCCCTCTCCTCCAGTGAGTAACTGGAGGAGGGAACCTGAATCCCTGGGTGAGACAAGAGGGGACACAGGCAGTGTTGCCCTTCTTGTAGTGGGAGTGAATTTTGGGCTCAGACACCAGCAACAGCTTCTTGGGATACCCCGAGTTGCTTCCCTTTTCCTCTAACTGTCCTTTTCTAGTGTGTGCTCTTTCTTCCTTGAAACTTTTAAGATTTCCTGTTACATATTAACATAGGTCTTCCCCCTCACTCCAGTTCCAGGTTTCTTGGCCTCACTGCCAAGCTGAGGCTTGGTTGGAAAACTGCGATCCCATGAGGGTAAAGGCAGCTGCCCTCCCTGGATAAGGGAGGGGGGTAGCCCATGGTTGCTGGGGTGGGGACAGAGAAGTTCCTGTTGGGGTCTCCTATCCAACGGAGTAAACCCAATCTACAGTAAAGGCAGATCAAAGTCCCTACGCCAGTCCTAACTAGGGCCCCAGTAGTTGACAACCTTGCTCCTTTCGCCAAGGTTCTCCTGCAGTTACAACCTAGTTGTTTTCTTCTTCCAGCTACCCTGTGGTCACTTCACAGCCAGCTTAGGGTCTTCAGCACTTCCAAGAGGAGTTTCAGCTCCCTGCCTACCCCTCTGCTGCCGGCTGGGGCAGAGGCTCAGTCCTGGGCAGTCCCTATGATCCTTCTGGGGCAGGTGGGGAGAAGAGTGAGTTATAGGGCATTTGGTTCAAATTTCAAAAGGCCCCTCCCTTACACATATTTCTGGAGGCTCCTGTAGTTCTAGAACTCAGCAGTCTCACCACCTGGCTGGTAAGGCTCATGTGTTTTTGTACTTTCCTGTAGATCTGTAGCATTTGAGTATGTCTAGATTCCTAAGAACCAACGCTACTCAGTCTCCTGCTAGTCTGACTCCTGAAGCATCAGAGCTCGTCCTACTGTATTGACTGTGTGCCTTTCACCTTGAGCATGCTTCAGGATTTTCTTTTTCTTAAACCACAGAACTTGAATACACGAGGGAACCTGAATTCACAAAGTCCTATGCAACCTTAGACAGGAGGGGGTGAGAGAGTCCGTCCTGACTGATGTTTTCAGAGACCGTGGAGAAGTTTGTATTAATTGTCAATATTACCAGCACTTTGCCAAAACTGAGTATGTCAGAGGGACCCCTGTTTCTAGAGTGAGACCCAAGACATCAAAGGGCAACTTATAGTAATTCCTCCATACGTCTGAGTGCTCCCTTCAAGCTGGCTGTCACGTTCCAGCTTCTGCCAGTTTGGCCCCAGCAGGGTACCATATGTGTATGAATGCAGTTTGCGGCTGTTTTGGGGTATGCCTGCTCCCTGACCCCCACCTGGTATCCTGATCAATTTGTTCTAACCTATAATGTCTTAGATGCAACAAGGACCCCACTAGAGCTCTTGGATGCCTTCTCAGATCCATGTGGCTTTATGTGAGGGGACTGAATGCAGACACATCGGAGCCCCTTGTATCTTCCCTTTTGCCTTGCCACCTAGTTCCATATGGAACCAACAAGTTGAGTGTATCCCTCATAGGTGTTTTGTGTTGAGACCGGCTGAAATGAGAAGACTGTGGTTGATCATGTTGTGACATGTTGACAGACTCAAGGACACAACCACCTCGATCCAGTCATGTGGCATGCCTGTGTATGTGTATAACAGGATTCTGATTGTTAGATTTTAATGTTATTCCTCTATGGGAGAAAAAAATTAATATAAAAACAAATAAAAATCTATTTAAAGCACATTATGCTTTCTGTCTGAGTAGAGCACTTTGCAATCTCAAGCACAGTATTGGCACAGGGATTATTAGGCTGGCTTTGGTTATGGTTGTGTGTCATACATACATGGAAAGAAGAGGGAAGATAAGCTTGTCGGGAACACAGCCAGACAACTGTGGGATCTGACTCATAAATAACTACTTCTGGAGGATCCTTATAACCCAAGACATATATAAAGACAGTTGAAACAGAGATGAGAGTGAGAGCATGATAGAGTCACTGACTTACCCTTTTGGTTTCAGGCATTAGGTTCTGGTAAGGTCAAGAAGACACTGCAGGGGAAGGGACGGACTCTGTGTCTAGCTGTAGAAGATACAGCAGAAGGCTGAGGCCCAGACCAAGCCAAGGACAGAGCCCCAAGCATCAGAGTCTCCTGAAGGTTGGGAGTAGGGTGGGGGCAGAAGCAGCAGGTTTGGAGACTGTAATTTTTAGGTAGGAATTGAGCCAGGAAAGGGAAAAACCTGGGCATGTTGATGAGAAACCAGCCCCAAGTCTGATACAGGTGAGAAATAGGCACCCAAAGGGTAGAAAGTAGTGGGCATCTTTGAAGTATATCAAGTATATAGCACAAAATGACCCCTTTTTATGTGGGAGCTGCCTGACCTAACTATAGAATTGGACTGAAGGTGGAAAGCTGACCTAAAGTGGGCTTGATTCTTGATGCTGTTACAGAGAATCTGGCTAGTCAGTCTGGGCTTATCTCTTGAATGGAGGAGACTGTTAACATTCTGTGCATGGAGAAACAGATGTATGAGGTGGAGAAAAAGTGCATTTGGGTTACCGATGGCTTCCTGTCCCTCAAAAATCCTGGGTGGTCTTTGATCCTAGGTTGATTCTGTTATTTGCAACCAAAACAAATTTGACCAACATTTATCAAAGTGCCTGGTACAGTGCTGAAAAGGGGTAGTTTCTTCAAAGCAGGTATAGTAAGGACAAGGTGCGATTCTAATTTACAAAGAAGGCTGTTCCTACTCATTTATGGTCCAAAGAAAACGTGCTCACCCAATAATCCCTTACCAATAACATACATTTATGTTCTAGGACAATGACATTTATTTAACACATTCAGTATTTCACATTGTACAAACCCTTAGATTCTCTTTATTCACTGGTCCATTTCTACAACAAATACATCCAAAACACTATATAATAAAATATTTACAACATTTCCAAATGAGAAGATTCCTTTTGCTCCCTCTACTGCTATTCACACACATAACTTCCACAGCACAATACATCATTAGAAGATCTAAAAATGCTCACCCTGTACTCTAGGCTGCTTAGGAAATATGAAAACTAATAACATAATCGCATTAGCTCCTCTCAATACATGGCAACATTTTAGAAACCTCGAACTTCATCTTGCAACACCAAAAGGGTTCAACAACTCTGCTTTCCCCATTGCACTTTATGAAACAGGTTGCAGGGCCTAGGAAAAGGGCCATATTATTAAAATGACTAACTGTACAGAAATGGATTTTAAAAAGTCACAGCTCAAAATTGCTTTTTGTAAAATTCACACACATTTACAAGGATCAAGTCGCCGTCCAGCTTTACTTGGATTTTCTTCGCTTGGATTGCACCGCGCTGGTTATGTCTGTGGGGGGAAAGGAAGGACATACTCAGCTGAGGCAACTCTTTATGGCAGTGATGTTTAGTCCACAAGAAGCAGGGCTGGTCTAAGCGGGGCTCTACTGGACTCTGAATAAATCGAAGGGCCTCAAAAGGAGCACTCAGTGTGGAGACGGTCTCAGGTTTCTGTGGGAAGAGGGCCTGGCTCTGTATACTAGGGCCTGGCTCCTGGGGAAGTCTGACACAGGCGGTGGGAGATGAAGCACACATACCCAGTTGGAAAAAGTGGCAGGGTGGGGGGAGCATCTTGGGCTGGGCAATTAGCCCTACAACCTCCATCACCAGTGAAATGACAGACAGACGGAGTCCTGTGAGAAATCAATGAGTCTTGCTACAAGCAAGTGGTAAATTGTGCCAGAGTGCAAAAAAAAAAAAAAAAAAGCCTCTGGATCCCTTTTGGAGTCAAGCCATTCTTTTGCAGTAAGTAACTCTTTTTGCTTTACTATAGTCAAAGTCTCTAAATAACATGACCATGACCTGTGGTCAACAAGTATCTATTGTGGCCTAGCCAGGAATATCAAGGCTGTGGATACATCTAAGCATAGAAAACAATTCAGAGCAAGCCACAGCCTGCTCTGAGACCAGGTGAGCCTGCAGGCTTCATGGAAGAGTGGGGAACTGTGTGACTTATACACAGAGTAACAGTGGCATAAATGGAACAAGTGTGTTTTAATTCCTTTACTTCCTCTTGTATTATCATAGTGTCTTCAATCATCTCAATCTTATTCCATATTTAAACCATGTTTCCACATGGGGCACCTGGGTGGTGCAGTCAGTTGAGTGTCCAATTCTTGGTTTTGGCTCAGGTCATGATCTCAGGGTCTTGAGATAGAGCCCCACGTCTGGCTCCACACTCGGCATGGGATCTGCTTGAGTTTCTCTCTCCCTCTCCCTCTGCCCCTCCACCCCCCTGTACTCTCTCTCTAAAATAAATAAATAAATAAAGTAAACAAACAAACAAACAAACCTTACAAAAGAAAATCTTCCTCACAAAAGTCTTCTACAGCAGGGTACAATGAATAGCTTGAAGCTCTCCAAATGTAAACATTTCTTTAAAATCTTCTATTCATCTTGGGACACCCAGGTGGCTCAGTTGGTTAAGTGTCTTCCTTTGGCTCGGGTCACGATCCCAGGGTCCTGGGATCAAGTCCCAGGTCGGGCTTCTTGCTCGGCAGGGAGTCTGTCCCCCCCGCCCCCACCCGCCTACTATTCCCCCTGCTTGTACTCTCTCTCTGACAAATAAATAAAATCTCTAAACAAAAAATCTTCTACTGATCTTGAAAATTCACTCTCATTCTTCATGCTGCTCCATAGATCTTTTGGCTTTAATATGAAATCAACGTTTTAAAATTACTTCCTATCAAGGAGAAAATATTTTCTACCACAATACTATGTAAGATGAATCAATTTTATTGGTTTCTGGAAACTAGGCTAAATTTTCTGATGCTGCATGTTAGGTTCAGTGTTCTAAGCAATTTTTCTTTTTTCTTTAGTATCATATTTTAAAAGTCCAAACTTAAGATGTAGATGCAAAAAGCGAAAATGTCACTATTAGCTAGAGTAATTGCTAAGAAGGTCTCAATGACTTTTCAAGAAGTGACCAGTGTAATATTTTTAGGCTTCTGTTGGCGTAAATCTCAGTATGTCTATCTTCTTGCTGGAAGGTCATGCTGCTTGTGCCATGTGGTAGAAGAATCAGTCTCTCTCTGATTTACTCCTTAGTCTTCTGCTAATCAGATGACAGTTAATCTGACAGGATGCGGATAATGGTGTTCTTTAATTCTGTGTAAATAAACTAAGAGTCTCACACACCCCAAAGTTCCCTATGATCAACTCCCTAGTCCAACTCTCAAGTTTTTTTCACTGTAGTAAATTTATCATTTGAGTAAAAATATACAGAGTTGTGTCTTTTCTTTCTTTTTTTTTTTTAAATTAGGCTCCCCACCCAGTGCAGAGCCCAATGCAGGGCTTGAACTCATAACCCTGAGATCAAGATCTGAGCTAAGACCAAGAGTCGGACACTCAACCAACTGAGCCACACAGGCACCCCTACAGAGTTGTGTCTTGAGTGTTCATCCTTAGAAAGATATCTGTTAATTAGGCCAACTTTGAGAGCTTTTCCTTTGTTGTGATATGAAGGATCGAGTGGTGTGTCTGAGAAACACCTATGTGGCTGGGAGAATAGGTGAGAAGGGGGAGGGTGGAGAAGCAACCTCAGGCTCTCCCTCCCCCTCCTCTTTCCTTGCCTTTTCCCACCTGTCACTGCTTCATAGCACCCAATGATCTGGCAGACTGACTCTGCTTCTGCAGACCAATCAATGAGTGGGACCACGAGTAAACAAATGATTTGTGTTAAAAACTGCAAAAAAATAATCTTTTAGATACCACGGTTAGCGGTGGGAAAGATGGTGTAGGGTGTACTTTTATACTTCCATGAAGGAAAAAAACTGCATCAACCTGATACTGAAGTCTCTTTATCACCTTCCCTGGATAAACCTAGGAATCTGGGTCACAGGGCAATGTCACTTTTGATGTCTTTATAAATCTGTCTGAAAAGGTGAGGTTTTTTTTTTGTTTTTGTAGTTCAATTTTATACTTCCTCCAAAATATTACCACTTTCACTACTCCACTGAACACAATAAGAAAATCCAGAGGTAAACTCTTTAAGGTAAGGAATTCTAGGGAAGTAATGAAGTGGCTGATGGTACATGCAGGGTGTACATCAGGTCTGTTCCTAAAGGATACCTACTTTATCTGTGCATAATCCCACTCCCAAGACCCCATAACCAATACCACACTACCAAAATAAAAATTATATATATTGTTGAAAACTCCTATTTTTTATTTATTTATTTTTTTAAAAGATTTTATTTATTTGAGAGAGAGAGGGCATGAGAGGGACGAGGGTCAGAGGGAGAAGCAGACCCCCTGCTGAGCAGGGAGCCCGATGTGATACTCGATCCCGGGACTCCAGGATCATGACCTGAGCCGATGGCAGTTGCTTAACCAACTGAGCCACCCAGGCGCCCTGAAAACTCCTATTTTTTAAACCAAAGATTTTACAAATTAATGTCTTCACAGGTATAAAAATAGTTCAAAGACCTAAGAGTAACACCATTTATATTAATATTTTGAACCAACTATATGGTAAAGAACTAGATCAATAACAGTCTTTCAGATATATATACTTGGAGAACGCTTACATTTATAATTTGATAGGGGCATTTTCTCCCCCGGTTGCCTCATTTTGACCGCAAGTAAATTTGGCCAAATCTACAGGGTCTATTAAATCTTCTGTTATTTGGAGTTTACCTTTACCTTTCAAGGAGTTTTAGAAAATGACCTTTGGCCTTGTTCACTTCATTATGGTTTTTTTTTTTACTGTACTACTTCTAGCCAAAATTTCTATTTTTTGTAAAAGAAATTCTGGAAATCTCCTTTCAAAATTTTCATGGCTGGTTTCGGAATGATGATGCTACAAGAGTGCAGTTTCAGGCAGTTACTGTTCAGAGTCTTCTCCCATATCATGCTCATTTATATTTCTACAGTAACACTTCCATTTTAAGATGAATTTTTTTTTTTTAGATTGTTGCTTCTCAAGTCACAGGCTGTGGGTATGGTAGGGCTATCATCCCACTTTGCTGTCAGAGGCATCTTAAGGCACTCTAGGGACATCCACAGCTGCTGCTGATTATAGGTTGCTCTGAACTTCCTTCATATTAGCATATTTTCCCTGGTTTCAAACTTACGCATTAAACTTCATTTTTAACTACTGATCTCTTTTCCCAGTTGAAAATATAACATAAAACCTATTATGAACAGAAGAGTAAATAAAGACTGATAAGGGAAACAAGACAAATCATTTCTGTGTTAATAGGGAACACATCATGTCAGGAAGTAGAACTACTCATTTGCATTTTGTAACAACACACCTGATTAAGTATAATTAAAAAAAAAAAGCTCACTGATTTGTGGGAGCCAATTTTTGTGTCTGTAATCAAAAGTGGGGTGGGGGGGGACCCAACAACCAAAACCAAAACAATAGGTTAGAGAGTGACCTACCAACCATGTGGGCCTCCCTGGACTTGCCCAGAAATAATCTGTCCCACCTGCTCCAATCTGGCAGTATAGCAGGCCTTGGCCAGCATGACGTAAGCAAACTCTGTTCCCACAGCAGGAGCATGGTTAATGTCACTGGTTCTCTGACAATACAAATGTACCAATACTTCTCATTATAAACTGCTCATATTTCTCAGCTTTCAAGATGCTCATGAAAAACAGACTGTTTCTGATTTTGTTTGTGCATATATGACCAAAACTGTATGAATGCAAAAAGGCAAACCTTTTTTCCCCCCTCAAAACTTTAAGAAGTATTGATGCTGCGGAAAGATGTTTCAGGTACCCAGCACTACTATGTCTCCAAATATGAATTGCATAGATTTTGGAAACCACCGTGATATTTTATGATCATTCCCTGGGTATGGGTTCAAATATGATCACAAAAAGTTATGACTTTGGTTCAGAATTCTGGATACAACATAGCATATTGCATAGCAAATAAAAATGCATATTAATTCTCTAATCTGGATCCAAGAGCTCTACCACTTAAAAATCAAAACAGCTATAGCACTCATTTTGGATTTAAAACGTAACTTACTCTAGGAGTTCAGAACTGACAGCCTGAGGGCTTGAGGCTAAAGTGGAGATCTGTACATGACTGTGATTCCTGGGGTTTGGCCAGAGCTCTGACATCCTTTCAGGAGACACTTATCCGGCACCCCTCCATGCAAAATCACAAAGCTTTCAAGTCATTAGGGCTTTTCCTAAGCCACTTGTTAAGCCTCAGAGCAGGGATGGGGCAGGCATTCCAACATGACTACCACCACCTTGGGACAATGTCCAGTTTAAGTGTACAAGCCTATTCACCACCCCTTTCTAAAATAGGTTCCAGCTTTCCATCTTCGCTTGGCTGGCAGTTCTCTACAGACTGGCTCTAATTTGGGTATCTCTTAACTGTCCCAGCTGCTCCTTTGATTCTTTCTGGTGCACTGTAAATGACACCCTTATTATCTTGAGGGTCTGGGCTCAGGTGAAGTTTCCAAAAATCTGGTGTGTGACATCTCTAAAGGAAACACTTGTTTCCTGCCTTTTTTCTTTTTCCCCCACTTGTTTCCTGCTTAAAGGTAATTACACACCATATTCGACAGCCTAGAGGACCTTGATCCTTTGGGAAAGTGAGGGGCCAAAAGAATACAAAGAACTGAAGGGAAGCAGGTTTTCCCACAGAACTCCAGGAATCTTCCCTTCAGTGGTCTAATAGTATTCAATATACTGAAAAGAGTGTTTCCTTCCAAACAAATCTCTGTCTCGGAGAGGATTCCAGGGAGAACAAAGAAAGTAGCTGGTTCCTTTTCTGCATCAAAGTGGGGACACCAAAGAGGACCCTGCCAGTGGTATATACAGGACACCTCGGAAGGAATGAAGACCCCTTCCTCTCTGATGGGCGGAGAGAAG
The DNA here is from genome assembly GCF_009762305.2 of Zalophus californianus. Taxonomy (NCBI): domain Eukaryota; kingdom Metazoa; phylum Chordata; class Mammalia; order Carnivora; family Otariidae; genus Zalophus; species Zalophus californianus. Next base: position 115,997,616 of record NC_045602.1, read on the forward strand.
GTAGCTTCTATACGTCCACCTATCTGTGATCTGTAGACCCATGGCCTACTCCCAGGGGCTTTTGTGAGGATTTGTGAAAGTCTGGCCCAGAAGCATAACCTGCTAATGACAGCTGAGTTCTCAGGTCAGTGTCTGGTGTTGGTGCACCAGAACCTGCCCTCATCTTCAGGCTGGCATCCCAATAGTATTTGACTGTTTCTCAGCACCACTGCTTATATCAGGCACTTGGCCAGGATCCAGCTCTTGCCTAATGTGAGTTGCTCAAGCTCAGCACATTTCCTGTGGAGATGAAGTATCATACCCTTCCTCAGATCTCGGCCTTTGCACATGCCGTACCTTTTGCCTAGAATATTTCATTCAATCCCATAGCCTGCATAATGCTTCCTCACTCTTCAGGTCTCAGCTTAAACATCATTTTCTCCAGAAAGCCGCCTCTGATTTGGCAGAGGAGCAAAGCATCCCAGCTATATGCTCCTACAGTACCATGTAATTTTGCTATCACAGCATTTAACATTTAACACATGGTATTAGTCTTTCTGGCTGGCATAAAATTGATATGATGAAGACAGAGACCGTCTTTTCACTTTTATATTCCCCAGGGCCTGGCATGTATAAGTACTGAATATATATTTGATAGATGGTTACTAATAATTTCTGATTATATACCTCTTTGCATGAGGCAGCATACTAGGTACCAAGGATACAATGGTGAGCAAAACCAGACACCTCCTGCCCTTGCAGAATGCACAGATTAATTACCTATCACATAAATAGACATAAAGTTACAGCTGTGATGTTATGAAGAAGAACATGGTGCTATGATTTCTCATAGCGGTGACCAGGGAGCTAGGTAAAAAGAGTAGGAAGTGCATGAGGAGAAGAGAAGAAGGAAGAGGGCAGCACATTCCCTGCAATGGGTGTAACATACACACAGGCTTGTGACAAGAGATGAGAATGGCATGTCTGAGTTGCTGAGGGAACTCAGATGAGGCTGGGAGAGGCTGACAGAGCCAGACCACATGGAAACTTGGGGTCCCTGTTGGTGCTTTTAGACTTTAATCCTAATTACAATGTAAATCACTGAAGGGTTTTAAGCTGGAGTAGCAATGGAGACGGGGCAAAGTGGATAAATTTGGGTCACCTGAGATAAAATCAGCAGCTTTCTGTGATGGATATGAGAGATGTGAGGATGAGGGAGAGGTGCCGAGGAGGATGTGCCCAATGAACAGATGGTGGTGCCATTCCCTGAGGTGGGGAACACTGACAAATGACCTGACATTGTGGGTGAAATCAGACATGTTGAATTTGAAGTCCTGCTAAGGTTGTACATACAGTTGTCTACGATTTCTAGAGGTCTGTACTAGAAATACAAATTCATGAGTTGTCTGTGAAAAGTTGTAACTAAGAAAGGGGGGCATGAGTGAGATCAGTTAGGGAGAGAAGAGCTGGAGAGAAAGGGTGACTCAGGATCGAAGTATGAGGAAAGCCAACATCTAATGTCTGCGTACAGAGGTTGAGAAGGAAAAGTCAGAGAGGTAGAAAACTATCAAGAGCTCTAGGTCAGAGAAGTCAAGGGCAGCATGCATTCACAAAGGAGACATCAGTCAACAGGGGAGAGAAAACTGGTAGGTAAGGCTCTTGACAAGGTCAGAGAGATGGGATCAAAGAGGCGCAAGTGGAGGAACTGGTCTCAGACTTGAGGAGCGACAGCTGCTCTATTACGGTAGGAACAAAGGAGGATCCTGGTAGATTTATGTCTTGGTAGCAAGAGCTGAAGCAGTTCTATTTTCTCTGTGAAGAGGTGAGAGTCTCTGCTGAGAAAGAGGAGAGAAAAGTAGAGGCCAGAGGAGTGGAAAAGAGAGTTGACCACAGAAAAATGGCTGGGCCATATTGAGGCCCTATCTGAACATGTGATCATGAATGAATCTGCCCTGTTATGTTCTTTTTTTTCCCCAACAGTGCTTGCTGCTGTGTACACACACAGAAAACACATAGGTAAACGAACTAAGGAAGGACAAATAGTAGAAGTCAAAGTAATAGAAGCAGAGATGAAAGACACAGTCCTCCGCTGTGGTGATAAAGACCCCATTCTTCTATTTGACCCACAATGGCACCCACAGCCCACTGCTAACCTTTAGTAGAGCTGGAGGCTGAAGCAGGCCGAGAGGATCGCTTGCGATGTCCATTTTCCACATTTTCAGAAGCCACAGTTGGCTCTTCAGTTCGGGAGTTTCTTCGGCTTGGGGTTTTGGACTTTTCAATGATCTCTTTGGGCTCACTGCCGACAAAGGGAAGCACAAAGTTTCCAAGGAGGTGAGGGAATCAAGTCACACACACAAAAAGGGTTCTTTTCAGATAGAGTTTCATTTGTAAGGCAGAAGATTAAGAACTATACAGTCATTCTGAAGAGAAAATATTCCATCCTGGGACAATGAACACAATTACCTTCTATATTACTAACTAGACTCACTTAAGAGTGAGTCTAGTTTGTTACACTAGTAAAAATAAAATACTAAAGCATATTGCTGGTGAAATTGTAGAAGAACAGGTAAGAAATTAAGAACTTGGAACAAAAATTCCCAAACTTCCTCACCCATTTTTCTAAAATAACAATATTCCCTTTTAAAAACTAATAGTATCTAAACTCTAGGAAAAAAAATAAAAATAAGTAAAATCTAGGAAATTAAGAATATATACTGGCATTTCCTATGAGCCTGGTATAGTCAGATAATGGCATGTTATAAGTCACATTATAGAATGTACATGAGGATGTATTCACAGTATACTACTGGGTATACTGATTGCCCTTACCTCAATCCCCCTTTTTTAGTATGCAGAGATTTAAAATTGGTAATATGCAGTACTACTAAGGGTATGGGGAGAGAAACTCCTGATATAAATTATATAACCCAATGGTTCTCAATAGGGGCATTTTGCCTCCCAGGAGACATTTAGCAATGTCTGGAGACATTTCTGATTGTTAAGATGACTGTCTTGACTGAGGCAGGGATGCTACTGGCTTCTTTTGGGTAGAGGCCAGGCATGCCACTGAACTATAATGCATAAGACAGCTCTTCTGTGCAACACCCCTCCCTGGCAAAGAATTATCTGATCCAAACTGTCAATAACGCCAAGGCTGAGAAACCCTGGTGTAATCCTCTGGCTCAGCAATTCCATTTCTAGGTGCCTAAGGAAACAAATCTTTTTACAGCACTCTAATTACACACAAGGATGTCAAAGCATTTTATTTATACTAATGAAGACAGAGGACCTAAATGCTTTACAATAGATTATAAAACTAAAACATGGCACATCCATATTCAGTCATGAAAAATCATGTTAAGTTTAATGATAAAAACTGTTTATGATACATTATTGTGGGAAAAAAGTTACCAATATTATGAATAGTATAATCCCATTTTCATCATAATACATGTTGAGTATATATATGTAACCACATATAAATGAATGAGATACATATGCGTGTGTGTGCATGATGTATAGTGCTTATATATAAAAAACACTAGATTATATAAATATTAGATATATTATTTATATATAAAATACTCCCTATCTGTATACATACTCTCAAGAGAAGTAGAGGAAGATGAACTAAAATATACATAGTATTGTTTGAGTCACAGCAATACTGGTTTACTGGTAATTTTCTTCTTTTTAGTTCTCTGATCTGAATTCCAAATTTTAATAAACTTTTTACTGCTTTCATGGTTCAAAAAAATGCATGTCAAAATCATTAGGGAAAAAAAGCTGATTAAATTTGCTTATTTATAAGGCATGGAACTGAAACAAAAGTAGTACAACAAAGAAAACAAGCTGGTCAAAGGGATGCCTCTTCGGGAAGTCTTCCATGACCTCACTTCCCAAGTGAAGCTGTCTCTTCTTTTTGTTTCACAATCTGTCTCTGGCATTCTAGAGCACCCATCAGATTGTACAGCATATTTTCTTTTAATATCTTCTGCCTTCCACTAGATCAGGAGCTCCTTAGCGGCATGAACCATGGCCTATCAACTTTCCCTAACCCCTCTGTTTTCACTCCTGCCTGAGTATCCTTCACTAGTGGCACTATGGCTGGAAATTTGGCCATACTGTTCGCTACCTTGTCTTATTATCTAACCACTGCCCCACAAGCCAAGGTAAGTGAAGAAGCAGGGAGGCTGGAGCTGGGGTGGGACTGTAAGTCAAGGGGTATTTACATATCCTTTTAGAGATGTTATGGATGGCTTTCTGGCTAGGAGCCCAGAAAATGGTCAGAGCCTCTGAGGAAGAAAGACTCCTAATAGAGGTGCCTCTTTCTTCTGGCAAAACAAAAGCCACAGTAGTACTGTCCTGGTATTTATATGGTCAGTGCTCAGACAGCTCTGGAAACAAACATCCACAGGATATTTTTGGTCTGATTATCTTCTTTCTATAGCCACACAGTTGGTGCATGCTTGAGAAAGGCAAATAATTTCAAGTATTAGCCCAATCCAAATAAAAATACAGGCAGAATGATGTAGTAAGAATATCAATGAGTTTAGAGGCAGAAGAACAGGGGTCAAGTCTTACCTATATATTTACTGGCCATGATATTTAACTTTTTCTATGCTTCAGATTCCTGATATATAAATCCCCATGTTGTCTGCTGCAATACATAAGTGTGAGGGCTCCGGAGTCAGAGCCACTTACTAAATCTGTGGTCTTGGGCAATTTAGTTAACTTCTCTGAGCTTTAGGTTCCCTATCTTTGAGACAGAATTTACCTTCCTAATAGATATTGTGAAAATTAAATGAGCTAATACACTTAGGGGGCTTGCAGCCCAATGCATGGCACGGACTGCATTCACATAAATGTTGGCTATTATAACCACCTCAGAGGGCTGATAGGAGGATTACATGAGAAAATGATTGTGAAGATGTTATACAAACTAAGTTGTACAAATATGATAGATTCTCTAAAATGTCATCCAATGTATTAGTACACTAAAAAAGGAATGACTTTTGAAAAATAATAATACTTTTCTCCATGGGGTTAATGAGGTTGAAGTCACAGGTGTATTTCATTTTGTCAGGTTGTGGGGCTTATAGTATAACAGAAAAAGCCTGAGTTTTGGGGTCAGACCCCACGTGGTTCTCTCTCTTATGCTTGGAGGAACAAACAGCTGTACTTCAGAAGGTGTTGCAAGGACTATTATTAATGACAATATAGCAACAGCTCCTACATACCGAACATTTATTATTTACTCACTATGGTGAGCGCTGAACATGTTCTCTCATTCAGTTTTCAAAACAACCAAAAAAGGGAGAAACTTAGCCACCAAGTTTTATTAAGAGAAATGTTACTTCTGAGGGGTTAGGACTCATGACAGCTCCCCTGCTTTAGTAGGGAAAACAGACTGGTACAAAGAGTGAGGGAAAAGGCCAAGGTGAAGAGAGGTTTAAAGGATGAGAAAGCCGATACCCTTCAAAGAGGCTTATGCCATTTTCATGCTGAGTCTGCAGAATGATCATCTTACCTTTGTCCAGAGACTATGGCAGCATTTGCCTCGAGTTCTGTGAAAAATACAAAGGACAGAAATGAGATGTGGGAGCTCCTGTTGTCTATGTCCACTGGGAGAAGCGCGGTGTCTATGAGAATTCTGAATGCCCTATTTAGGCTAACATGTCTCTGTGTCCAACAGGATTCTCACCCTACATGGTACAGAGACAGAGTTGGCAGGGACACAACTCAGTTGTCTGGGGCATAAGACACTTACTTGGTCTATTTTTACTTCTACTCCACACTGTGAAATAATCCTGTTTGGATCAATAGAATTAAATTCACACTGCCTGGTTCATATTTCACCCAGCTATAACTAGGTTAGTAAAATAAGCCTCTTCCTCTCATGTAGAAGAGATTGTTTTCATTCTTAAAATATCTCCACCCTCTTGACACTTGTTTTTAAAGACAGTAATCTTCAAATATGTCTTGAATATCTATTCAGGATGCATTCTCTTCCAAAGGACTTCCTCACTGAGCTTTAGAGGGCAGGCTGCTTTGCTTTGAGATAACACCCACAAACTCCATTATGTTCCTCTCTTCCTCAACCTCCCAGAAACACCCTCCAGAAGGAAAACCTCAGTAATCTGTCTAGCAGGGTTTTGCTTAAATGAGCACTCTATGGGTTTACCAGGCACTTCTTTCTCAGCATCAGCAGAAAAACATCTTCCTCCATTATATGCTTTTAGTTCCATCTTTCTAAAAGACTTTTCTGATGCACCAGATAGCAGCGATCTCTCCCACTTCTGGACTTCCACAGCTCTGTCCCTGTCCCCCCTTTTAGAAAATTTAGCACCACAGACTCGGTGTATGCCTCATCTACCCCACTGACTACATGTTAACCTTCCTGAAGGCAGTGAAGTCAGAGTGCATGGGTTAAAATTCTGACCCCATTGCTGATTAGCCATGTAACCTTGAGCAAATTACTTGACCTCTCTGTGCTCAATGCTTCATCTGAAAAAAAGGGGACACTTTACCCACCTCAAAATTAAGAAGATTAAATGAAATAATACATATAAAAATTTAGTACAGCACCTGGCTCTTAGTAATAACTTAATATTAGCTATTATTATTATTGCTTTGATGCTCATGTTGATACAGCCTTAATGCGAGGAGCCTTGCATCTTCAATGCAAGATGAGGGAGTCCCTGCTTCCCATTTGCTACTTAGCTCCCCATATCTAACCCATAAACCTTGGAAACCCCACCACATGAAACAGATACCACCTCACTGAGTACTCTCTCTGCTCCCTTGCTGGCTCCACTGGAGCATACAAACTCAGGTAACATGTGCTCAAAAAAAAAAAAAAAAAAAAAAAAAACAGCTCAAAGGAGGCTGATTACATAAAAATTTTGATTAGTTTGCTCATCTGAAACAAAATTCAGTGCTTTTGAGAACTTTAACACTATCACAGATAATTCATGTAAGTACAGATCAAAGGAATTTGGTGAAGGCAATTAGTGACTCTGGGGGCATTGGAGATTCATTTAAGTGAAACTTTTAAAAGGAACAGGATTCTTTGGCCAATTATTCTGACTTCGATGTAGGATATGATAAAACATTTTTCTGGAGTAAAAAATTGGGGCAGGAAATGGAATTCCCTTCCTCTTCCTAGTTGCTTCTTTTCTCACCAAAAATGAATTTTACTATAAGCCCTTCTGTGAATAATTCGCTCCACTCCCACCCTTCTCGGGTGCCTAGCACAATCATGCGGCCAGTTGGTAGCAAAGGAAGAATCTGGGTGGGTGAAATCATCCATTCATTTCAGAGGACTGATTTTACTCAGAGTGTGCGATAGAACATAGCATAGCACAAAGCACCTGAAGCCCATTTTAAAATAATCATAAGTAGGGCTGGCTCAGTGGGTGGAGCATGTGACTCTTGATCTCAGGGTTGTGGGTTCAAGCCCCACCCGGGGTATAGAGATGCCTTTAAAAAAAAATCTTTAAAATAAACCACAAGTTATACCTTAATTTCAATGGCTTAGGCCCACAAAATTAAACACAGCAGTATTTTTTTGCTTACAAATTTTGTCAAGTGTGAACTGTACTGTAAATGAGATTTTAACCTCCTTGGGAAAGTGTCATACTTTTTTTTTTTTGGTATCCCTCAATACCTCCAGTGACAAAGGGCCAGGCAAGACTAAACTGTATCATATTTATGATATTTATCTGCTTTGGCGTATTTATCTGCCTACGGAGGCAGTGGGCAGTGCTGTTATTGCCATCAAGATCCTCATGCGTTCAGAGCTGACACAGGATTCCACAACAATTATTTGTCAGATTACCATGTACTCCACCTTCCAGAAACACCATCCCTAGTGCTATTTGCAATTTCTTGGTCATGGGAAGAAACACAATGCCATCCAGAGATGACTGAAATGACTGACTCCCTGGGGAATGGCTGCCTCACTGTAGCAGAGGTTCTCAGAACAAGCCTCCACTCCTGTCATGAAAGTGCAATTACTAGTTTAGTGCAGTAATGCTTGCCACCCCAGCGAGCTGCCATATGCCAGTCAGTCAGCTGCCAGCTATGGGTGCCAGGGTCATGGAACAGGGCAAACTGTGCAATGGAAACCACACATAGCTGGGTGGCAGGCAGACAATGGGTAGTGCAAGGCCCTTCCTGAGTTCCCTGGCTGACACCAGAAATGCGTAAGACAGCAAACTGGTCCAGGGAAAGTAACCTCAAATAGTACTGCACAAGCTCTGCCGCTCAACTGAAGTCTGCTCTGAAGCCAGGAGGTGAGAGACTTTCAGCCACTTCCTGGCACCCTGAGGAGAGAAGCAGTTCTTTCACACATAATCCATTCCATTTGGAGAAGTTTCTCCAAAGCATGCCTTACCTGGTCTGGCAACAGACCCCTGCAGTGTTGTGGCTGGAGTTTCCTTTGAGACTAAACTTGGTGAAGGGGCTAAGGCAAGGAAGAAAAAAAAATACAGGCCTTTTACTTTCTTTTCTCAACAAAACAGAAAACACTGACTGAATCAAGGGCTAAGTAACTGCTAAATACACACCCTCTTGGAGGGCATTTCAACTGCCTTGAAAGGACATTTCAAAACTTACTTAAAAAATTAGCTATTGTACCACACAGTAACATAGACCACCAGTAGGTGGTCTTTTTCCCTTTTGTGTGTACAAAGATCAAGGAAGGAGGTGGTCATGAGGACAAGAGCACCCACGATTTTTGCTTCTTAGGGGCATGTTCTATCCAGTACTCTGAAAAACTCCAAAGCATACCTTAGTAGGCAACGCAAACATTTTCAGAGGAACAATTATACCATTCACCTTAGCATTTAAAAACTGTCTCATCCCTGTAAAGATTACACACAGCCCTTGAGACCTGAAATGAATCATACAATTTCTTTTATACTTTTCTACAGCACCTGGCAAAGAATGATGCTCATAAAACAGATATTCAATTCATACTTGATGAATAAATCATTTGATATGTCATTTACTTGTCTAACAAACAGTTACCAAGAACTTAACTAGGGGCAAGGCACTGTGCCAGGCACCTTTCAAGACCAATTATTATTTTTGCCTATCAGGAACACAGTCCAGTATAAAGATAAGATACACATATGTGGTACACTGGAATGCACTGGGATGTTATATGAAGAAGCCTCATAAAGTATAAAGTGCTATAGAAATCAAAAGCAAAGATCAATTCTAGATTGAGAAAACTGATGGTACAATGGAGGGGATAAACATGAGAATTATGCTTCGGAGGACAGAGAGTACTTAGGTCCTTGAAGAGGAATGGAACAGGATACGCAATGTACTCTAGAATGGGAGCTTCCTGGATCATACAGTAAAGATTAAGGGCATAGATATGCCACAGTCACTCAAGGATTATGTCCTCCCATCTTGACATTTCAGTCTAACATCCTAGATAAACTCTGTAACAGTAAGTTTTACCTGATTGTAGAAATTGTGAATTTTGTAGATTTCTCTGCCTGCCTAGTCAGTAATGATTTGTATTAAGAATTTATTTTGGATGCTTATCTCATAAAGCTTAAAACTATACCTTAACTTTTACTTTTAACTCTAGTATTGGTTTCTCACATTTTCAAGATAAAAACCCAGAAGCCTCTTGAAAAAGAATGGAAACAATCTCAACTAAAATTGAAGGTTTTTTTCCCCAACTATAGGTTCATCTCCCCAAAGCTCATATATTCCTCTAAGATTATATATGATCCAGATAAAAATATTTTTTCATCACTTCACCATTATTCTCTGGGTATGTGGGGGGAAAGTTCTATAATAGAAATATTTAATAGCAGAGAATATATTTAAGTCACACCAGGTTTCTTCAATCTTAGAGGTCACCTACCTCCACAGAACCAGAACCAGAAACCTAGAGCGCCCAGACCTGTGAAGTCTCTGTCTCCTCTAAGGGCAGTGAACTCTTCAAGGGCTTTTATCTCTCCTTGTATCTCCAGCATTGAAGTAAAGGGGCAGAGAGAAGGGGAATTAACCTTTCCAAAGCTCTGAGTGAGGCAGTGTGCTGGCCACTTTATGCTAAGGCCTCTCCTTACATCTGTATAAATTCTGGGAGGTAGGAATTACAGCCTCCATTTTACAGATCAAGTACATGACTTACAAGAGGTCAAGGAATTCATCCAACTGTGATTGGTAACCAGAATCTGAACTCTGATCATACCCTGAAACTTACGTTTTGAGTGCTTACCACTCAAAAATTTTCAGCTGCATTAAAAAAGATAGGCACTATTTGCTTGCCTAGGATATAGCAAAGGTCCTTCTCAGCTTTGGCAGTGCGTGATTGGCTCCACTCTGCAGAAACAGAGCTTCTGGGCCTCACAGAAGAAGGAACGTGTATGTGAGAGGCAGGGTGTGAAGGGAGGAAGGGAGGTGTTAAGGACACCAATGCTCCCGTCATTTGCACACCTTAACAGTACATAGGAAATAATCTAAAGATATACACAAATTGGAATGGCCTAATTTACAGAGACTGAATCAAAGAGAAATCAGTAAGAATTACTTACATGTGTTGATTACTATATTCTGTGCTAAGCACATGATATGCATTATCTCACTGAATTCTTACAACTACTGTTGTCTCCATATTACAAAGAAGGAAACTCAAGTTTGGAGTAGTCAAGTAACTTACCTAAACCCATAGAGCTGGTAAATGCTGGCACTGTGATACTAACTCAAGCCTGTCTCTCAACCACTTTGCATCTCCTGTGTCTATAATCATGAAACCTGGGTTTTTGAAAAGCTCTCCTCTGGAGTAGCCAGTCAGAAGAGAATAGTCTCTGGGATAGAGTACAATGAGGAAAGGGCCATGAGAACCCTGCCCTGAAACTGTTGAGAGCAAGTCATTATTACAGTGACGAGAACTTGCAGAAGCTGCTATTCACCTTTAAGGGACAATGTTAAACTGGAGGTTCACAGTATGGACTTTGAACAGATACTGAACTCTGAGCTTCAATCTTCTCACCCGCAGAATGGGGTTAGGGTTACCCAACATGGTTGGTATGATGATGATGTGAGATAACATATGTAAAGAGGCTGCCTTGTAAAGTGACAAACTTTATATAAATGAAAGGCCTATCATTGTTTCAGGAGCTGAGAGAGAACCATGTTAATAAACGTAAACTTTTTTTTTTAAAGTATATTTCCCAATATACTTCCAATAAATAAAACTACCACTATTGCCATCTGGCCCATTCTTCTTCCTCCAAGTAGAAAAGAAGTCATGCTTTCTTTTGTGGGATAGGTCATCAAAAAATTGACATGAGGAGATGATGCCAGGCCCCAAGTACATACCTATGCTGGGCAGAAGCTCTGGATGGGATCCCACTTTCTCCTCCACTAGGCCACCTGCACGTGGCTCAGGTGCTATGCCAACATGACTGTTTTTTGTGGCCGGCGCCGTGGAGATGAGCTCAGAGGGTACCAAAGTGGTTACTATTGAGCGCACACTGGTGGGGAGAGTACCGCCAGGTAAGCTGGGTCCTGCCGAGGTGGAGCCCGGGCCCACAGGGCTAGAGGTCATTTTTAGCAGAGTGGGTGCTGGGGGTGTTGGGGTTTTACTGTCCAGCTCTGTGGATAACTGCTCCGTTCCCATGAGCCCTGGAGTTGTGGTCTCTAGCCCTTGGCCTTCAGTTTCTCCATCTGCACCATATTGCTCTTCCCCTTTCTCAAGAGAACCTGTAACTTTCTTACATGCCTTGGTCAGCAAAATCTGGCCGATTTTGTCCACTTTTCCTTTGCCCTTACTAGAGGAGACTGGGCTTCGCCGGCTGACAGATGAGCCTGGACTATTGGTCAAAAGGGGAGAAACCATTGTGGTTGACTGTGAGGAGGGCAGAGTGCTCTGATCTGCTGAGGTGCTCACCTGAGGACTAGCCTCGTCTGGATTCAATTCTTTCACTTGCTGGACAGGGGGATGAGGAGGGACAACTGGAGAAGTGGTACAAGGCGGGGAAGGAAGCTGAACAGGGGTGGCTCGTGAGTTAAGGACTAAGGGTCGACCAGTCTGTATATTTGGAGCAGTACTACTGGAGGGGGCATTAGGTGGTACAGGAGCAGATGAAAATTTTATGTTCTGAGGTATGTGTAAAGGGCCAACAACTGCAACGGAGGGAGGCATCAAGCCAGAGTTGGTTGTCAGTGGAGCTGCAGGAATTGTGCTTGGCTGTGATCCTTTCATAACCTGAATTATTGAGGATGAATTGATAAAGACAGGTGTAATGAACTGAGGCCGGGCATTAGACTGAGCAGCTGACTGTCCCTCAGAAACCATAACCTTGCTGCCCACATTGGGCATTGTGACAACTGTTGACATCAATGCAGACTGCAGGTGAGTTGGCAGAGCTGCCGATGTGTTAGCTGAAGTTGTGATAGGATTGGAAGTTACAAAAACAGTTATCTGATTTGGGGGCAAGGGAGTGGAGATGGAGGAAGAGCTGACAGGTCTTGACATTACTGGAGGGATGCTTGGTGCAACATTAGAACTGACCTCACTCAATTCTGGATGCACAAGGGTTGAACACGGCTCATTAGCGTGAGGTAAATTTAGGGAATTAGAGGGTTCTTTAGAAGAAGACGGATCCTGCAGTGTGGGAATGACAGATGCTTTTTTCAGGTCCTCCCCAGAAACTACTGGAGGTGTTACTTCCAGATCTGTAAGCCCAGGGGGTTTAATGGTCACGTTAGGAGCTCCAGAGTTGTCAAGGAGTTGACTTAACGATGTCGGTGCTTCCCTCATAGCAGGAGACACCAAATTTTTGTTCTCTTCAACACTGGGAAGTTTGTTAGGATCCAGAGGTTGCCCATCCTTTTTAGATTGATCTTCGGGGACAACCATTTTAACTTCTTGGGCAGGGACTGCTTTGAGCTCAATGTTTACCTGCTCCTTCCTACCCTGGGCATTGTGGCAATCGCTGTCCTGAGGCACATTCAAGCTCTCCTTGTTATCCTCGAGAACACCCCCCACTGCAGCCACAGGCATGGCAGGATTCTGAGGAGTCAGCCCGCTGTTGTTAGGGAAGCTCCCAGGTACAGGGGGATTGGTCAAAGGAGTGGGACTGACCAATACATTTCTTGGCAACTCCACATTTTGCAACAGGGTTGTGTTTGTTTGAGAGGCCAGAGTAAGCTTAGGGGTTTTGGAATTTTGTCTCCCAGGACTTGGGGTGGTTTTCCTACTGGACCCAGGACTAGACCTGCGACTGTTGCTTGGACTAGCCCGTTTTGTTGCTCCAGAATTAGACTGCTTTCCAGAATTCACCACCACAGAATCTAATTTGTGAGTTTGTGGGGCAGCAAAATTGGAAGGATTATTCATGGTAAGATTTGAAGGTGCTTGCCCGATGGCCTTTAAAGTTGTTGGATTTAGGCCCTGTTGATCAAAGCCCCTGTTTAAATTTGGCCTAGGAGGTAAAGGAATATTAATCTGTGGGGGGAAGAGTCCTGCTATGGAGGCATTGAGTCTTTCTGGGGACAGACTGATTTCTGAAGGTTCTGTGCTGGGAGGGCGATTGTTGGGTGTCTGAGGATAGTAGGGTCTGGGGCTGGCTCTGTTTGGTGTTTTAGGCCTAGATGTTTGGGTTGGAGCAGCCACATTTGGAAAATGGTGGCCATGGGAGCTGGGCAGGGAATTGACAGGGGGTTGCTGGGGAGTTGCACCTTGAGTTGCTGAAAGGGGTGATGGTCCGGGTTTTGGCCCCGTCATCATTAACTGATTTTGGGAAACCACTAAATGTGAAGGCATGTTGTTTGGGCCTCCTGAGACAGACGGTACTTCACTGCCACTCGCTTCAGGGAGTGAGGCCATCTCTCCCAGTGGTGAGCTAGAAGGATTCTGGGGGTTCTCCTGGTATACCATTTTCCTTGAATTGCTTCCCAAAGGAGTATTCACAGGCATAGGCATTCTCTGTTTATCAGGTGATGGTGGCACGCAGGCAGGTCCTTGCAAACTGACCATGACGGGTACACTGCCACTCTGCTGCATGGGCATTCTCTGGGAGTCTGGATTCAGGGGGCCCCGTGGGGGGTGGACACTTTGGGAGACTGGAAGCCTAACAGATTTGGGGTCCTGCTGCATCATGAGCATCATCATCATCTGCTGCTGCTGCTGCGACTGTGGCTGACTGGGAGGCGGCGGCTGCTGTGGTGGCGGCGGTGGCGGCAGCTGTGGCGGCGGCTGCTGCTGTGGTGGCTGCGGTGGGGCTGCCACGTGCTGCATGAGCTGAGGAGGCATCTGCTGAAGTGGCCTCTGTTCAACTGGTTGAGAAGGATAACCTAAAACAAGCCCCCCAAATCAGGGAAGTTAGATTTTCGGCAAGAAAAGCTCTGCTACCTTTAAAGCACAGCCAAGCAATATTCGTCTGGGCGGCGCGGGCAGGGCACGAACAGCTCAGGCATGGCCACTCCTGGGGGCGTGGGGGCAGCCCCTTGCTTTCCGACATAAGCCAAGGGGCACACTGCTTACGGAAGCACAAAGCAAAGCATCCAGAACCTGGAGCTCCGTAGTCCTCAGGGTGTGAATGCGGCACTACTGCACCAAGACTACCAGACAGACACTGTGTGCTGCGCGCTCAGAGCGGCCGACTTTGTCCCAGCCACTCATTCGGAAGAAATGAGAACAATTCCCATCAACAGCAAGGAGCTGAGCACCCAGCACTGGGCTGTCACGTGGGCATAATAAATATGCCACTGTCCTTGGGAATGAGCTAAGGCATTTAGGATTCATTTTTTCTGTTATCACTGATTAATTTTTTTAAGGCTAGATTTTGAGAAAATGCCAGCACCGAAGACAGCCTTTTTATTCTTTCAACAGAAGTAAACTATAAGATGCTGGGATTCAAACTCCTTAAGAGGGATTTAAAATTACTCCAATCCATTGGCTCCATACACCATGCTGCATCTTTCAGGCTCAATCCTTTGGGGACCCCAACTGAATTAAACTGCCCCTCCGATGTAAATCAGTTTAATAAATAGTAGGAGTTCATAGAAGCTGATATACACATTGAAAATCAATTGAGGGCACTGAAGATTTTTTAATGGATATTAATTTCATTTACTTTCTTACATATTAAAACTCTATTTGGAGAAATATTTTCTATGAATCCACAATGGGAGAATAAGCAAGCCAGAAGCAGTGCCCTCAGGAATAAAAAATAATTTCGGACAAGAATCTGGGGGACAATGGCTTATAGATTTCCAGAAGGCAAGAGCTCAAATGATTCTTTCTTTTGTGAAGATTTTACTTGGCATTTTATTTTATTTTTTTAAAGATTTTATTTATTTAATTGACAGAGAGACAGAGACAATGAGAGACGGAACACAAGCAGGGGGAGTGGGAGAGGGAGAAGCAGGTTTCCCGTCGAGCAGGGAGCCTGATGTGGGGTTCAATCCCAGGACCCTGGGATCATGACCTGAGCTGAAGGCAGCTGCTTAACCAACTGAGCCACCCAGGCGCCCCTTTACTTGGCATTTTAGAACCAAAGCCTTATGCAATCAGCAGAAAGGAAAAGCATTAACCAGGAATAAAGGGGGTTCCACGGGAAAAAGTGGAGATATAGCTGGGATACAATTTCAAAAACTAAATTTATTCCATTGTTGCATGAAAAATACATAAGCAAAGTTTTACAAAGGTGCAGGAATAAGAACAGTTGGCTCTGGCAGTTGGCAGAAATGATGATTCAAGATTTTCACAGAGCAGCTACAAATGCTGCTGATCCACAGGGTCAGACCCTGTGGTCCATAGCTAATTAATGTCTTCCGGCCAAAGATTTCCATGGCACCACTGAGTACAATGTGCCGAATTCAGTTTTGAAGATTTTTTAAAAATCCTTTTCTATTTTAGGCCCGAGTTACTTCTTTACATTTATAGAGCCAATAATATGTGGCATTTCTACAGGTTTAACTCAGATTCCCATATTAAAATTGTCATTTCTGTAGAAGTCCACTTTGGTTGGGCTATGACACAAATGTCTTTTATCTTTAAATCAGCCCACCAGGCAGCACAGTAAATACCAGAGAGCAGAACAGATAATACAGCAGCCTCTCAAAAGTAATAGCTGACAGCACGGCTATTATAAAGGTTCCAGAAACTGGAGGTGGCAGTCCAAAGGGCACTAATGATAAGAAAAGAGATTAGGGTTGCCATGACAGAAGGGTGGAGAAGGAAAGCCAAAGCACACACGGTGTCTATAACATAACCAAACACCCTATTGTTAATCAAGGGATGCAAGCTCATATGCCTTTAGGCACCAGACCAGTAGTGAAGAAGAGAAGTGGTGTGGTATAAGACAGTAGTAGTCCTGTGGACAGAGCCAAACTGATCAGAATGGATGTTCTGTCTAAAGGCATATAAATTCAGGTTTTTGTTTGGTTTAAGAAACTGCATGACAATTCAAACACCTAATAGGTCAAATTCAGCCTATAGGTTCCTAGTTTACAAACTATGGAAAGGAAGCAGTATGTGTGTGAGGACCCCTGCGATTCACATAAGAATTCAGATGTGTCTGAGGGAAGAAGGTACCTTCCTATTCATAATGCCTTTTGGATATACCTGTCAAGACCGGTGACCTCCCCGCCTCAACTGTGCTGCTGCAACTCACTGACTGGAAGTGTGGTGTGCCCAAACAATTTGTAATAAATAACACAAAATACTGACATCATGATGTATTTACTTCTTTTTTTGATTCACTTTTAAAATACATAAGGGTGGATTAAAGTTTATCGCCCAAATAATGTCATTCTCATTTACATGCCAAAAAGGTGTAATAACTAGTGAAGAAAAAACAAAACATAATCTTTTGTATACACAGGGGAGAGTGACCTGAGTATAACAGGCTTGTGTGTCTTTAACTGAGTCACAGGGGAATACGGTTACAAATCATTGCTCAGGCCAACAGTAACAAGTACAGAGATACTGGCCTTAGTTCTTCTGCAACACCTAGGTTGGAATAAAGGAATTTTAGAAGCTTTTTTCTTTTCAACATTTAGAGGATAATATTATTTTATAGTCAGAAAGGGGAATAACACAGGGGACTTCAACAATACTGATCCTATTTATTATTCAGTTGGGTGGTAGGTACATGAGTTATCTTTTTATTACTCTCATATAGTTTTTATGCTTAAAGATTCATAACAAAACTGCTATAGAAAAATCTTACTGTAAACCCTGTTCTCTGCTTTGAGAAACAACCCTAGTAGGAAAGGCTGCAAGAAAGGCAGGCAAGCAGGATTAGAGTGAGAACATTTTTCCATTTAATCTTACTCCATTTTGATGCCAACTAGAACCTCGATACTGACAAGAATAAAGAGGCACTTGACAATTCAGTCTGATTTTTTGAGGACTTAAAATAATGCAAGACTAATCTAAGCCGTATATATACAGTTAACCCTTGAACAATGTGGGGGTTAGGAACACCAACCCCCCATGCAGTTGAAAATCCACATATAACTTTGACTCCTCCAAAACTTAAATACTAATAGCCTACCTGCTGACTGGAAGCCTTACTGATAACATAAACAGTCCATTAACATGTATTTTGTGTTATATGTATTATATACTGTATTCTTTTTTTAAAAATATTTTATTTATTTATTTGTCCGAGAGAGAGCCGATGGAGCCACTCAGGCATCCCTATATACTGTATTCTTACAGTAAAGTAAGCTAGAGAAAAGAAAATGTTAGTAATAAGAGAATACCTTTATAGTACTATATTTATTGAAAAAATTTGTATGTAAGTAGACCCATGCAGTTCAAACCCCTGTTGTTTAAGGGTCAACTGTATATACTACGTATACACACAAGCTTCAGAAGTTGTATTTGAAATTTTTACTTAATATCAAGGCAAAGTTTCCAAATATCAGATACACTTTATCTCTAAAGAAGCCTAGTTAGGAGACAAAATAAACTACTGTTTCCTTGAAAAGAAACCTTGTACTGCTGTATAAATGATGAAAAGTATATAATCTTTAGCTAACATTTTATCACCTGGTGGTCGGTTTGAAAATTCTGGCAGTTTAGGGCCCGAGTTCTCCAAGTTAATTCCTTGTTCTCCTGGCAATGGTTGCTGATCGGCCTCTTCCAGCCCAGCTGGGCGAGTATCTGGGGTACTAAAAAATAAATTACACATTTGAGAGTAAGTTGCATAGTTTATACATGAAACTAGCTTAACCTCTCCCCTATTTCTGAAGAACTAAAATCTGTTTGCATTATCATCCTTATCATTACTTACATCTCTCTAGTCTGATAAAATATTCGGTATTTGGCATAAAAATAATCCAGCAATTTCATTACATAAAATCTACTTACTCTAATAGTATGGCTATTTACTCAAAGTGCTTTCTACAAATTTCTGACATAATGATTTTCACGTTAATCATCCATCCCTTAGATGTTTTAAGACCTGATCATAGTTTGGGCTATCAACATTATAAAGTACTGTTTCTGTGAAACCACACTATCTTTGGTGTAGTTATCAAGGTCAATCGGGGAGTCCAGATTATTTCTTTTTTTTGTGTGTGGATAATTCACAACACCTTGCAAGAGGTTGTAGGCTGGCTGATAAAAATGGTATTCAGAGAATAAAGAAAAATGGAGAATACTAGAACAAAGCTAATTAATTCTGCTGAATGAGTATTTGCAGACATCCCCGTTGGCTTTGGGATGCTTTCATTTTTACCTGGTTGTAGCTTAGAATTTTTAGCGGGGGAAAAAGAAATGAAAAGAATGTTATTACTAATACCCAAATTTCCAAAGAACCAGCAGCTCACATCCATTTGGTTTACAATCTTATTCCTAGCTGCACCTTTGTTCCTTTAGTTTCCCTTTGCCCTGATGTTGGTCACCCACTTTTAGACCGCATTTGATCTCATTATATTGTGTAGTTTCTAAGCCTTACCTTAAATCCATTTTAAAAAGTCCTAGCACATGGAAATTTAGAACTTGAAACACATCCAGATGCCTATATCAATTTGTTCCTTCTATGACTTCTCTCTCACTTCAAATTATAAGGATTCTGTAGGTTTTACTTTCATGGAACTGCACTGCTAAAAAAAAATCTCAGATATCTGGTCTAGCCACCTCATGTTATGGATGAGAAAACAAAGGCCCAGAGAGGTATAAGAGGCCCATGGTTCCACAGTGAGCTGCTGATAAGAGTTAGGAGCAGGTGCTCTTCCTATTAGACATACTGTCTCCCTTTCCTAGAAGCCCTGATGCTATATAAGGTCCTTTTCACAATTTCTAGCCACAAGAAGTAAGCAATCTCCCTCAGGACTCATGAAGACAGCAAGAATGCATACTAATGGCAACCGAATAACCTTGCAATTTTACTCCTAGACTACTGGGAGGAATAAATAGCACGTTGATAGCAGTAAAGAATTTAACTTAGAAAGAGCTACTGGAAAAATCAGATAATTAATGGTCTTATTAGGTCTGAATTCAGGAAAATACTGTTTGTTAATATACAGTTATAGACTTTTTTAAGATTCAAGAAGCAACAAGTGAGTATGGTATAATATTAGAGTACAATCAAAGAAATATTGTGGGAAGGCATGGAGACAGTAGGTTTTATTTTGAACATTTATGGTTAACTAAAACTCTCCTATTCTACAGTTCTAGCAATTTGTTTTGATTAACCCATTTTACATTCATTAGTCACTATGCCCTAATAACAAATGTCCCTGAATTCCAATTTTATGATTAAAGGCAGAAAATCCAGTTAATCAATACTCCTTCTGGAAATTTTATCAAAGCCAAAAATATGATTATTAACACTTAGCTTCAAGACATGACATATAAATTAATTTTCCTTCCTGCAAAAGGAAGGAAGTGCAAAAGAACTCACCTGGAGAACCTTTACTTAAAGGGTAACTGATTTAAAAGGTCCAACGAACCTAAAGTGAGGTTTTAAGCATCTAGGGATGATGGAAAGCCTTTTTTAAAAAAAAAACAAAAACAAAATGGAGAGCCTTCACAGGAAAGGCATTTGTATAAAAAACTATTTTTTTCTTTTTTTTACAGTAGGCTCCATGCCAGCACAGAGCCCAACATGGAGCTTGAACTCACGACCCTGAGATCAAGACCTGAGCTGAGATTAAGAGTCAGATGCTTAACCAACTGAGCCACCCAGGCACCCCCAAAAATCTATTTCTATTTGAGACAGCAAGGAATCTCCATAAATTGTTTTCATCTCTAAAACACACTTGGCCTTTCTGGCTCCCCCAACAGCCACTAATAGCCTGAAGTGCTTTGTGGAGGTGCAATGTGGCAGCACTGGCTACTTTTCAGTTTCTATGTGCCACAGTCCCCCTGAGACTACAGACCTAAGAGACATATATCAATCAACTGCAATGTATAAACCTTGTCTGAATCCTTATATGAACAAACTATAAAAAAAGAATTAAGGTAATTAGAGAAATTTGAACATTGTTTGAATATGTGAGAATATGAAGGCAGTGAGTTTTTCTACATGTTAATGATACTGTGTGTTCATAAAAAAAAAACCAACCATTTTTATCTTTCAGAGATACATAGAACTGAAATATTTAGTCAATTTGCTTTAAAATAATCAAAAAAGTAATGGGGAGATGAAGGCAAGATAGATTGAATTGATAGTTGTTGAAGCACAGGGATTTCATACTGTTCTAATTTTATATATGCTTAAAATTTTCCAACAAAAAAAGTTGTCCACATAGAAATAAATAAAATTTGAGGTGAAACTACCACAACCTACTTTAGATCTTGCTGACTATTTTTCTTCTTCCGAGGGGGTTTCTTCTTCTTCGGTTTATTTGCGTTGGTATTATTTTGCTTATTGTTTACCCCAAAATGGCCCGCAGAGATGTCACTCTGCAATAAGTTGACCAACAATGGGCTTGTTAGTGTGACATCCTTATTGACTGGGAAGCCTGGATTCTGACCACAGGACATCTGATTTCCATTGGGTGCTCCACTGAAAGGTGCACTGAAAGGCATCCCATGGCCTGAGAAGTGGTTTCCCGAGGCACTGTTTCCCTGCATGGCCTGCACGTGGGGGGGAACCATGTTGCTTTGTTGCATGCTAACATCAGGCATCATCTGAGACAAACTGACATCATTGTTTGCTGTAGTAGCAGGATCACCATGCTGCTGGGCCATGTGTGGGCTGGGCCCTGGTGGTCGCAAGACCTGCCCCTGAATCCCCATAACCTGAGACGGACTGTTGTTCACGGGCCCTTGCTGTGGCAGCATCTGTCCTGATATTTGTCCCGTAAACTGCACCATGTTTCCTTGCATGTTTGGAGTTGGTCCCCTCATTATCTGTGCTGGTCCCGGCATGACATTGGATTGGTTCTGAGTGTTAAACTGTTGCTTATTCCCCTGCATCTGATTGGTCATTATCTGCTCTATCATTGGGTTCTGTTGGAGTAAAACTTGCCCCTGAGGCCCCATCATCTGGTTATGTGGTGCCATCATTTGTGGGCCCTGCTGGGGAAGAATCTGCTTGGGTGGGGTCATCCTTTGGGGCGAGGGCCCAAGATTTTGGCTTTGAGGGTTCACCATCATCTGGCCCTGAGGCATAAGCTGGGCCCTTGAAAGGATCATAGGGTTCTGAGGGTTCAAGGTTCCTTGTTGCTGGACCATCTGGCCCTGGGAGGGCACAATCTGCTGGTGCATGCTCATCAGCTGAGATGGTGGGCCCTGCTGAGGCTGGCCTTGCATGTTGCCCAGGTTCACCTGAGGAACCCCAGAACTACCAGCCTGCTGGCTGTTCATGTTGCCATGAATTCCCATGAGGCTGGGCTGCATCATATTTGGTGGCCCGTGGGACACCTGCATCTGGTTTTGAGGAGGACCAGCTCCTTGACCACCTAAAAAAGGAAAAAGAAAGGACAGTTTCAGAAAGAAATAGTCTTATATTATTGATACTAAGATACTCAAATTAATTGGAAAAACACCCATCACCCACATGTCCACTGACCAAAAAAAACAAATATGCTGTGCTTGACATATTTTCTGTGGCTTTTCTTTTCTTTCTTTCTTTTTTAATATAGTGAGTGAGATTTATTTATTTTAGGGAGAGAGAGAGGGAGGGAGGGGCAGAGAGAGAGGGAGAGAGAATCTCAAGCAGACTCCCTGCTGAGCGTGGAACCTGATGTGGGCCTCGATCCCAGGACCCTGAGATCATGACCTAAGCTGTAATCAAGAGTTGGATGCTCAACCAAGTGAGCCATCCAGGCTTCTGTAGCTTTTCTAAGTATGGAGCTATGACTAGGGAATGACTGTTTACATTCTCAATGACCAGAGGAAAGAAGGGGAAATTGTTTCTTTACTTCTATTTGGTACCTTAAAGATAACATTTTGAAGATCAATAGTTTACTTTGTTTCAGATTAAAGAGAAAGGCAGCATCTATTTAAAAATGATATGTAGCTACTTTAAGGTGAAAAAAGTTAATGAAAAGCACTGTAGGCTAGTGAAATAAGCTCTGCTTTAGATGAGTCCAGGAAACAATGAATGTGATGTAATCTCTTAGGAAAATCTTGACAATGTTGATAAGACATTTTAAAAATGCTTCCTGGAAAATGAATGACTCTCACAGATTATGTGTGTGGTACCTGGATGCTGCACATGAAAAGAAAGAACACTAAATACTTCCTGAGGACAGATCTTCTCTGCCCCGATGTGGTAAAAATGATTATTTTTAAAGATTTTATTTATTTAGGGGTACCTGGGTGGCTCAGTTATTAAGCGTCTACCTTTGGCTCAGGTCATGATCCCAGAGTCCTGGGATCGAGCCCCGCATCAGGCTCCCTGCTCAGGGGGAGCCTGCTTCTCCCTCTCCTCCCCACTCCTGCTCTCTCAGTCTCTCTCTCTCTCTCTTTCAAATAAATAAAATCTTTTTTTTGGTAAGATTTTTATTTATTTATTTGACAGAGAGAGACACAGCAAGAGAGGGAACACAAGCGGGGGGGTGGGAGAGGGAGAAGCAGGCTCCCGCTGAGCAGGGAGCCCGATGCGGGGCTCAATCCCAGTACCCTAAGATCATGACCCGAGGTGAAGGCAGATGCTTAACCAACTGAGCCACCCAGGTGCCCCAGCTAAAAATTATTTAATCCTGATCTGGAAGCTGAGCCTCTGGTGGGACACAACTGACAAACAACCCAGAAGCTGCGGACAGAGAACAGTTAACAAGGGATGTTAAAACTTCACTGACCCTCCCCTGTGGCAGTCCCTGGTGGATCACATGGGACATGTCTTAGTCTTCTTGGTTATTTCTAATTTAGACAAGGACACTGCCAGCTTGCTGCAGTGTTTACTTATTGATGGGTCTTTGGGATTTTCCTGTAGTTTCTTGCATTATATCCCCCTTTCTACTGAATAATCCTCTAGATGATTTTATCTTTTGTCATTTTTAAGTGAGGACTAGAAAGTGGAAGCCATAATGAAGTTATGAGACCAGTCCATACTCCAGCCAGGGAGACAGGGGACAAACTATCCCTTGTTCACACTATCCAGAGTTTTTCTGAATCCCAAGGAAGATTTTTTAAACTACCCTTATAAACTTTTTAAAAAAGATTTTTATTTTTATTTTTTTGAGAGACAAAATGGGGGATGGGGCAGAGAGAGGGAGAGAATCCCAAGCAGGCTCCATGCCCAGCAAGGGGCTCGATCCCATGATGCAAGTGAAATAAAGAATTGGATGCTCAACTGACTGAGCCACCCAAGTGCCCCTAGCTTATAAACTCTTAACTTGAACTCCACGACCACTGCATATACTATACACACTGAATATACCAGTGTATAGTCATTTGATCAGTAATTATTTATCGAGGGACTGAGCCTGGGTGGCTCAGTCGTTAAGTATCTGCCTTTGGCTCGGGTCATGATCCCAGGGTCCTGGGATCAAGCCCCGCATTGGGCTCCCTGCTCTGCAGGAAGCCTGCTTCTACCACTGCCCCTGCTTGTGTTCCCTCTCTTGCTGTGTTGCTGTCAAATAAATAAATAAAATCTTAAAAAAAATTATTTATTGAGTACCTAATATGTACAAGACACTTTTGGTGCTAAGGTAATATCAAATAAACAAGACAGACCAAATCCCTGATTCTTTGGAGTTGGCAAGAGACAATAACACAGACAAGCATTTTTTCGGTTAGAAGTAAAAGCTCGGGGGTGGGGAGGAGGAGCAAGATGGCGGAGGAGTAGGAGACCTAAATTTTGTCTGGTACCAGGAATTCAGCTACATAGGTATCAAACCATTCTGAACACCTACGAACTCAACAGGAAGTCGAAGAAAGGAATAGCAGCAACTCTGAACAGAAAAGCGACCACTTTCTGGAAGGTCTCTTCTGATTTGTTTAGTGTGTATTTTTCTGGGGTTGTTGTTACCCTGCTATTAGCATTTTGTTCTCTCATGCATCTATTCTCCTCTGGACAAAATGACAAGAAGGAAAAATTCACCTCAAAAAAAAGAACAAGAGGCAGTACCGACTGCCAGGGACCTAATCAATACGGACATTAGAAAGAGGTCGGAACTAGAGTTCAGAATGATGATTATAAAGATACCACCTGGGCTTGAAAAAAGCATGGAAGATCTAGAGAAACCCTCTCTGGAGAAATAAAAGAACTAAAATCTAACCAGGTCAAAATCAAAAAGGCTATTAATGAGGTGCAATAAAAAATGGAGGCTCGGGGCACCTGGGTGGCTTAGTCGTTAAGCGTCTGCCTTTGGCTTGATCCGATCCAATCATGATCCCGGGGTCCTGGGATTGGGCCCCACATTGGGTTCCCTGCTCGGCAGGAAGCCTGCTTCTCCCTCTCCCACTCCCCCGTGCTTGTGTTCCCTCTCTTGCTGTATCTCTCTCTGTCAAATAAATAAATAAATAAAAATCTCAAAAAAAAAAATGGAGGCTCTAACTGCTAGGATAAATGAGGCAGAAGAGAGAATTAGTGATATAGAAGACCAAATGATGGAGAATAAAGAAGCTGAGAAAAAGAGGTAACTACTGGATCACGAGGGCAGAATTCGAGAGGTAAGCGATACCGTACGACAAAACAATATTAGAATAATTGGGATCCCAGAAGAAGAAGAGAGAGAGGGGCAGAAGACATACTGGAGCAAATTACAGCAGAGAACTTCCCTAATTTGGGGAAGAAAAACAGGCATCAAAATCCAGGAGGCACAGAGAACCTCCCTCAAAATCAACAAAAATAGGTCAACACCCTGACATCTAATAGTAAAACTTACAAGTCTCAGAGGCAAAGAGAAAATCCTGAAAGCAGCTTGGGACAAAAGGTCTGTAACCTACAATGGTAGAAACATTAGATTGGCAGCAGACCTATCCAGAGACCTGGCAGGCCAGAAAGGACTGGCATGATATATTCAGAGCACTAATCGAGAAAAATATGCAGCCAAGAATACTATATCCAGCTAGGCTGTCACTGAAAATAGAAGGAGAGATAAAAAGCTTCCAGGACAAACAAAAACTAAGAATTTGCAAACACGAAACCAGTCTGACAATAAATACTGAAAGGGGTCTCTAAGCAAAGAGAGAGCCTAAAAGTAACATAGACCAAAAAGGATGATATACAGTAACAGTCACCTTACAGGCAATACAGTGGCACTAAATTCATATCTTTCAATAGTTACCCTGAATTTAGTAAATGGGCTAAATGCCCCAATCAAAAGACACAGTGTATCAGATTGGATAAAAAAAACAAGACCCATCGATATGCTGTCTGCAAGAGACTCATTTTAGACCCAATGACACCTCCAGATTGAAAGTGAGGGGGTGGAAAACCATTTACTATGCTAATGGACATCAAAAGAATGCAGGGGTGGCAATCCTTATATCAGACAAATTAGATTTTAAACCAAAGACTATAATAAGAGATGAAGAAGGGCACTATATCATACTTGAAGAGTCTATCCAACAAGAAGATCTAACAATTGTAAATATCTATGCCCCTAACATGGAAACAGCCAATTATATAAGCCAATTAATAACAAAATCAAAGAAACACATTGACAACAATATAATAATAGTAGGGGACTTTAACACCCCCTCATTGAAATGGACAGATCATCTAAGCAAAAGATCAACAAGGAAATAAAGACTTTAAATGACACACTGGACCAAATGGACTTCACAAATGTATTCAGAACATTCACAAACATTCAGAAGCAACGGAATACACATTCTTCTCTAGTGCCCATGGAACATTCTCCAGAATAGATCACATCCTAGGTCACAAATCAGGTCTCAACCGGTACCAAAAGCAGCAACGGAATACACATTCTTCTCTAGTGCCCATGGAACATTCTCCAGAATAGATCACATCCTAGGTCACAAATCAGGTCTCAACCAGTACCAAAAGACTGGGATCATTCCCTGCATATTTTCGGACCACAATGCTTTGAAACTAGAACTCAATCACAAGAGGAAAGTTGGAAAGAACTCAAATACATGGAGGCTAAAGAGCATCCTACTAAAGAATGAATGGGTCCACCAGGAAATTAAAGAATTAAAAAAATTCATGGAAACAAATGAAAATGAAAACACAACTGTTCAAAATCTTTGGGATGCAGCAAAGGTGATCCTAAGAGGAAAGTATATAGCAATACAAGCCTTTCTCAAGAAACAAGAAAGGTCTCAAATACACAACCTAACCCTACACCTAAAGGAGCTGGAGAAAGAACAGCAAATAAAGCCTACACCCAGCAGGAGAAGAGAAATAGTAAAGATCAGAGAAGAAATCAATGAAATAGAAACCAAAAGAACAGCAGAACAGATCAATGAAACTAGGAGCTGGTTCTTTGAAAGAATTAATAAGATTGATAAACCCCTGGCCAGACTTATCAAAAAGAAAAATGAGCCAAATAAATAAAACCATGAATGAAAGAGGAGAGATCACAACCAACACCAAAGAAATACAAACAATTATAAGAACATATTATGAGCAACTATATGCCAGCAAATTAGATAATCTGGAAGAAATGGATGCATTCCTACAGATATATAAAGTACCAAAACTGAACCAGGAAGAAACAGAAAACCTAACAGACCCATAACCACTAAGGAAATTGAAGCAGTAATCAAAAATCTCCCAACAAACAAGAGCCCAGGGCCAGATGGCTTCTCAGGGGAATTCTACCAAACATTTAAAGAATTAATACCTATTCTTCTGAAACTGTTCCAAAAAATAGAAATGGAAGGAAAACTTCCAAACTCATTTTATGAGGCCAGCATTACCCTGATCTCAAAATCAGACAAAGACCCCATCAAAAACAAGAATTACGACCAATATCCCTGATGAACATGGATGCAAAAATTCTCACCAAAATACTAGCCAAAAGGATCCAACAGTACATTAAAAGGATTATTCATCACGACCAAGTGGGATTTATTCCTGGGCTGCAAGGTTGGTTCAACATTTGCAAATCAATCAATGTGATACATTAATTAAAGAAAGAACAAGAACCATACGATCCTCTCAATAGATGCAGAAAAAGCATTTGACAAAGTACAGCACCCTTTTTTGATTAAAACTCTTCAGAGTATAGGGATAGAGGGTACATACCTCAATATCATAAAAGCCATCCATGAAAAACCCACAGCAAATATCATTCTCAATGGGGAAAAACCGAGAGCTTTCCCCTTAAGGTCAGGAAAACGGCAGGGATGTCCACTATCACTACTGCTATTCAACATAGTACTAGAAGTCCTAGCCACAGCAATCAGACAACAAAAAGAAATAAAAGGCATCTGAATCGGCAAAGAAGAAGTCAAACTCTCTCTCTTTGCAGATGATATGATACTTTATGTGGAAAATCCAAAAGACTCTACCCCAAAACTGCTAGAACTCATACAGGAATTCAATAAAGTGGCAGGATATAAAATGAATGCACGACATCAGTTGCATTTCTATATACCAACAAGAAGACAGAAGAAAGAGAAATTAAGGAGTCGATCCCATTTACAACTGCACCCAAAACCATAAGATACCTAGGAATAAATCTAGCCAAAGAGGCAAAGAATCGGTACTCAGAAAACTATAAAATACTCATGAAAGAGACTGAGGAAGACACAAAGAAATGGAAAAATGTTCCATGCTCATCGATTGGAAGAACAAATATTGTGAAGATGTCAATGCTACCTAGAGCAATCTACACATTTAATGCAATCCCTATCAAAATACCATCCACTTTTTTCAAAGAAATGGAACAAATAATCCTAAAAGTTGTATGGAACCAGAAAAGACCCCGAATAGCCAGAGGAATGTTGAAAAAGAAAAGCAAAGCTAGTGGCATCACAATTCCAAACTTCAAGCTCTATTACAAAGCTGTCATCATCAAGACAGTATGGTACTGGCATAAAAACAGACACATAGATCAATGGAACAGAATAGAGAGCCCAGAAATGGACCCTCAACTCTATGGTCAACTAATCTTCAACAAAGCAGGAAAGAATGTCCAGTGGAAAAAAGAAAGTCTCTTCAACAAATGGTGTTGGGAAAATTGGACAGCCACATGCAGAAGAATGAAACTGGACCATTTCCTTACACCACACACAAAAATAGACTCAAAAGGGATGAAAGACCTAAATGTGAGACAGGAGTCCATCAAAATCCTAGAGGAGAACACAGGCAGTAACTTCTTTGACCTCAGCCACAGCAACTTCTTCCTAAAACATCACCAAAGGCAAGGGAAGCAAGGGCAAAAATGAACTATCGGGACTTCATCAAGATAAAAAGCTTTTGCACAGTAAAGAAAACAGTCAACAAAACCAAAGACAACTGACAGAATGGGAGAAGATATTTGCAAATGACGTATCAGATAAAGGGCTAGTATCCAAAATCTACAAAGAACTTATCAAACTCAACACCCAAAGAACAAGTGATCCAATCAAGAAATGGGCAGAAGACATGAACAGACATTTTTCCAAAGAAGACATCCAAATGGCTAACAGACACATGGAAAAGTGCTCAACATTGCTTGCCATCAGGGAAATCCAAATCAAAACCTCAATGAGATACCACCTCACACCAGTCAGAATGGCTAAAATTAACAAGTCAGGAAATGACAGATGTTGGCAAGGATGCAGAGAAAGGGGAACCCTCCTACACTGTTGTTGGGAATGCAAACTGGTGCAGCCACTCCGGAAAACAGTATGGAGGTTCCTCAAAAAGTTGAAAATAGAGCTACCGTATGACCCAGCAATTGCACTACTGGGTATTTACCCCAAAGATACAAATGTAGTGATCCGAAGGGGTACATGTACCCCAATGTTTACAGCAGCAATGTCCACAATAGCCAAACTATGGAAAGAGCCAAGATGTCCATCAACAGATGAATGGATAAAGAAGATGTGGTGTACACACACACACACACACACACACACACACACACACACACACACACACACACACACAATGGAATATTATGCAGTCATCAAAAAAAACACGAAATCTTGCCATTTCCAACAACGTGGATGGAACTAGAGGGTATTATTTATGCTAAGTGAAATAAGTCAATCAGAGAAAGATACATATCATATGATCTCACTGATATGAGGAATTCTTAATCTCCGGTAACAAACTGAGGGTTGCTGGAGTGGTGGGGGTGGGAGGGATGGGGTGGCTGGGTGAGAGACATTGGGGAGGGTATGTGCTATGGTGAGCACTATGAACTGTGTAAGACTGATGAATCACAGATTTGTACCTCTGAAACAAATAATACATTATATGTTAAAAAAAAAAGAAGAAGATAGTAGGAAGGGAAAAATGAAGGGGGGGGAATCGGAGGGGGAGACGAACCATGAGAGACGATGGACTCTGAGAAACAAACTGAGGGTTCTAGAGGGGAGGGGGGTGGGGGGATGGGTTAGCCTGGTGATGGGTATTAAAGAGGGCACATATTGAATGGAGCACTGGGTGTTATACACAAACAATGAATCATGGAACACTACATCAAAAACTAATGATGTAATGTATGGTGATTAACATAACATAATAAAAGAAAAATAAAAAGTAAAAGCTCACAAGAGAAATAAAGTAGGGTAAGAGAACAGAAAATGAGAGACAAGAGTAGAACTATCTTAGGATAAATGGGGAAATCTAAACAATATGTGCATGTGGAAGGCACCACATAAAAAGAAATAGCTGGTGCTTGGGTGGAAGAATTATGAATGATTTTATCACTGTTTTATAACTTCTACAAAACTCATGAATTCACAAAACTCAGGAATGCAGTTTTGCATTAGCAGATGGGGAAAGCCAAGTGGTTTGCTCTACTCTTCTCTCACCCTTTAAGAGGTAGTTAGAACTTTCTTGTTCTTTAGTGATTCACAATTAAAGCTGCAACCACATAACTAAATTAACTCCAAGTGGGGATGGGGAGTTCTCCACAGAAACTAATTGTGCTACTTCAGTCCAAACTGCCTAAATGAGAAAGGATAAGATTAGTCATGTGGTACCTAAGTAACAAGGAACACAAAGTCTGGGCATATATAACACTGCTTTATAAATTCTTTCTAGCCATTCTGCTCCATCCTATTTCTTCTCCAAAATTTCTTATATACAATACACTGTTGGCATTAAATCTATACTGATTGAAGTCTGGTCTTCAAACACCACATTGTAAACTAGAATTTAAACATTCTGCATAAACAAAGCTAATGTGTACTATAGAGAGATTTAAAAAGTTGCAGTTTCCCCAAAATGCCATGTGCCTCTGTGCTTCTGTACCTATAGCTTCCTTTCCAGAAATGTCTTTTGCCCTTTTATTAACTCGGGAGCTGGCAAACTATGGCCCATGGGCCAAATCAACAGCCAGTTTCTAAACAAACAGTGTTTGGAACACTGCCATGCTCATCTGTCCTACTGTTTATGGCTACTTTTGTACTATGACAGCAGAGTTAAGTAGTTGCAATAGAGACCATATAATCTGCAAAGCCTAAAATATTTACTATCTGGAGTCCTTTACAGGAAAAAATAAATGCTGATCCCTGCTCAAACTCAAGTTTCATTTTCTTTCCTTAGGTGTTTTTAGGATCCCAAGACACTGTATCTACATTTGCGGTATCAGTTATTGCCCTGAAAGAATAATTTTGGTTTGAGATTAAGGGGAAGGACCAGGACTTATATTTATCTGTATATTTTTATTGTCTATCATGGTATCTAGCACACAATGTTCAATAAATGCTGGCTGAATAAAGCACAGAAAACAAACCTGCATGCTGGACATTCTGATTTGCTTGCAGCTGAGGGGCTCCTGAATTCCCAGGGGTGGTTGCTGTGGTCGAAGGCACCTGACCTTGCATAAAGTTCGGATTGGCCTGTCCTGCTGAGAAGCCAGGTGGGAGGCGTTTAGGCATTCCTTAATAGAAAACAATGAGTAAGGCAGTTACCTAGCAAATTTATACTCTTGCTTAGATGTGGAATGAATAAGGAAGGATGAGCTGCATGAAGTCTCCACTGGCTTAGCTCTCTCTGTCACACTGGTAAGATCTTTAATAATAAGGTTGGGAAAGATGGTTAAAAAAATCAACACAATCTCTTACATGAGCATTGTCAAAATGAAAAAGAAATACTAAAAAATTTACACTTAGAACATGCCAAGGAAGAGATGGCAATCTGCTCCCTAAATGTGATCTGAGGCCACGTCACAGCAAGGTTTAGGGCTCACTTTTCACTATAATACAACAGACCCCAAAACTTTACATACTTTAACACAGGCACCAAAGGAATATACTAAATTCTTTCATATTCAAACAAATTGATCAGAAATACTATAAAACAAAGAGCTGGGTCCTGATATTAATGATTGGTGATTTTTTTTTTCCATTGAAGGAAATGGATGACAATCTCTGTTGTAGAAAATTTCCCCCAGTATTGTGCTTATCTCTTGGGAAGAGACAGGAGATTAGAAACAATCCATAGGAGCTCCAAAGTGAGGCAATATTAAATTATTATCATGCCTTCCCCTTTTAAGGTTTGCTGTAATTCCGACAGCTATGGTACCAAAAGCCATGCTCTAATGGAATCTTATGAAGGTATTACTTCCTTTTATAGGAAGGTTTAATTTCAGAAAACAGATCTGTAAGGAGGAGGATCTCAGAACCCACTCATTGTTTATAACATAGGCCTTGATGTGGCCAGATCACCTAGGTGAGCACATCATCTGCTCTATGAAAGCATCAAGACCTAAACTCACTTAAAAAATTTGTATTCATCCACTTATTTTTAAGGACCAAATTTCAGTGTCCTGAAAAACACTTTGTAGACAAATATGCATTTGTCCTTTCTTTAGCAGTGACAAGTCCCCATTTGCATGCTTCCACTGTAATTAAATCAGTAATCACATTTGCAGGAAGGACTACCCAGCTTCCACTGATCCAGGGCTAGATGCCCAGAACAGTGAAGTTTGGAGCTGAAACATTCTTGCATTTTCTAAAACCTTCTTAGGATTCAAATATCATAGCCTGCAAGTCAGCAAAATTAATTACAAGAGAGTGAAAAGACTGATGAGCAACTTAATTTCACCAGAAACCATGAGAACATGCCTTTGCTATGTTGCACTAAAGATGCAAGGGTTTTTTTCTGGGTAGGCAATGGGTGTCTTTTGGTGGGGACATGTTTATCAGATGACAGTATTACTGACACTCTCTATACCTTACTGAAAAGCTCCAAGCACATTCATGTGCACTAGATCAATGATTAATAAGAATAAATAATAAACATGGAGATGGATAAGTTTTACTGTAATCGTTTTACCTCTCACACATTAAGCTCCATTGCTTTTTCTTCATACAAGAGGCACCTTACAAAATAAATAAATAAATCTCCTTTAGGTATAACTGGTGGAACTCCCTCTCTAAGGAGCAGGCATTGGCATTATAAAACTATAAAAGTCAATGATTTCTGAACTTAATCCCCTTTAACACTTTAATCAAATTTAACAAATACCATGCTTACTACTTTATTAAGATTATCAAAATTGGAAAGTTGAAGGGACTTTTCCCCAAAAGACCCTGTATTTTTTTCATTTTTGCTCTACTGCATAATCTTTTTTTTTTCTTTCCAACAGTTGAGCAGTTTAAGTTAATACAATGCATGTTTCTTCTGGACATCTTAATTTACTAGTCCAAGATCAAGCAAAAATAATTTGAAAAACAAAATGGAAATCTCTATATTGTATGTAGTTACCTGCATTTTTATCCAGAGGGCTAGCTTAAATGTAACCAGTAAGATGCTGCATAATGTATCAAGTTAACTAAGTTAAGTGTCACCACTATATCCACAAAGCCAAATAATTACATCCTCCCTCCATTAACTCTAAATATTGAAGTTCTACTAAGATCTATCTCAAGTTTACCAACACAAATAGCTTCAGTGTTCCTCACCTCCTAGGCCTGGATGTAAACTCTGTGGCCCCTGGTTTGGTGGTTGCTGCTGCATCACCATGAAGTTAGGTGGCACATTTCCCTGTTGAACCATAGGATTCCGACCGGGAGAGCTGACGGGCTGCTGAAATCCCTGGGGAAGTGGGTTATTTTGAGGTGGCCTTGGTCCCATCTGCTGCTGAGTTTGGTTAACCGTTGGGGAGGATGCAGGGGATCCCTGCTGGAAGGAGGAGGGTGAGGAGGCAGGAGACTTGTTGGTGAGGTGGGGCTGCTGCAGGGGGGTTGGGACCCTGGAGGGCCCTCCCTGCAAGCTCTTCATCTGAGGAGCTGTGAACTGGCCTGGGTTGCTCATCTGAGGAAAGTTTGTATGGGCTTGTGAGGCTTGTTGGCTGCCAAAGGGATATGGAGGGGGAGGGTGGGAAGGTGTCTGTACCGTGGCTAAGGATGGTCTTGCCTGGAGTTGCTGTTGCATTGGGCCAGGCAAGGGAGCCTTCTTCCACCCTTGGCTTGCAGTCATTGTGCCCAGAGAACCCTGGGCTGGAGGAGGCTGAAGGGCTCCAGAAGGCAGCTGGTTCCAGCCTGGAGGAACAGGCACCTGAGTTGGGGCAGTGAACTGGGGTCGAATTCCCTGTGGCTGCTGCTGCTGCTGCTGTGGGGGTCTTGCCTG
Organism: Zalophus californianus; assembly: GCF_009762305.2. NCBI lineage: Eukaryota > Metazoa > Chordata > Mammalia > Carnivora > Otariidae > Zalophus > Zalophus californianus. Next base: position 116,031,695 of record NC_045602.1, read on the forward strand.
TAGCTGCTGCTGCTGTGGCTGCTGTTGCTGCTGCTGCTGCGGCTGCTGCTGCTGCTGCTGCGGCTGCAGCTGGGGAAAGTTAGCTGGGTTCATCTGTCTGTTCACGGGCACAGGCTGCATTGGGTGGTGCGGGGGAGCTAAAGATCCTGAGGGGTGATTCTGCGGCTGTATATGGAGCCCAGAGAGGAGTGGATCCATTGCATCTGTTTAAAGACAGTTAACAAAGCAATAATTAAATTACTGCAACCTAGATCCTATTAGCAGTAGTAAATCTCCTGGCACCTTCAATGAGATGTTTGTGAGCACCTTTTATATGCAAAGCAACATGCCAAGATGACAGAAAGATGAGTGTTGTCTAGAAAGAGCTTATGGTTCAAAAGTGGATAGAAGAGCCAAACATAAAATGTGGAGAGCAGTATTTTCCAAAGCGTATCCTGGAGAACTATGTTCATTAGCATTATAAGAAAACAAAATTAAACATAGTCAATTAGGTTTGGAAAACAACTGAACCTAACCAGCTTAGACAGGTTTCTTCATTGCAGGACGTTCGGTGCCTCCAATAGGTTAACTGTGAATCTCTAGGAGGGAGGGTAAAGCATGCTGCGCTTACCTATTATAGAATTCTCTGCCATGAAGTATGTAGCCAAAGGAAAGCATTTTTAGGAATGTTAGGTTATAACTGATAAGAGAATGAGAAGTTCTGAGAAGGAAATGCTGACTTTTAGCTTGAAGAAATAGGGAAGATTTTGTAAAGAAGGTGGCATTTAAGTTGGGCAGTTAGGAATTGATACCAGAGACAGATGAATTTTGTAATGAAAACTCTGCAAAGAGTTCCAGCCTCTTCAAGCCACAAAGATTGGAGAGGCCATTACCTGACTGAGAAGCAGGGCGAGGAGTCCTGGGCTGCAGCTCTGAATTGGGGCCTGGTGCCATCAAGGAAGATGACACATTTACACTCTGGGGTATCATAACTGTGGCAGGGCTGGTCATCCTTATTAGTCCTAAAGGAAAAAGAAAATCCCTAGAATAGAGTACTGGAACTGGTACAACATTTGTTTTTAAATAAAATATTTCAAGAATATAAAAAGATATGGAAAATTTCTGTACCAATCATCTACCTTGTTAACATTTTGCCCCATTCCCTTCAGATACATATGTAGATACAGCAGAAGCCTCCTACTCCTTCCCAATCTCATTCCACTCCCTCTCTTACCTTATAATTGGGATTAATAGTTCCGTGCATGTTTGTTTATCTTTATCACATATGTAGGTAAACCGCATAGCATTTTTGGTATGCTTTTAATCTTTGTATAAGTGGCATCATACTCTGTCTTCAGTTTCCTTTTTCACTTAATATTACCTTTTGAGATCCATCCATCTTGACTGCTATAACGGTGATCCATTTTATGGAACCCATACATTCACTCTGCTAATGAACAGTTAAGGTTCTCCCACCCCCTGCCCCAATTTTCATTCTTAACAATTTTGCAATGTTATGTATTCTTCTGGACATGTCTTTAGACTATATACTTAGAATTCCTAGGTTTCAAGTAAAAAAGCTTCTTCCATTTTACTAGATATTGGCAAACTGTTCTCAAAAGTGGTTATGCCAGGGGTGCCTGGTTGGCTCAGTGGGAAGAGTGTGAAATTCTAGATCTCGGGGTTGTGAGTTCAAGCCCCACGGGGTGGGTGTAGAGATTTCTTAAATAAACTTAAAAAAAAAAAAGTGGAAAAAGAAAGTCATTATGCCCATTTATATTCCAACTAGCAGTTTGAGAACTACTCTTGTTCCACATCTTTCCAATTTCTGATACTATTAGACTTTTAGGATTTAGTATCCATATTAATAAGTGAAAATATATTATCCTCTCTTCATGTCTCTTTGATTTTTGGCATCAAGATTAAAATAACTTCAAAAAAGAGCTGGAAAGCTTCTTTCTTCTTTGTCTATGCTCTGGAAGAATATCTGTATCTGTTCTTTAAATTCTTTTTTTTTTAAAGATTTTATTTATTTATTTATTTGACAGAGAGAGACACAGCGAGAGAGGGAACACAAGCAGGGGGAGTGGGAGAGGGAGAAGCAGGCTTCCCGCTGAGCAGGGAGCCTGGTGCAGGGCTCGATCCCAGGACCCTGGGATCATGACCTGAGCCGAAGGCAGACGCTTAACAACTGGGCCACCCAGGCGCCCCTGTTCTTTAAATGTTTAGTAAACTCACCTGGAAAACTATCTGGGCCTGTGAGTTATACGAATTGATTCATAGGGATACAAATTTTTAATTATTTCAATTTCTTAAATAGTTACAGATTTTTCAAGTTTCCTTAAATCAGTTTTGGTTAAATTATATTTTCAAGAAAAATGTTAATTTGATGAAGCTTTAAGATTTATTAGCATGAAGTTATTCACAACTTTTTCCCATTTTTTTAGATATAATTAATATATTATAAAATTCACCCTTTTGAAGTACACACTTTTTTCCTTCTTTACATTGCTTATGTCTTCTCTTTTTCTGTTTTACCGTATTCATCAGTTTTAATTGTTTTTTCAAAGAAACATCTTTGGTTTTGCTACTTTGTTCCATTTTGTTTTTTTAATACTTATCTCTGCTCTTATCTTTATTACTTCCTTCCTCCTAAATTATTATTACTCTGCTATTCTTTTTCTCAATTCTTAGGTCAGATATTTAGCTTCTTAATTTTCAGTTCATGTTCTGCTCTGACACAGTTATCTGAGGGCTTAAATTTTCTTCCATGTGCTGTATTGGCTACATCTCACAAATTTCGGTACATACAATTTTCATTATTCCATTTTAAATATTTTTTGCTGTCCATCATGATTGCTTTTTAAAACATCAGGGATAGGGGCACCTGGGTGGCTCATTCGTTAAGCATCTGCCTTTGGCTCAGGTCATGATGCCGGGGTCCTGGGATCGAGCCCCATATCAAGCTCCCTGCTCGGTGGGAAGCCTGCTTCTCCCTCTCCCTCTCCCCCGCTTGTGTTCCCTCTCTCACTGTGTCTCTCTCTGTCAAATAAATAAATAAAATCTTATAAAAAAAAATCAGGGATATTCAGAACGTATTTTAAATTTTCTAAAAATACAGGATATTTTGGTTAGCTGTTTTTTTTTGATTGTTTGCCATGATTTAATTGTACTGTGGTCAGAGAACATGATCTGTGTGATACCAATATCTTGTTATTTACTGAAACTTGATTTTAGAAAAATACAGTGAATTTGTATAAATGTTCCATTTATGCTTGAAAAGATTAAAAATTTTTGATTTATTAGTGCATGGTTTCTATGTACCTCCATTATATCAAACTATTTTACTTATGTTATTCAAGCATTATCCTTACTAATTTTCAAAATAAGCTCAATACATCAATTACTAACACAGATGTGTTAATATGTCCCCTAAGATGTGATATCTCCATATAATCCTGTTCCACTTTTGCCTCACGTATTTTGAGGCTAGATTATTAAGTATGTAATAAAAGTTTAGCTCCCTGATGAATATTTCCTTTTACATCAAAAAGTGGCCCTATTTATCCTCAGTAATGCTTTTTATCTTAGTCTGTTTTATCTGATAAAAATATTGTTATATACCTTTTCTTGGTTAATATTCACCAGGATTATCTTTTATTCCATCCTTTTAACTATGAGCCAAATCCTTATGTTTTATGTGTTTCCTGTAAGAGCACATAACTAAATCTGAGATTATTCAATCTGATGAATCACTCTTTATCAGTGTTCACAATACACTTACCTTTACTATTAATTGCTGATATATTTTGATTCATTTTATCATTTTATGATACCCCTTCTTTTTTTTTTATGATACCTCTGCTTTTTACCCCTTCTTTTCCTATGGTGTTTTCCTATGCCATTTTCCTAATTTTCTTGAATTTTATTGGATTTTTTTCCAACATGCCCTTCCTTTCTACCCCTCCACTACGAGCTTATAAGTTACACATTTATTTCTATTATTTTATTTTTACTTTAAGAGATTTTACTAGTTGAGAGAGAGAGAGAGAGAGTGTGAGCACATACCAGCAGGGGAGGGGCAGAGGGAGAAGCAGACACCCTGCTGAGCAAGGAGCCCAACGCAGGGCTGGATCCCAGGACCCGGGAATCACAACCTGAGCCAAATGCAGATCCGTAACTGACTGAGCCACCCAGGCACCCCTCTATTATTTTAATTATATCTTTTGTCAACAGACATACTTGACTTAAAGTATAAACATGTGATCATCATTATTGCTAAATGAGCCAATACTTAGATTTATCCAATGTTTACCAATTACTTAGCTCACTATTCCTTCTCAAACCTTATTTCTTCCATTTTAGATTCAATTTTCTTCTTCCTAAAGTAGATTCTTGAGCAGTTCAATTAGCAAGAGTCTGTTAATGGTAACTTCACTTAGTGTCTTCGAAAATGTCTTTATTTTATACTACTCTTTATAGTATAAATAGGTGTAAAATTCTAGGCTGTCAATTATTCTCTCATCACTTTGAAAATACTGTTCCAATGTTTCCTGGTTTTCAGTGTTGCTGCTGAGAAATCAGCTATGATCTGATAGCTTGTCATTTGTAAATAACTGGTCTTTCATTCTGAGTTGCTTTTAACATTCTCTTTGTTTTTTCATGTTCTACAGTTTTACAATTTTGTGTCAAATGTTGATTTATTTTTATTTATATTGCTCAGGATTTCTGAGGACTCACATCTTTCATCAATTCTGGAAAAATTTCAGCCATTCCCTCTATTGGTCCTCCTCTTCCTAGATCTATTCTTTCACTAACTATAGGCAACTTGGCCAGACTCTTCCCACTCTGGTTCTTTAGTACTGGCAATAGCATCACTGATTATCTCTCATCAAGCTACCACAATACCAAATGCTCAGACTTCGGTGGAGAACTCTAACTACTGACCCCCTACTATAGGTACCAGGCTGGGTACTGTACATCTACTATGTGGTATTCCATAACAGCCCAATAGCACAGGTCCTGACATATAATAGGAACTCTGTAAATGTTAGCTTCAGGGTTTACGGCTCATCCACCTTCAAGCATGAGCTCAAAAGATTGGAGACATTTTTATTTCATTTTTTTAGGTGAAGAAACTGCTGCTTGGAGAGGTATAGCTAGCTTGAGGTAACCAGGAAATGGCACTGCTAGGATAAAAATCTAGTTTCAATTTTATATGGCCAAGTCTTCAGCTACAGTTCAGAACAATGGCTTTATAAATTGATGCTCTCCATCCTGCTGTATTTCTTCAAGAGGTACTGTGGTAAGTGGGGAAGTGAATGACTGGGTATAGTTTCAGGTGGTTACTATGCTTTAACCACAGCAGTGTGCTTTTCTGGTTTATTTGAATAAAAGGTCCTGCAGCAGAAAAAGTTTGAAAGCCACTAGTGTAGTGAAAAGAGCACTGGACTGGGAGTTAGATCTGTGATACTAGGCTATTGCTACTTGACCCTGGGCAAACTGCTTCCTTTCTGTGAGCTCCAGGGTTTCCCTCAGCTTCTTCTTCTTCTTTTTTTTTTAATGATTTATTTATTCGAGAGAGAAAGTGAGAGAGCTTGTGCATGCATGGGGGGAGGGACAGAGGGAGAGGGAGAAGCAGACTCCCCGCTGAGCAGGGAGCCCGACACAGTATTCCATCCCAGGACCCTGGGATCATGATGTGAGCCAAAGGTCATGCTTAACCGACTGAGCCACTCAGGTGCCCCTGGAGTTTCCTCAGCTTTAAATCAGAGCCAACTCGAGAGGTGGCAAGGGAGCCAATGGCAAGGCCTGAGGCAGATTTAAAGTTTGGGACTGAGAGCCCAAGATGGTAGAGGAGTAGGAGACCTTAGTTTTGTTTGGTTCCAGGAAATCAGCTAGATAGCTATTAAATCATTCTGAACACTTGCAAACTCAACCAGCGATCTAAGAAAAGAATAGCTACAACTCTACAAATAGAAAAGCAACCACTTTCTGCAAGAATGACAAGATGGAAAAACTCACCTCAAAAAAGAGAACAAGAAGCAGTACTAGGAGCTGGTTCTCTGAAAGAATTAATTAGATTGATAAACTCCTGGCCAGATTTATCAAAAAGAAAAGAGGACCCAAATGAATAAAATCATGAATGAAAGAGGACAAATCACAACCAACACTGAAGAAATACAAACAATTATAAAAACATATTATGAGCAACTGTTTGCCAACAAATTAGGCAATCTGGAAGAAATGGATGTATTCCTAGACATATAAACTACCCAAACTCCCCAATATTTATAGCAGCAATGTTCACAATAGCCAAACTATGGAAAGAGCCAAGATGCCCATCAACAGATGAATGGATAAAGAAGATGTGGTATATATATATAATGGAATATTACTCAGCCATCAAAAAATGAAATCTTGCCATTTGCAACAACATGGATGGAACTAGAGGGTATTATGCTAACCAAAATAAGTCAATCAGAGAAAGACAATCATCATATGATCTCACTCATATAGAATTTAAGAAACAAAACAGAGGAGCATAGGGGAAGAGAGGGAAAAATAAAACAAGATGAAATCAGAGACAGACAAACCCTAAGAGACTCTTAATCGTAAACAAACTGAGGGTTGCTGGAGGGGAGGGGAATAGAAGATGGGGTAACTGGATGATGGACATTTAGGAGGGCACGTGATGTAATGAGTACTGGGTACTACGTAAGACTGATCAATCACTGACCTCTACCTCCAAAACTAGTAATACACTGTATTTTAATTGAATTAAAAAATTAAAAGATTAAAAAAAAATAAAGCTTGGGATTAACCAAAAAATAAAAAATAAAATATATGAGAGCCAACTCAATTCCTCTTCTTTTTTTAGTGGGGTGAGGGGCAGAGGGAGAGAGAATCCCAAGCAGGCTCTATGCACAGTGCAGAGCCTCACGCAGGGTGCTTCAACTCACAACCTTGAGATCATGACCCGAGCTAAAATCAAGAGTCAGACGCTTAACTGACTGAGCCACCCAGGCACCCTGAGAGCCAATTTAATTCTAACATTTTGTGATTCACAGAATATTGAGCTCAATCTCTAAAGAAGAAATTTCAGTTTTACTGGAAAAGTTTGCAAATAATTTATAACTCTCTCAGATTCTAAATACCTAAAAACACATATTCTTCCACATACTTCTTCAGATTCCACATAAGCACACAAGAACTCAGCTCACAGATTCTCGGCCTCAGAGTAAGTGTGAGTTGAAAAGCTACATTCTCCATTATGTTATAAACATTCTGAGGGTAGAAAATATTTTATTCATTTCTATCTCTAACACTTAGCAGAGGTCCTGTCCTATAAAAAGAACTCAATAAATGTTTGCTGCACAGCTCAGTGCTCATCTATCTACCTTTAAGCATGAGCCCATGCTCTGTGACTCTATCCTAAGAGTGATTTAAATCATGCTTTCCTAAACCAGAAAACAGAGATGTACCAGAAATCTCCACCTATTTTGCAGGACCCAAATGATCAAACATTAGCAAATAAAGGGAAAAAAAGCAAACCAGTAAAATGTCATATAATTGAGTGGGAGATCTCACCTGGACCACCTGCCATGGGAAATGCTGCCTCCATCCTAACTGAATTTCCAGCTCCCATGGGTCCATTCATTCTCACATCTTGGCTTCGGTTCTGAGCCAAAGCCAGGTTGATAGCACCTTCCCCTGAAAATGACAGGTTATAAAAAGGAAACCATCAGAATAAGATGCAAATGTTGCTTAAAAATAAGTATACAAGAACTTTAGTTTTCTGTGTTTTTGAATTATGGTAAGTTTACCATCACAAAAACGGTAAGTGCAATACGATGGGTCTTCCTTCAACTTCATCTGAGTAGGTTTACTTACAAGAAGCACAAGAAGAACATAATCAATCCTTACAATACAGCAGACAGGCAATCATTAATGATGTATAGTGTCAGGAGACAGCTTGTAACTCTGAATATCTATTTCCAACTAGCTCAGTGTGTGGGTGCATGTGTGTCTATGTGTGTGAGAAGGAAGAAAATGTTCTCAGAAATTCTCAAAATCCTAAATTACCTTTTGGGAATTTATAATCAGAAGGTAGAGATATGACTAGGTTTAATGGAGAAAGAACATATGATGGTACAGTGACACTGAAATATTTGTGAACAAAATACCATTTTCCGGGGGTTCCTGGGTGGCTCAGTCGGTTGGGCGTCTGCCTTTGGCTCGGGTGATGGTCTTGGGGTTGTGGGATTGAGCCCTGAGTTGGGCTCCCTGCTCAGCAGGGAGCCTGCTTCTCCTCCTCCCTTGCCGCTGCTCATGCTCTCTCTTGCTATCTCTCTCAAATAAATAAAATCTTAAAAAAATATATCATTTCCCTTTCAAAAACTGTAATATAAATAGATATCCATTAGAGATATTCATACAATGAAGAGTAGATAGGTTGCTACTAATCTACTTTTACAACATCTAATGATAAGACCAACATTTATATAGAGTTATTTTTATTTTATTTTTTTAAAAGATTTTATTTATTTGAGAGAGTGAGAGGGAGAGATTGAGTGCAAGCACGAGCAGGGGGTTGGGGGGAGTAGAAGGGATAGGGAGAGGCAGACTCTCCCATAAGCAGGGAGCCCGATCATGACCTGAGCCAAAGGCAGACATTTAAATGACTGAGCCACCCAGGCACCCCTGTACAGTTTTTAATGCTTACAAGACTTTATCTCATTTGAACCTCATAATATCCTGGTAGGTAACATCACTAGAAGTGTTCTAATTAATTAGAGGTAACTCTAAACTTAGAGGTAACTTAAATTTTACTTGGTTAAATGATAAAAAGAAACAAATTTCAGGATACTTTCTGCACTTAATCCAATATTTTGTTCCTCTGGATGACAGCACCACGTAGTGGACAGACAGAGTATAGCTAGCTGGTGGCTAAGGAGGCAAAAGGCAGCATTGCACTGATAGTAATCCTTCCATATTGTGGGGTCCTGGTTTACAGAGCCAGATGATAAAGCAGGAAGCTAATGAGGACACAGTAGTTTCCTCTGTCTTGTCACTGATAAAGTCACCTTTCTGTATGAAGTATTTCAACCAGGCAGGTAGATTGGTCATAGGGCATAAACATCCTACTAATAAGGCACCGATTACCAGGGGCTATAAGATGCTCTAAATTGCCTACGGGAGGGGCACCTGGGTGGCTCAGTGGGTTAAGTGTCTGCCTTTGGCTCAGGTCATGGTCCTGGGGTCCTGGGATCTAGTCCCGCATCGGGCTCCCTGCTCAGCGGGGAGCCTGCTTCTCCCTCTCCATCTCCCTCTGCCCCTCCTCCTGCTTATGCTCTCTCTAATAAATAAATAAATAAAATCTTTTTAAAAAATTGCCTATGGGAGACAGGAATGAAAGAAAAAGAGACTACAGATCTTGAGGGTTTCCAATTAAGGGAAGGAACTATTAATATACCAAACTTGCTAAGACACTGTAAGCAGAAAGATTATTCTTGAAATGGACATCAGATCATGTCAGTTCTCTGCTTCAAACTGCTCTATTACTTCCTACTGTTGTAGAAATAAAAGCCAAATTCCTCCAAACAGGATATAAAGGCCTTAAATGATCTATCTAGTCCAGTGCTGTTCAAAACAAATGTAGTATGAGCCACACATATAATTTTAAATTTTCTAGAAGCCACAGTAAAAAGGTTAAAAAAAAAGATGAAATTAATTGTAATATCCTATTTAACCCAGCACATCTAATGTATTATTATTTCAACATGCAACTAATACAAAAGTTAATGAAATATTTTACATTCTTTTTTGGGAGTGCTAAGTCTTCAAAATCCACTATGTATTTTACTCACAGCTCATGTCAGTTTGAACTAGCCACACGTCCAGCGCTCAACAGCCACATATGGCTGGTGGCTACCATATTTAACAGCCCAGATGTGGCCCTTGCTTACCTCTCCAACTTCAACTATACTATTTTCTCCTTCAGTAATAAGGATTCAGCCTCAGTGGCTTTTTTTTTTAGTTTCTTAGGCACACAAAGCTGCTTCTCACCTCAAGGCCTTTGCACATGTTGATCCCTCTGCTTACAACAGTTCTCCTGCTCTTTTCATGTAAGCCAACTTCTCAATTTTCATGTAAACTTAAGTGTCACAGGCCCCCAAAGACCTTCTCCAATTGTCTTATCCAAGGGTAGGTCACCCTTATCACATCTTGTTATTTCTTCAAAGCACATCCCATGTAATTACTTACTCATTCACTTGATTTCTTTTCTGCCTTTCCCATCCCCATACAAGGGTAACCATAAATCTGCCCTAGTTCCTTTATACCTATTGTTCGGGGACAGTTGTTAATAGCATCCCTTTTACTCTCAAAAGTGTCAATTTAGATGATTAATTATATGGCCACCCTAATTATATCCTTAATATATGGCCACCCTGATTATATCCTTATGACACAGAATGGTGTCTGATACATGGTAGGCACTCATTAGCTATTTAGTGAATATATTATGAATCGTCAACTTATAACCTTACAAAGAATTACAGGCATTTTTCTGTATGATGAATGCATTCCTAGAAAATCCCACATTCTGTAAAATCTCACACTGAAAATAACAGATTTTATGGGAAAAACAGTGTTGCTGGGACCAACCTATGTGGCTTTGTAACTAGAGTTCTAGTAAAAACAGTAACTGGTGGAGGCAACATATCCAAAAACATTTCCAGTGGAAATGCCTGGTTACAGGTGCTGAAATAATGCAGAGGCCAAAGGGCTCTGAGCCAGTGGGGCTGCCACTAAAGCAGGCACAGGAGGAAGTGAAACTTGTCACAAGCCAAGAGCCATGCTAGTCTGGGGGTGCATCTCTGAGGAAAGGTATCTGAATATAAATTCTGATTCTTAATTATCTGGATATAGAGCTGAAAGGACTCCCACCTATGCAGCAGCTAAGTTTGTCTTCTTTTTTTCTTGTAATCATCCTTCTGTTCCCACTATTCCAGCTTCCCTTGCCTTCTTTATATGAACACACACAATTTCCACATTATAGTGTTATCATTCACCTATTTGCCAACTGCATATAAGCTAATTGGTATCAAAGAAACACAAGGGAAAAACACTACAGGGTCCCAAACTTGCTGATTAGGGGTCGGCAAACCTCGGCCTATGGACCCAATCTAGCCTGCTGCCTGTATAATTAAATAAAGTGTTAGTGGAACACATCCATGTTTATTCACTTACATACGCTTATGGCTGTTTTGCACTACAACCAGACTGGAATTGTTGTGACAGAGATCTGAGGGCCCACAAAGCCAAAAAAAATTTATTCTCTGGCCCTTTACAGAAAGAGTTTGCAGACTCTGCTTTAAATCACCATGAATGAATAGAGGGGTCACAAAATGTCCTTAAAAAAGATGTCTTCCCAACTTCCTGGCCCAAACTCGAGAAAGAAAGGGTACAGAGAGTATTCTTCAATGGAAAACAGGCTGTCGGGGAACCACCTCTCCCTGCATCCCTGCAGCGGACACCATGGCGGTAGCAACACCTCCTCTCACGATGCACTAAGACATAAGCTAGCTACCAGTTTCACAAAGGCAAAGGTGCTGCCGCCACTTTCAATCCTGCGTAAATTCTGAGGGAGTGGGGAGAGAGAAAAGGAGATCACCTGGGATACACATGTATATCCTAAAAGTTAAAGAATAAAGAACTCTCTTCTGTAATGGGATAATCATTGCCGTAAGTGAATTTCATAATTTCTTAAAATATATGTTACCTATTTTACTTCCTTGATGGTACCTATGCTTTAATTTATGGCTATAATAAAGGCCAGCACCTTATCCTTTTAAAGAGAACTTACAGGAAATAGGTCTGATTAAAAGAAGAAACTGGTGTTTCCTTTCTCCAGTAGAAAACACGACCACATAAAGTTCCAAAGCCCTTTTAACTCACGTAAATAGGTAACAGAGACTATAAACATTTAGAGTTTTGGGGCGCCTGGGTGGCTCAGTCGGTTAAGCGTCTGCCTTCAGCTCAGGTCATGATCCCAGGGTCCTGGGACTGAGCCCCGCATTGGGCTCTCTGCTCAGCAGGGAGTCTGCTTCTCCCTCTGCCTCTCCTATCCCCCCAACACCCCACCTGTGCTCTCTCTCTCTCTCACTCACTCTCTCTCTCAAATAAATTCTTTTTTTTTTTAAAGATTTTATTTATTTGACAGAGAGAGAGAGAGAGCACAGAAGCACAAGCAGGAGGAGTGGCAGGCAGAAGGAAGGAAAAGCAGGCTCCCACTGCATAAGGAGCCCGATGTGGGGGTTGATCCCAGGACCCTGGGACTATGACCTGAGCTGAAGGCAGACGCTTAACCGACTGAGTCACCCAGGCGCCCCTAAATAAATACAAATTTTTTTTAAAGATTTTATGTATTTATTTGACAGAGAGAGACACAGTGAGAGAGGGAACACAAGCATTGAGAGTGGGAGAGGGAGAAGCAGGCTTCCTGGTGAGCAGGGAGCCCGATGCAGGGCTCGATCCCAGGACCCGGGGATCACGACCCGAGCCAAAGGCAGACGATTAATGACTGAGCCACCCAGGTGTCCCAATAAATAAATTCTTAAAAAAAAAAAAAAACATAAAACATAAACAGCCTATATAGTTTTATTGTAGCCAAAAATTGTTTTCCTAAGTTCATCCTATATCCTATAGATTGCTGTGAATTAATTTTACTTTTCTGGATCCTTTTAGATAATCCAACATTTTTCATGATAGACTGATTGTTGTTTAAACCACTATTCCCTTGTTTATCAAATGATGGGATTTACCCCATTTTTCAAAATACATATAATCCTTTCTAACCTCCTCTATGCTCCCCCATACCTGGTACTTAGATCTCTCACAGGTTTGTCTCCCTCACCAAGGTCAGGAGCTTCTTTTGAGTTCATAACAGCAAGGACCATATTATACTTATCGTTGTATGCCAAGTGCTAAAGCAAAGTGGTGCTATTATGTGTGTGCTTCCCTTGTTTTCATTCAACATATGTTTACTAAGGAACCTAACATGTTCCAGGCAAGCAGAACACAACAGTGAGCAAAACCAGACATGGTCTCTGCCCTGTTGGAGTTTGCATTCTAGGGGAGAATTAAGTAATAGTCAAATAATTGCTCTAATGAAAGCATTACATAAATGATGTAAGGAGGGAAAAAAAAGACTTTTGTGAGAGCACATAAAGGACACTGACTTCATCAAGGAGTTCAGAAACTATACCCTCAAGAAGATTTAAGCTGATACTCGAAGGCTGAGTAGGTATTAACTAAGGGAAGGGGGAATGGTAAGGGACAACATTCCATATAGAGAAAACATAAGTGCAAAGGGCCCTTGGCAGGAGGAAGAAATGCAAATTCAAGGAGCCAGAACAAAGCTGGAGAGGCATGAACAAACAGCAAGGAGGAGAAGTGTATGAGTTAAGACTGGATGAGAAAGGTAGAGGTCAGATCACACAAGGCCATGAGGTCATGGTAAGAAGTTTAGTCCTTATTCTGTGAACGACAGCAAGCCAGAGCAGGGGTTTTAGGCTGTGTGTACACGTGCACATGTGTAGCATATTTTCATTTTGAAAAGACCACTCTGGCAAAATATTTGAAAAATGAATACTGCTACAAAAAGGACCATTCAAGGCCTCCTAATCTCTGTTAGATGAATAAAGAAATAAATACTAAAGCTTATTTGGTAGAAGGAAGCTAATCAAATTAGATATTCTTTAAAAGACAAATCAGTTTCTGGTCAGGGTGCCAGTAAAATCTCAATCTGACAGACTGACAAAATCAGCCAAGGGAACGGAGTCTGAGACTGTGGATGCTGAAGCATCAGGACCCAGACGAAGCCTCAATTCCTCTTTATCCTAGGGTGCTGCAATGTGAAGTGCAGGTTACATGAGTTACTTGGCATTCTGAAACATGAGAGGAACAGACAAAGCAGCACAGAAAATCATGCTACGTTCTACTGTTGTTATGATTTGGGTCTAGATGGGCACCTTCAATCTGAACGGAGAGAATCCCCAGATCCCGAAGCTGTTGGTTGTTGCTCTGAGCCAGGATCCGTAGCCGCTCCGCTGCTTCCCGGGGGATGTTGAATGTCACACGCACACTGTTCCAGGGCTCCACCTTCTGTACCTTTAGCTTGCTGGATTCTTGGTCGTGAAAGAAAGCGAATAATATTAGTAATCTTTTAGCCACCAGAAGACATGGGACAAACAAACCAAAAACAAAAGAACAAGACAGAGCATTGACTTGGAATAGCTGTGACAGCTTAGTCTTTGGCATTAGCTAGACTTCAAATCTAATCCCAGCTTTACCACTTAGCACCTGAGTGGCCATGACCAGATTATTTAACCTTTTTTTTTTTTTGGATTTTATTTATTTGACAGAGAGACACACAGCAAGAGAGGGAACACAAGCAGGGGGAGAGGGAGAGGGAGAAGCAGGCCTCCCACTAAGCAGGGGGCCCGATGCAGAGCTCGATCCCAGGACCCTGAGATCATGACCTGAGCCAAAGGCAGACGCTCAACGACTGAGCCATCCAGACACCCCTATTTAACCTTTTTGAAACTAACTCTTCTCTTCTTTATATTTTTTTTAAAGATTTTATTTATTTATTTGAGAGAAAGAGAATGAGAGATAGAAAGCACGAGAGGGAAGAGGGTCAGAGGGAGAAGCAGACTCCCTGCTGAGCAGGGAGCCCGATGTGGGACTCGATCCCGGGACTCCAGGATCATGACCTGAGCCGAAGGCAGTCGCTTAACCAACTGAGCCACCCAGGCGCCCCACCCTTCTCTTCTTTAAAACCGTGAAAAATCTACTTCATGAGATTGTGAGTACTAAATGAGAAAATATATACCAAAAACCTAGCAAAGGACCTGATACATGCACTGAATACATGGAAAGCAGTAAGATGGAGGACTATAAGAGAGAAGAGAGAGAGAAGTTTAAATGAATAGACTAAGGTCTACTTTTGAACTTAGTTCAATGTATGTGAACTGGCATCATGAGAACATTTAAGTCTCAAATTTCAGTGAAATTCTATAAAAATATGGGATGCAGATTATGCTGGTTTATACTCATTTTTAAATATTAACAAGTATCTCTGTGCAAGATATAAAGACAGGGAGAAATCGTTTCTTCTAATGTCCTATAAATGCTTAATTTAAGGAGGGTTTAAGTCTTTTTTATCTTTGATTTAAAATTTTTTTCCTGCTTTAAATAAGAGTATAATTTTCACTGAAGCACACTGAAGGGAAAAACAGTATAATTTGACAATGAAGCTTCAGTTAGGATATGAAAACATTCATTTCAGCAAGTTTGAAAAGTCAATGCAAACTTCAAGACATGTTTTTAAAAGAAGATACAAAGTTAACTGAGGAGGTTAAAGTTGCTTGTAATTGTGTTTTACAGATAGAAAGTAAATCCCAGGCCCAGTTAGCTGATAAAAACAACGATTTTTTTCAACAACCCAAGACAAAATAATTTTCCCTCTTGTTAGGAACTTGGCTAAATTAAGTCTTTGGTATCCTCTATTCAGTTATACATTTCAATATAAAGAAAATGGGTCACACAGGCGTATGTGTTGTCAAAATCCGATATATCTACAGATAGAGGAAAGTGCCTACATATTGTCTAAAGCCCCTTCCAGCTCCAAAACCACTATGAAATTGGTTGACATTGAAAGCGAACTTATCCAAACATGGAGTTCACTTGTTCTAATGTTGAAAAGAGAGACTACTTGCTAAAAGCAGTGAAATAATACAATCACAGAAATTTAGAAAGGATTAGGCAATATTTAGTCCAAGTCTATTTTACAGGTGAGGAAACTTGAGGCCAAGCTAGGCTAAGTGATCTGCCTAGAATCCTGTGGTTACCTAGCAGCATCAGAGATGGATGGCATTAACATCCACCCCTGATTCTCAGGTCAATTTCCTTTCCATAACACTTACATCTCCAAATAGCAAAACACAGGAAGCTAGGGAACTTAGTTCCACTACAGATGCTATAGGGCTTCTTGCCAAACTAAAGAGTACTAGAATCTTATACAAAGTCTAGACAAACATCAAATTTGCTTATGGTATTATCTATTCATGATATGGTTACAAAAAAAATCCTTGTCTATAACATGGTTATATTTTATCAAAAGTTTTTTAACTTCCATCATACTTGAGAAGATTTGACTTAAAATACTTTTGGACCAAGAATACAATCTTATATATGGTGATAACATCATAAATCTGGGTTTGGTAATTTATTTGAAAGCCATAAATAATCTATCTATATTTTATTTTATTTTTTAGTGTAAAATTAAAACCCCACGGTGGGGCTTGAACTCACAACCCAGAGATCAAGAGTCATAAGCTCTACCAACTGAGCCAGCCAAGAGCCCCTGATTAAGCAATTTAAACCAAGAAAAAATGTGGGTAATTAAGAGCAATGAACAATTTCATGCTCATTAGACACTCTTGTCCCTGTGTAATATGATATATGTTTGAAATTCTCTCTTCCTCTCCCTCACCCTCTGTGCTCTCTCTCTCACAAAATAAATAAATCTTTTTTTAAAAAAAGAAAAGGATACAACCTAGGCTTTGTACTATGTCTGATGAGAGTAGGTAACTGTGCTAACCAGAAATGATGCAGAACATCTAAACTTGGATCAGGTTTAGATCCTGGATCTAGAAACTGGATCACTATCTTACACCATCTAAACCAAGGTTCAAAAACACAAATGCCCACAAGTCCCAGACAGGTAATCTAAATGCATGAAAAGGCCAGAGGGGAGCGCTGTGAGATGAGGGCCTGCCCTAAATAGCAGCTGCTCCTCAGCACTATCAGGGAAAGAGAGTTCAATGTCATCAGATCTTCCCATTTTTATTTTAATTTTTTAAAAGATTTTATTTATTTATTTGACAGAGAGAGACACAGCTAGAAAGGGAACACAAAAGGAGTGGGAGAGGGAGAAGCAGGCTTCTCGCCGAGCAGGGAGCCCAATGTGGGGCTTGATCACCGTGACCTGAGCTGAAGGCAGACGCTTAACAATTGAGCCACCCAGGTGCCCCAGATCTTTCCATTTTTAGAGCTAAATCCAACGTCAAGTCTGGATTTGTATGTAAAATATTTCAATTTTAAAAGCATCGGCAATGAAATTCAAACATTAAGAAAAAACACAAACAAAACTAAAGTAGAGCCGTAACATATGGTAGCAGGCTGGATCCAACAGGCTGCCAGTTGGTAACCTCTGATCTAAAATTTAAGAAAACACATTTCACATACATTTTAAGTAGAACCACAAAGTAAAAGATCTTTCTAAGCTTTAAGGGACCTTCAAGATCCAGTATTAAAGGAAGGAAAGAAAACTGAAGATCACAGAGTTAAAAACAATAAATGAGTCTTAAGAATTAACTCCTATCCACTAGAGCAGATAACTATGTTAAGCAATACCTTATCATGTCCAGTTTCTCCATGTAGTTAAAAGAAACATAACAGCATTTCTATAAAAAAAAATTCTAGCTCTCTGATTTCAAGCTGTATTACAAAGTTACAGTAATCAGGGGCACTTGGGTGGCTCAGTCGTTAAGTGTCTGCCTTCGACTCAGGTCATGATCCCAGGGTCCTGAAATGGAGCCCCGCATCAGGCTCCCTGCTCATCGGGAAGCCTGCTTCTCCCTTGCCCACCCCCTCTGCTGTGTTCCCTCTCTCGCTGTCTCTCTCTCTCTCAAATAAATAAAATCTTAAAAAAAAAAGTTATAGTAATCAAAACAGTATGATATTGGCATAAAAACACACACAGATCAACAGAACAAAATAGAGAGCCCAGAAATAAACCCACACATATATGATCAATTAATTTACGACAAAGGAGCCAAGAATACACAATAGGGAGAGGACAGTCTCTTTAATAAGTGTTACTGGGAAAACTAGACAGCCACTTGACAGCCACTTGCAAAGGAATGAAACTGGATCACTATCTTATACCATACACAAAAGTTAACTCAAAATGGATTAAAGACTTGATGTAAGACCTGAAACCATAAAACTAGAAGAAAACATAGGTGGTAAGCTCCTTGACATTGGCCTTGGCAATTTTTTTCAATGGGACACAAAAAAGCAAAGGAAACAAAAACAAAAACTAACAACTGGAACCAGATCAAACTAAAAAGCTTCCTCAGAGCAAAGGAAACCATTCACAAAATGAAAAGGCAACTTAATGAATGGGAGAAAATATCTGCAAATCATGTATGTGATAAGGAATTAATATCCAAAATATTTAAAGAAATCAGGCAACTTGATAGCAAAAATCCAAACAATCCAATTAAAAAATGGGCAGATCTGAATAGACTTTTTTCCAAAGAATACATACAGATGACCGACAGGTACAGGGAAGGTGATCAACATCACTAATCTCAGGGATATGCAAATCAAAACCACAATGAGATATCACCTCGTATCTATTAGAATGGCTATTATTGACAAACAAACAAACAAAAAACAAGCGTTGGTGAGGATGAAAAGAGGAACCCTCGTGTGTTGTTGGTGACAATGTAAACTGTTGCTGCCACTGTGGAAAATAGTATGAAGGTTCCTCAAAAAATTAAAAATAAAACTATCACATGATCCAGCAATTCTACTTCTGAATATTTATCTGAAGAAAACAAAAACAATAACTCAATAAGACATCTGCACCCCCATGTTCACTGCAGCATTATTTATAAAAGCAAAGATATGGAAACAACTTAAGTGTCTGTGGATGGATGAATAAACAAAGAAAATGTGGTATATACATAGAAAATGGAATATTATTCAGCCATAAATAAGAATCTTGCCATTTAAAACAAACATGGATGGACCCTCAGGGCATTATGCTAAGTGAAATAAGGAAAGACAAATACAGTATGATCTCACTGACATGTGGAATCTTAAAAACAAAACAAAACAAGAACAAAAACACCAAGCTCATAGATACAGGAAACAGACTGGTGGTTGACAGAGATTGGGGGGTGTGAGAGGAGTGGGTGAAATGGGTGAAGGGGGTCAAAAGGTACAAAGTTCCTGTTAGTGTCGCAGGGATATAATGTACAGCATAGTGACTGATTAATAATACTTTATTCCATATTTGTAAATTGCTAAGAGAGTATATCTTAAAAGTTCTCATCACAAGAAAACAAAATTGTAACTATGTACGGTGACAGATGTTAACTGGATTTATTGATGGAATGGTATGTTGTATATCTGAAACTAATATGTTATATGTCACTTAAAATCCTGCACTTAAAATCAGCCTTTCAATCCACTATAGCAGTTTTACTTTGTGAAACTCAGGATAATCACAGAAGAGCAAACACTTTTAAAAAAGAGTAACAAGAAGAAAATAATTAAAGCAAATTACCCATGTGTAATAAATTGGGCACATTCTCCAATATTGTGTCCAATTTCCATTTGAAGTCTTTATCATCTATATTTCCTTTGAAGGCCACAAAGATTGTGGAATCCTCCAAAATACTATCACTTTTTGTGTCATCATCTTCTAGTCCAGAATCAAAATCCATCTCTGAGTCTTCCATTGTTGATGAACACAAGGAAGTATAGATGTCTTCTAAGTTTGGAAGGTCATCCAAAACCATGGTGAATATTATTCCAGTAGCATATGCCAAATGGAGAATAAGAAAACCTTTGAAAAAAGAAGATAGAAAAAGGGCATTACAATGCATAATTATATAATCAACAATGTATAATCCACTGTTCTGTGAAAACTGTAATTTATTTGCCAAGTAATAAGAGGCACACTATAAAAATTAAGAAATTACAGAGAGGATAAACTAATTAAGATATTCTGTAATAATTAACTCTTAAAAATATTTGAAATAGGGTGCCTGGGTGGCTTAGTTGGTTAGGTGTCTGCCTTCGGCTCAAGTCATGATCCCAAAATCCTGGGATCATGTCCCACATGAGGCTCCCTGCTCAACGGGGAGTCTGCTTCTCCCTCTGCCCCCACCCCCTGCTTGTGCTTGCGCTCTCTCTCTCTCTCTCTCTCTCTCAAAAATAAATAAATAAATAAATAATCTTAAAAAAATACCTGATATAAAAATTTACCAGTTTTTAATAAAGTTCCTTTTATTATAATGTTTATGTCTATTATGTCATAGGCTACCATTTGGTAAGCCTATACAATGGGGAGGAGGGAACTAGAGATCACAAAAAAATAAAACAAGTTATATTTTGAGAATTAATTTATATAAGCCTTTGAGCCCAGAGAGCAAGGGGCTCCCCAAGACTCCCCTTATTCCTGTCCCGACAAAAGTTTCAGAGGAGCCAATGTTGTAGAGCCATTCTCTTTCTCTAATCTGAAAAGCACAACTTGACCCAACTAAAAACATCCAGAGGACTACGTAAAATCCTCAAGTCTTAAGGACCCTTTAAAATAACTTTTAAAGGGTTATTAATAGTGATATAACTAAAAATAATAATTCAGGAACAAAACAAACATTTTTAAATACTTTCAGGAAAGGAAAATAAGTGGTTAACACATGTTTATGGAGGGAAAGAACTGTGTCCAGGACAGAACTAAATTACTTTCTAACTTTTAGATCTAGAGAAGTCACATTACCTGCTATTTTCAGTTATGTTGTCTACCAAAGAGTACCTGTACTAAAGATCACACCATGTGGCCATTTTCTCCATTAGCTTTGGGACTGAAGATCACATTCTTAACCCAAAAGTGAGTGAACATTCATTTTTTAGCATCTCTGTTAAGTGAGGATGATATGGAAACATAAGAACACCACACAACTCTTCTAATTTAAAAACATTTCTTACATAAACTATAATTACAACTATGTGTTTTTTAAAGATGGATTTTTTAATGGCAAGAAAATGGCTGAAAAGAAATCCACTAAAATGCAAAGAGTGATTGTGCTAGGTTGGTAAGATCACTGGTAAATTTTCTTTTCCTACTTTCCAAATATGCTAGAAGTCATTGGGGACATGCAAAACTAAATATGCTCTAATAGGTTTTATTACCAGTACAAATGGAAAAAAATGTATCAACTTTTTTTTTTTAAAGATTTTATTTATTTATTTGACAGAGACACAGCAAGAGAGGGGACACAAGCAGGGGGAGTGGGAGAGGGAGAAGCAGGCTTCCCGCCGAGCAGGGAGCCCCATGTGGGGCTCGATCCCAGGACCCTGGGATCATGACCTGAGCCGAAGGCAGACGCTTAACGACTGAGCCACCCAGGCGCCCCAAAATGTATCAACTTTTTAAAAACTGTTTAACTTTCTTCTTTTTCTTTTTTAAATAGTCACTTAAACTTCTTAGGAGCAAACACTTTCCCAAAACCAATTTAAGCTAAAATCTTAGGGGAAAACTCCTGTTTTAAGTAAATATGAAAAAAAAAAAAGCCAAACCCTTTTACATCTGAGCAGAGCACCTTACAGTTTTGCAATTATACCCTTTTCTAGCACTGTGACTATTACAAAGGAATAGTGTGATTTGGGTGGTTAAGAAACAATAGCATTCAGAAAATCCCTTATAAATACCAATGCCTTTAGTCAACTGCCATCTGTACTTTACAGATTTTAAAGAACTTTCGAGGTAAATAAACAAGAATAAAAAAGATTTTAGGGCTTAGAAGCTGCTGCTCATGAGGAAACAGACTGATTGCTGAGACTGAAATACTGGAGCCATACAGTAGCTATTCCACAGTTGGAATGACTAGAAGAAGAGGATTTCAAATTTAAGATATGTTTCCAAAAGAATCTTTAACTGGAAAGAAGGAGACCAACTAAAACCCATGGATTTTGATAGTCTTCCAAAGAGGTCACTGGTCATGCCATGAAGTCTGGCAAATCTGGATTTGGAAAACCATTTAGTGGCAGACACAACAAATCAGCTAATCCAAATTCAGAAACTTAACAGTTTAAAGGCACTATGGGCACAACACAGATGCTTAAAAAACAAAGAAAAGGGGCGCCTGGGTGGCTCAGTCGTTAAGCGTCTGCCTTCGGCTCAGGTCATGATCCCAGGATCCTGGGATTGAGCCCCACATTGGGCTCCCTGCTCCACAGGAAGCCTGCTTCTCCCTCTCCCACTCCCCCTGCTTGTGTTCCTGCTCTCGCGATGTCTCTGTCAAATAAATAAATAAAATCTTTAAAAAACACAAAAAACAAAAAAACAAAGAAAAGTCAGTGTGAAAAAAATTGCTGGCCTCCCCTCCAAAAACTTTTTAAAGAAGCTTCTTCCAGACTACATATTCATTGACATACTGTCCACTTAAAATCTAGTCTTTAACAAAAGATTTATAATCAAAGTAATTAACCAACCTTCAAGTGAAATGCAGTTCAGGGCCCTGCTCTTGGAGACAGACAACAGATTATAGCTGACTAGCTTGAAACTCATTTGCTCACTTATAAGAGAGCCATGTGCTACCTCTTTGGGTTTGTTAAGATTAACCACCAGTGAATTTGCTCACTCACCACATAATAAATTTCCAGATTATCTACTGGTTTCACTTCTAACTGGAGTTCTTTTAATCTTTTATAAAGAACCTAAGAATAAATGTGATATCCAGGAGAAATTTAAAAAGCAAGCATATTATTTATTCTATCTTTCCAAGGCAGAATGAAGTAGATTTCCAAACTAAATCATTTCAGGGTAATATTTCAGGATAGCCAAACAGCTCCAGTGGATAAAGGAAAGCTCTTTTTTTATAGAAGAATGCGAACTTAAATGTAAAAAGTATCATTAGAAAAATCCCAATTTTGTGATCCCTAATAAAGTAATTCAGAAAAGGATCATTAATAAGAACAAAACAACATGTGAAAAATTGACAGAGAACTAACTGGATATTCATTCACATGATGTTAAAGTATCAGGCCAGAGATTTGCTGCTTGGCAAACGGAAACCTAACTTCACAGTGGGAGGCTCTGGCTGTCATCACCCAAACACAATGACCAAACTGCACAGTATTACCTATGAAACATTCCTGCCAAAAATGTTTAAACTGAATCTAACAAGTCTTTGTACAGGAGATAGAGGAATAACTTAAATAACACAATGAGGAAATATTCAGACAAATCTAGAGGGTAGATTTCTAGAGCATAACTGGCTTGGCCTCTTCAGTTAAGTCAGTGGTCATGAAAGAAAAAGGTGGGTGAAACTATTCTATGTTAAAAGAGATTTGAAAGACTTAAAAATCAAATGCAGTGTATGGTCCTTTATTGTCTTGGTTTGAAAAAAAAGATGTAAAGCACATTTTTAGGAGAATTAGGGAATTACTGCTAATTTTTAAAAAAGATTTATTCATTCATTTATTTTATTGAGAGAGAGAGAGAGCAGGGGGAGAGGCAAAAGGAAAGGGAGAGAGAAAGAACCTTAAGCAGACTCTCTGCTGAGCACAGAGCCTAACGCAGGGCTTGATCTCACAACCTGAGATCATGATCTGAGCTGAAATCAAGACTCAGACACTTAACTTACGGAGCCACCCAGGTACCCTGGGGAATTACTGCTAGTTTTGTTAGGTGTGATAATAATGGTGTTATGGACAATATTCTTACTGTTTAAGAGATGCATATTGAAGCACTCGGGTAAAATGTCATGATGCTTATAATTTACTTTAAAATTGAGGGAGGGGTCTTAGGTGGCTCCATTGGTTACGTGTCTGACTTCGGCTCAGATCATGATCTCAGGGTCTGGGATTGAGCCCCATGTCAGGCTCTGTGCTCAGCAGGGAGTCTGCTTGTCCCTCTCCCTCTGCTCCTTTTCCTGCTCTCTCACTCTCTCTTACTTTCTCTCTCAAGTAAGTAAAATCTTTAAAAAAATAAAATTGAGGGAAAAATAGATTAAGCAAATATGGCAAAAGGTTAATAAAGGTTAAACATAGGTGATGGGTATATAGGTGTTCATTATATTTTCGTTTATAGTATAATTTTCTAAAATGTTTGAAATTGTTCATAATAAAAATTAAAAAAAAAAGAAAGAAAGAAAAGAGAAAAGCAAGCATACCAGCAACATAGTACTGCTCCAAGGTAAAACTCCATCAGACATCAGGAAGGCTTAGAAGCTTACTTATGAACATCTTCCAAATCACAGGATTAAAAATAAATAAATATATTTAAACATATATATTTGTAAATGTTTAAATTTATATTACTTGTTAAGTATATAAATTTATATATCCTATATATTATACATATAACCAGCTAATATGCACCAGATTTACATTTAAATCTGAAGAGAAAGGACTGGTGCAGGTAGCTGAATGATGAGAAAAGATTGTCACAGGCCATTCAGATTATCAACCTGGCTGCCATGTGAACAAAAGACAAGACCCTACGATCTACATCAGAAATCACAAACTCACATACAGGGGTCAGGCAGAAAAAAATAAGAGAAGAACACTGGATATTAAATGCATTTGCACATACTGTATGAATGATTTGGGCAACAGAAAACTCACACACCCACCTATATTAAGTAGCCACTACTCTGCTTCAGCTTATTACTTTCTTTTTGGAAGGATGGGAAGGATTGTGCAGGCCCAGCACTAGTAGATGTTCTGAATTTTAAGAAAAGACTAAAATCCATATATTCAGCGAAATCTCCAGGTTTTAAAATAGTTTTACATTTTTGGAAAATACTCTGCAGGCTAAATGAAACATGCTATAGAGGCATAAGGCTCAGCCATCAGTTTTCAATTTCTATGACTCACCTAATTGACTAGTCCAACGCTAGGTCTGGGTGAACTATGCTGGGTTTGGTATAATGCTGGAGGAAACTAGGTATTTAAAAAGCATTTAAATATTATGATGCGGGGCCTGGGTGGCTTAGTAGTTAAGCATCTGCCTTTGGCTCGGGTCATGGTCCCAGGGTCCTGGGATGAGTCCCACACTGGGCTCCCTGCTCAGTGGGAAGCCGGCTTCTCCCTCTCCCGCTCCCCCTGCCTGTGTTCCCTCTCTTGTTGTCTCTCTGTCAGATAAATAAATAAAATCTTTAAAAAAAAAAAAATGTTATGATGTGCCAGGATGCCTGGGTGGCTCCGTCAGTTGTGTCTGACTCTTGATTTTGCCTCAGGTCATGATCTCAGGGTCATGAAATTGAGCCCTGTATCAGGCTCCTTGCTCAGTGTGAAGTCTGCTTGAGAGTCTCTCTCCCTCTCCCTCTGCCCCGCCCACTCGTGCGCGCGCGCGCTCTCTCTCTCTCTCTCTCTCTCTCTCTCTCGCTCTCTCAAATAAATAAATAAATCTTAAAAAAAAAAATTACAATGTGCCTCCTGAGAGGTCTGTGGGCTAAGAGAAAGAAAAAGAGATCAAGCTCTCAACCCCAGAGGAACAGAAGGCATTCAAACTTAAGTGAATTTTGGGCTTCATTAAACATGCTGATGCCTCCCACTAACTGGCTGAAGGACCATTTCCTCTTTGATAAAATGCCAGACGATGAAGGAAAGACTTTTTTATTTGCTGTGTAACTTTGGTACAGAGTCATTCTGTTGTGTGGAATTAAGCTGAGCCTTAACCACTCTTTCATGTAAGATACCACTCACCAAAATGTCTTTAATTTTTATCATTTATCCAGGTCATCTTCTAAGTCCAAACAAGTTGGCATTTTTAGGGCTGGTATTTCAAGGCAGCAGCCAATAAAAATTCTAAAAAAGAATGAAAGAGAGAAAATAAAGTTTCAGCATTATATAGAAATTAGAAACTACAGAAGTGACATCTTTTAACAGAAGTCAAAGCAAATATCACAAGTTATCAAGTCAACTTAGACATCTTCAGAGGCTATTGAGACAGAGTTTTCATTAAGTCTACAAAATATATCTTTTTTTTGAGATTGAACCACTATTCAACAAGCATTTCAAAGAGTATGGAAGCAAAACTCAGGGACATATACCAGCTTAAGAATTATGAAACTGGGACCCTAAGCCTTAGAGCCCTCCTCACTTTACCTCCATTTTTATTGGGGTCAAATTAAAATAAATTGATAGCATCATGCCACACTGTTTTGCAGATACTTGGAGCCAAAACCAAAATACTTTGTATTTAGTAAGACCCACTTGTTCTGGGCGCCTGGGTGGCTCAGTTGGTTAAGTGACTGCCTTCGGCTCAGGTCATGATCCTGGAGTCCCAGGACTGAGTCCCGCATTGGGCTCCCTGCTCAGCAGGGAGTCTGCTTCTCCCTCTGACCCTCTTCCCTCTCATGCTGTCTCTCATTCTCTCTTTCTCAAATAAATAAATAAAATCTTAAAAAAAAAATAAGACCCACTTGTTCTAACATAATTTCAAAATTCATTTTAAACTTTAAGCATGAAGTATAGATTTAGGTTTCTGATTTTATATATAATATCTATACATTTTACTTTTCAAATTTTCAGTTTTTCTAAGTATTCTTTATGGTACACGTAGAAATTTTGCATGGAAAGTGCCTAATTTTGTCATGCTTCAGAAAAAATTCTCACTTAAGATAATATCAGTCTACAACATCTTCAACTTGGCTGTTATGGTTTTTCATTATCGCCAACTATTGATTTTATAATCTCAAAATTTTAGATGGATATATGTACTAGGTATTAATTAGAGAAAAAACTATGCCTTAATTTTTATTTTAAGAAAAAGCCATCTTTTTAAGTCTCCATGGAACATTAACAAAAACTGACCTTAAGAAAGGCCATAAAGAAAATCTCTATAGTGAAGGGGATTAAGAGTACACTTATTTTGATGAGCACTGAGTAATATATGGAATTGCTGAACCATTACACTGTACACCTGAAACAAATATAACACTGTATGTTAACTATACTAGAATTTTAAAAAAACCTTGATAAATCCAAAAAGTAACAGTGGGATAATATTGTGATGAAAATGCACTTAATGAAATTATACACTTAAAATAAAATCAAGAAACGAAGGCCTTTTCAAACCTTAAAAAAACAACAAAACCCTTGGACTTTGTTTAAAAATGAAATCAATATTGCAAAATTTCTAGAAAATGCCAAAATAAGGAAAATATTACATATATTAGAACCTAAAGAATATAGCTGAACCAGTAAAGAAGAAAATTCACAGCCATAAATACCTACATCAGGGAAAAGGAAGAAAAAACAAGAAAGAAAGAAATCTGACTCTACATCTGACTCAGAAAGTCAGGGAAAAACCAGTAAGGTGAACTGAAAGAAATCAAAATGAAGGAATTAACACAGATAAAAGTAGAAATTAGAAAATAGAAAAACAGCAGAATAAATAAATTGAAAAATTGGTACATTGGGGGAAAATAATAAAATAGTTAAACCACTAGCTAATCTAGTAAGTAAAAAGGGACAAGTCCAGATATGTAAGATAAGAAATAAGTAGGGGCGCCTGGGTGGCTCAGTCATTAGGCATCTGCCTTCAGCTCAGGTCATAATCCCGGGGTCCTGTGATCGAGCCTCACATCATCGGGCTCTCTGCTCAGCGGGGAAGCCTGCTTCTCCCTCTCCCACTCCCCCTGCTTGTGTTCCCTCTCTCGCTGTTTCTCTCTGTCAAATAAATAAATAAAATCTTAAAAAAAAAAAAGAAAGAAGAAAGTAGCCACAGAAACAAAGGAAATTAAAAGGACCATAGAGACTATTTTCTTCAAGCTTTTGCTCACATTTATCTATGTAAATATGATAATGCCCCCCAAAAGCACCACACATATTTAATTGAAACATTAACTCTTTAAAGAGCAGATAAGTCTAGTGATCTGAAACTATTCCAGAGCATATAAAAAGAAAGAAAACTTCCTAAATATTTTTATGAAGCAAATATAAGATAAGTATCAAAAGCTGATACAGGGGCGCCTGGGTGGCTCAGTTGGTTAAGTGTCTGCCTTTGGCTCAGGTTGTGATCCCGGGGTCCGGGGATTGAGCCCCACGTCAGGTTCCCTGCTCACAGGGAGCCTGCTTCTCCCTCTCCTTCCTGCTCATGCACCCTCTCTCTCTCAAATAAATAAAATCTTTAAAAAACAAAAAACTGATACAAACTGCATGCAGAAAGCTATAGATCAATCTCTCTTATGTTGATGCAAGATTCTAAATCAAACTTTAAATAGACTACAACAGTACATTAGAAGAAGAATAATGCATCATAATTAAGTGGAGTTTGGTCTAGGAATGCAAGGAAGGATCACTATGAGGAAACTAAGAGAAAAAGGCATATGATCATCTCCACAGATATTAAAAGTCATTTGACAGAATTCAACACTTCTTGATTAAAAAAAAAAAAAATCAAATGGGGCACCTGGGTGGCTCAGTTGGTTGGGCGGCCAACTCTTGATTTCGGCTCAGGTCATGATCTCAGGGTCTTGGGACTGAGCCCTGTGTCTGGGTCCATGCTCAGGAGGGAGTCTGCTAGAGGATTCTTTCTCCCTCTCTCTCTCTGCCCCTTCCCCTAGCTCATATGCAGGCTCTCTCACACCCTCTCTAAAATAAACAAATAAATCTTTTAAAAAAAATCAAATAGGACTATACAAGGACTTCCTTAACATACAAAATATATTTTTTAGCCCTAAAGTCAGCAGCTTGCTCAATGGGGAAAAGTTGGGAAGAAGACAGATATCCATTATGTATTATTAAACACTGTGCCAAAGGTATAAAGTCAGTGAAATGAAAACAAGACTAATAATAGTAAAAAATTGGGAAGAAGAGTGTAAAACTATCACTATTAATAGATAATATTTGTATTTGTATTCTTGAACATCTTAGAAAATTAACCAAGAAAAATAAGAAAATTCAGTAATACTTTAGGCATGGTACAAAATACACAGAAAACAATAGTTTTTATAACATATGCAATTGATCACCAGTAGGTGGGGAAAAATCTAATTTATAACAGCAACAAAAAGATAAAATATTTAGGAATAAACTAAAAAGAAAATGCAGAACTACAAGATGAAATTTTTAAAACACTAATGAAGGATCCAAATATAAAAAAGACTTGAACAAATGGAATGATATACCAAATTTTTAGATAAAAAGACTCCTAAACAGCAATTCTCCCTAATTTAGAATTTCATAATCCCAATAAAAAATGCTGTTATTTTTTAAAATGGACAAGCTGACTTTAAAGTTCATATGGAAACGAGTAAAAAAAAAAAAAAAACCTCTGAAAATAAGAGTAGTGAAAGGAATAAGTCCTACCAGATATCAAAACATAATGCCTCAATAATTAAAACTGTGTAGTACTGGCATATAAAAGAATGGGAAACTAATGGAAGACTAAAATCCCCCAAACTAAACAAAGTGCATATGGAATTTTAGTATCTCATAAAGGTAGAAAAAAATTGATTTTTCACTAAATGGGAGTAGGTAGCCATCTAGGGAAAAAATAAAATTAGAGCTATACCTCATATCAAGAGAACTCCAAATGAACCCAAAACTTCAATGTAACAAATGAAACCATACAAGTATTAGAAGAAAATACAGAAGAAATCTTTATAACCTTGGAGTTGGTAAGGATTTCTAACTATGACTCAAAATCCAAAGACATTTAAAAAACTGATAAATTTGAATAGAAATCAAAGAATTCTGCAAAGCAAAAAACACCATAAGGAAAGCAAAACAAAACCCCCCAAAACAAACAACAAATGACAAAGTAAGAAAAAATATTGGCAATCATATCATTGATGAAAGAGCAAACCTCCCATACATAAACATACTATAGAAAAAAACACAGGTGTTTTTGTGTGTGCATATATGTGTGTGTGCATATATAGATATATAAAATAAAAAGTAATTTGGACAAAGTATTGTGTCCAAAAATGGACACAGAGTATGATAAAAATTCACAGAAAAGGAAATACAAATGAACTTTAAACATATGAAAAAATATTCAACTTCATACATAAGAAAAAAATTTTTCACTCATCAGATTAGCAAAAAATCCAAAAATTTAATAATGCACTCTTTTGGCAAGGTTATGGGAAAACAGACACTCTCATTCATTGCTAGTGGTAGTCTAACATCAGCAATTAGGTATTATCTATCAAAATTATAATTATATATACCATTAACCCAACAATCTCGCTTCTGGTTGGTGATCTGATCCTACAGGGTACACCTGTTCCCACACTAGATGACATATATTACAAGGTTATTCACTAAAGCACTGTTTGCAATAGTAAGATAGGAAATTACCCAAATGTCCATCTGATTAAATTATAGTACATGTAATAAAAAGGAAATGCAGCAAGAATAAGAATGCTCTCTATGCACTGATACAGAATGATCTCCAAGATATACTGTTGAGAGAAGAAAAAACAAGGAGTAAAACATTGACTATAGTACTCTACTTTTGGCGAGAAAAGAGGAGAAAAATATTTTTTATATGTTAGTTTTAAAACAAAAAACTCTAGGGATGCCTGGGTGGCTCAGTCAGTTAAGCATCTGCCTTCGGCTCAGGTCATGATCCGAGGGTCCTGGGATTGAGTCCCACATCGGGCTCCTTGCTCAGCGGGGAGCCTGCTTCTCCCTCTACCCCTCCCCCGCTGCTTGTGCTCTCTCTCTCTCTCTCTGACAAATGAATAAAATCTTTAAAAAAATAAGCTAGAAAAAAATATAAAAAAATAAAAATTGTATCTTCAAGGTAAATTTTTAAAAATCATGTTGTATCAGAAGGCAAGGAAGCACTCAGACCAATGGGGAGCATGTCACAAAGACCTAGGAGCCAGTTTTAAGGGGTTTCTACCAGCAAATCTGAGACAATTTAAGTATTGGAAAGAATAATGACTAAAATTCATTATAATATCATGAATAAATAAGAATCCATAAATACACAGTAATAGCTCAGAGAGTAAAAAAAAAATTGCTCAAGAAGTCACCATTAGGGGTAACTATGACATCAACTCCTTACTCTGAAGACTGATAAAGAAAAAGAATGAAGCAAGCAATTTACTTCTTTTAAGAAGGGTTCATCCTTGGTGGAGAGGGAAAGCTCTCCTTTACATTAGAATGCTAGTTAATAAATGCAGAAGGAAAGAATTTTTAAAATCACCATGTGCAACCTCCAATGAAATAAGTGATTCAGGCAAAGATGATCAAGGGGTGCTAAAAATCATCTGGTGAAAACTGAAAGAGAAGAGTCCCATGGTGCTAAAGGATTATTCCACAGATTACTTCCTAATTGCAAAGGGAAATCAAGTACCTTTACAATGGAAAGATATGACAGTCACCAGCTTAACCTGGTGATCAATTCAGTAACAATTAGAGTGAGACCTTTTATTTATGCCTGAAGTACCAGTCATCATCTACAATGTATTATTACCCAAAATGCTTAACCTAGGTCTAAACACATCTTTAAACCTAATTCTTCCTTTATAGGAAATTCAGGAGAAAGAGCAACAAGAACAATTCCAAGAAGAAGTATTCCATTACATGAAGAACCAATCAGATCTAGAATGTGGGACTAGCTACAACAAAACTGATCTGGTCTCTTCAAAATCCAAAATCGTAAAGGAAGAGATAGGGGGAAGATACAGTTCTCAATTAAAAGACTTCAGAGATAGAACCACCAAATGCAATGCATGAATGTTACTTAGACCTGCTTTGAAGAAAACAGCCATAAAATGTTTTTTAGACAGTGGGAAAAACTGAATGTGAAGTAACAGAAGATATTAGGGCATTTTTAAAAACATTCTTGGGTGTGGGGCGCCTGGGTGGCTCAGCTGGGTTGGTAACGTTATTTGTGATTGTGTAGAAACTAATTTTCAAAATATTCAGCAAAGATAGGTAGCTAAACAGACATGATGCAAATATAGCAAACTATCATCACTGTATTATTCTTTCAAATTTTCTGTATGTTTGAAATTTTTCGTATTAAGAAACTGGGGAGGAGGTGGGCATAAATAAATCCTGGGAGCTGCCTGCGTGGCTCAGTTGGTTAAGCATCTGACTTTGGCTCAGGTCATGATCCCAGGTCCTGGGATCCAGCCCCGCGAGGTCTGGTCTTTCAACCTCAAGTTCAATGTTTCTTCCACCATATACCAAACTCTCTTCTTACTAGGGTGACTCTACCCTACTCATAGTGCACAATTGGCAGAAATATCAGAACCAAGTGATCTACTTTATTTCAGGCCAATACTCACTAATTAGAACTGCCCCAACTACTCGAAAATGACTGAAGTCAGAATATCTGAGATCAAGTGATCTTTCAAATACCTTGAAAGAACTTCAGTAGCTCTCAACTTTGGCTACACATTGTAATTATTTGGGGAACTTTAAAAAATAATGCTCGAGCCATACTAGGTCTGCACTGTGGCCTGAGCTTTGGGCATTTAAACACTAGCCAGGTGATTCTAATATGAGGCGAAAGTTTAGAACCACACCTTTCATACATTATTTAATTTACCTTATATGAGGAAACTGAGTCAGGTGGGGAATGTGGCTTACGAATTTGCTCCAAGAAAGTGATGGAGAAAGCTTTTTCTTCTTTTGCTTATTATAAAATTTGACTGTTTCTTAAATTTGTTTTTTAATACAGACCAAATGGTATGTCAGAAAATCAAATAAAATATGGCTAAATGAATCTAAAAGTGAACTATACCACCCTGTATTCCATCTTGGTTTTTTTCTATGTCCTTGGAGTCCCTTAAACCCTTCTTAGCTTCCATGTTGTCATTTAGAAAATGATGGCCTAACATTTTCCAGATCTAGGGACACTATGATTACTTTAATCCTTGTCTATTTGACTTCAATGTTAATCATACTTCCCTGAGGAACTGGAAATCATTTGGTGCAAGATCTCTAACTCTTCTTCCACGAGTGGCTGCTTTCCATACTATTCTCTCAACCTCCTCCTTTCAAAAAGTAAATCCAAGCTGGAAGTTAGAATGGAGGCTACCTAACAATACCTGGTTCATCTCTATCATTGCCTCCACCCTAATTTTTCATTGGTATTTTCATTGCTATACTTAAGGAAACAATGAGAGTCAAAGTTATTAACAACCCTGGAAATTAGAACTGCACAGCTCAAAGAACTGTTGACCCAGCTGACCCAAGGCAGGAATGGGGCTTGAAATACAACAAAAGAGCTAGGCAGGAAGGTAACAGATTTCTAACCCCCACATGTGGCTCCGCCTCCTCCAACTACCTGCTCTAAAACAGCTTTCTCCAGAGGCACCTGGATGGCACAGTCAGCTGAGCAACTGATTCTTGGTTTCGGCTCAGGTCCTGATCCTCAGGTTCATGAGACTGAGTACCGAGTCTGCTCTGCACTCAGCAAAGAGTCTGCTTGGATTTTCTCCCTCTGTCCCTCCCCGCCCCCTGTGCTCACTCTCTTACTCTCAAATAAATATCTTAAAAATTAAAAAAAAAAAAAAAAACAGCTCTCTCCAGAGCCAGCAATGGCAGAGGTGATATGTACCACCCTACTATGACAGACCCACTTAGAACAGTCAGCACTATTACATGCACATGGCCTCCCCTCTCTACTTCAGGTTCTATAATACACAAAAGTAGTACACGCATCCTGGAATCTGAAGACAGACGCAGGAAGACTTGGGCAAGCAAAAGTCCTAGGAGCCTTACGTTTAGGAACCACAGGTATTTGTAGCTTAGGCTTCAAATTATCAAAAACAAATTCTCTTTTCCAAAGTCAAATTACCCAGGCCACAGAAAGCGATCCCCCTGTCCCCCCTTGGCCCTGTCCCCTCAATCAAGTAGGAGGCACAAAAATGACTGTTAGACACAAAAAGTATTCCAAAACTATGTGCACCAATTAGTCCTTGAGCTTAACATCTGAAAGGACGATTTATAATACCAACAAGTAGGCAGTGAGGTACCTATCTAATCCTGTTTATTTGGTAGATGCTAGACCTATATACCCCTCTCTTTTTTCAAGGAAGAATAACTGAGGGGAGGTGACATTCTACAACATAAGAGAAACTCTGCATTTGTAATTCAGAAAGTGAATATGTAAGGAGGAACAGGTTAAATTTTAGACATCAACTACATTATTCTCAACAAATCTGATAAAACATTGACATGAAAGATCAAAGTCCACAGACAGAAATGAAAAGAAGTAGGTGAGATACAAAAGTGGAAATAAGAGAGGGGGGAAAAGCAAAGGAAAAATCATTTAAAAAGTAAATATGTCAACTCAGATTTCAAATCCTAGAAGTGTAAAGAGCAGAATACTTAATCAGATGTATGGGGATTGCAAATTTGAGAAACTTCCATAATAGAGATGGAAAGGACAAAGTAATGGGAACAATGAGAGAAGATCGATGAGAGAAAAGAGAAGTAAATTTCATCTAATTGTTATCCCTGAAACAAATGAACAGAAACCATAATCAAAGTTTTTTGTTTTTTTTTTTAAGTAGGCGCCATGCCCAACGTGGGGCCTGAATTCACAACCCTGAGATCAAGAGTCGCATGCTCTACCCACTGAGCCAGCCAGGTGCCCCAATAATCAAAGGTTTTTAAAAGGGAAATGAATACTTTCCTGAGTCAAAGAGTGTTCTGCATCTCTAGCTCAAAAAAGCTCACAAAATACCTTAGGCAACTGATGAACCATTGAACACTACATCAGAAACTAATGATGTACTATATGTTGGCTAATTGAATTAAAAAAAACAGGCAAAATTACTGAAAAGATAGTGACAACTAGATTTTTTTCTGGTAAAACTTTTAGATTTCAAGGATAAAGAAAATGCTCCACAATCAACCCACAAAGAAAAAAAGAAGTCATACACAGAGAACCAGAAATCAGGCTGGCCTTAGATTTCTGCTTTGTACAAAAGACCAGAAGACAATGCCAAAATAGTAAAGAATTAGGGGTGGAAAATAATGTAACCTAATTCTGCCCTCTCCCTGACCAAGCTGTCATTCAATGTGAAATTAACATAAAGATACTTTCATCTAGTACTTTTCATAAAAATATTATCTGAATAATAATTAACCAAAAACAAAGACCTTGAGAAGGGATGAAATCAGTTAAACATAGGGCTAAGTCTAAAAAATTGTCATAAATATGATTAGCACCAATGCTATTTTTTTTATATCAGACATTAAACTTATAATTGTCCAGACAGAATTCTGCTACCTCTTACTGCCCTCCATTCTACTTCAAAAGTCTTTCAAATGTTCAGGTACTTAATAGCCTTCAATTCCTTTCTAACCACGGGGTTAAATGTGTTTTTCCTACTCAGCTTTATAGCCTCCATGGGATAAGCTCTGAGCACAAACGAAGAGTGTGAATTCTGGGCCTTTAATACCCAACATCCAGAAAGTGTCTATAAAGGTGCAAGACCAGCCCTACTCGTTATATAGTCATCAGAGGTTGGCTACTTACCATGTCTACTCCCTCATAGCCATTTTGCATGAGGGCTAACGCTAACCCTATCCCTAACTCATAACCCTAACACTACCCTAATCCCCTAATTAAGGAAGGAAATACTATGCTCCTTATCCTTGACATTTAACTATACCAATTACTTGGTATTGTGATCGATTTTTTCTTTCCATATTATTTTTCTATTTATTCAATGCTGCTTATTTATTGAATAAATGGCTTGAATAAATGCTATTTTTTAAAAAAATAGTTATTGAAAAGGAAGATCTATAAGGTATGAAATAAAGATGAACTATTACTAGTCATCACCTTCATCTGAGTACTATGAACAATTCTGTTGTTAATTTAATGGGTTAAATTAAAGGGTAGAGTTTTAGACTAGGTCGAGGTGCATTTGTCTATTCTAGATATCTCATATAATAGAAACCATATAATAACTGGTCTTTTGTGACCAGCTTCTTTCACTTAGCATACTATTTGCAAGGTGGTGTAGCAAGTAACAGTTATTTTTTTTAAATTACCAAACAATACTCTTTACCAAAAAATATCAGATTTATTCATTCATTCATCAGTTGATAGACATTTGGGTTGCTTCCACTTTTCACTATTATGAAAATGCTATGAATATCTGTATACAAGTTTTTTTAAGATTTTATTTATTTGACAGAGAGAGAGCCCAAGCAGGGGGAGCAGCAGGCAGAGGGAGAGGGAGAAGCAGACTCCCCAGTGAGCAGGGAGCCCGATGTGGGGCTTGATTCCAGGACCCTGGGATCATGACCCGGCCAAAAGCTGCTGCTTAAACAATTGAGCCACCCGGGAGCCCCTGCATACAAGTTTCTGTGTGGATGCTTTCATTTCTCTTGGGTTTATATATATATATTTACACCTAGGAGTAAAACTGCTGGGTCGTATGTTCTATGCCTTTTGGGGAATTGCCAAACTTTTTTACAAAGCAGTTACACCATTTTACATTCCCACTAGCAGTGTACAAGGGTTCCAACTTCTCTGCATTCTCACCAACCCTTGTTATTACATATGAAGTGGTGTCTCACTGTGATTTTGATTGACATTTCCCCAGTGCCAAATGGTGTTGAGCATATTTTCATGTCAAATGACTGGCAGAATTTGTTTGGGAGAAATACCTATTCAAATTCTTCGCCCATTTTTAAAAATTGGGTTATTTGACTCTTTATTATTGAGTTATACAAGTTCTTGATATATATTTTTTCCTATCTTATGTTTAACATTTTATCATTCTTTTATTTTTATTTCAGTATAATTAACATACAATGTTATATTAGTTTCAGGTGTACAATACAGTGATTCAGTAATTCTACATATTACTCAGTGCTCATCAAAATAAGTGTATTCTTTTTTTTTTTTTAAGATTCTATCCATTTACTTGAGAGAGAGAATGAGAGAGAGAGAGAGAGAGAGAGAGAGCGAGAGCATGAGACGGGGGAGGGTCAGAGGGAGAAGCAGACTCCTCGCTGAGCAGGGAGCCCGATGCGGGACTCGATCCTGGAACTCCAGGATCATGACCTGAGCCAAAGGCAGCCGCTTAACCAACCGAGCCACCCAGGCACCCCAAAATAAGTGTATTCTTAATCCCCTTCACCTATTTCATCCATCCATCCCCCCCACTCCCACCCCTGTAATTACCAGTTTGTTCTCTATATTTAAGAGTCTGTTTTGTCTCTTTTCTCCTTTGTTCATTTGTTTTGTTTCTTAAATTCCGTATGAGTGAAATCATATAGTATTTGTTTTTCTCTGACTTATTTCACTTAGCACTATACCCTCTAGATCCATCCATATTGTTGCAAATAGCAAGATTTCATTTTTTATGGCTGAGCAATATTCTGTTGTGTATACAGATCACATCTTCTTTATCCATCATCTATTTTTTTTTATAAAAAGATTTATTTGAGAGAGAGAGAGTGTGCACCAGGGGCAGGGGCAACAGGGAGAGGGAATGAGATTCTTAAGAAGACTCTATGTGGAGCACAGAGCCCAACTCGGGGCTCAATCTCATGACTCTGAGATCACCACCTGAGCCGAAACCAAGGGTCAGAGGCTTTAACTGGCAGTGCAAATCAGGTGTCCCTATCCATTCATCTACTGATGGATACCTGGGCTGCTTCCATAATCTGGCTATTGTAAATAATGCTACAATAAACATAGGGGTGCACATATCTTTTAGAATTAATGTTTTCATATTCTTTGGTAAATACCCAGTAGTGGAATTACTGGATCATATGCTAATTCTATTTTTAATTTTTTGGGATGGCTGCACCAGTTTGCATTTCCACCAACAGTGCACGAGGGTTCCTTTTTTTCCACATCCTTGCTGATACTTGTTATTTCTTGTGTTTTTTATTTTAGCCATTCTGACTGGTGAGAGGTGATATCTCATTGTGGTTTTGATTTGCATTTCCCTGATGATGAGTGATGCTGAGCATCTTTTCATGTGTCTGTTGGCCATCTGGATGTCTTCTTTGCAGAAATGTCTGTTCATGTCTTCTGCCCGATTACTTGGGGGTTTTTTGTGTTGTTTTGTTAATTCTTTATATATTTTGGATACTAACCTTTTATCAGATATGTTTCTTGCAATATCTTCTCCTATTCAGTGGCTGTCTTTTTGTTTTGTTAATTGTTTCCTTTGTTGTGCAGAAGCTTTTTTATTTTGATGTAGTCCTAGTAGTTTATTTTTGCTTTTGTTTCCCTTGCCTCGGGAGACATATCTAGAAAAAAATTGCCACAGCTGATGTCAGAGAAATTACTGCCTGTACCCTCTTCTAGGATTTGTATAGTTTCAGGTCTCACATTTAGGTCTTGAATCCATTTTATTTCTGTGTATAGTGAAAGAAAGTGGTCCAGTTTCATTCTTTTGCATATAGCTATCCAGTGTTCCCACCACCATTTGTTGAAGAGACTTTTTCCCATTGCATATTCTTGCCTCCTTTGCTTAGATTGACCATATAATTGTGGGTTTATTTCTGGGCTCTCTATTCTGTTCTATTATTTTATGTGTCACTTTTGTGCCAGTACTACACTGTTTTGATTACTACCGTTTCATAGCGTATCTTGAAATCTAGATTGTGGTAACTCAAGTTTTGTTCTTCTTTTTCAAGACTGCTTTGGCTATTCAGGGTCTTTTGTAGTTCCATATAAGTTTTAGGATTATTTGTTCTAGTTCTGTGAAAAATGTTGGTGTTTTGCTAGGGATGCATCAAATCTGTAGATTGCTTTGGGTAATATGGACATTTTAATATTAGTTGTCTCAATCCATGAGCATGGAATATCTTTCCATTTGTTTGTGTCATCTTCAATTTCTTTCATCAGTGTTTTCTAGTTTTCAGAATATGTCTTTCACTTCCTTGGTTAAGTTTATTCCTAGGTATTTTATTCTTTTTGGGTACAACTGTAAATGGGATTGTTTTCTTAATTTCTCTTTCTGCTACTTCATTATTTGTGTATAAAAATGCAATAGATTTCTGTATATTAATTTTGTATCCTGCAACCTTACTGAACTCATTTATCAGCTCTAGTAATTTTTTGGTGGAGTCTTTAGGGTTGTTTTTGTTTGTCTGTTTTTAAGTAGGCTCCATGCCCACTATGGGGCATGAGTCCCATGCTCTACAGACTGAACAGCTAGGTGCCCCAGGGTTATATATAGTATCAGGACATCTGCAAAGAGTGGAAGTTTTACTTCTTCCTTACCAATTTGGATGCCTTTTATTTCTTTTTCTTGTCT
Organism: Zalophus californianus; assembly: GCF_009762305.2. NCBI lineage: Eukaryota > Metazoa > Chordata > Mammalia > Carnivora > Otariidae > Zalophus > Zalophus californianus. Next base: position 116,070,766 of record NC_045602.1, read on the forward strand.
GAATGCTGTGGCTAGGACTTCCAGTACTATGTTGAATAAAAGCGGTGAGAGTAGATATCCTTGCCTTGTTCCTGATCTTAGGGGAAAAGCTCTCAGTTTTACCACTGAGTATGAAGTTAGCTGTGGGTTTTTCATATACGGCCTTTATAATGTTGAGGTATAAATCCTACTTTGTTGGGGGTTTTTATCAAGAATGGATGTTGTACTTTGTCAAATGATTTTTCTGCATCTATTGAAATGATCATATCATTATCCTTTCTCTTGCTGATGTGATGTATTACACTGACTGATTTGCAAATACTGAACCACTCCTGCATCCCAAGAATAAATCCCACTTAATCATGGTGAATGACTTTTTAAATATATTGTTGGATTTGGTTTGTTAATTTTTTTTTGCTAATTTTTTTTAAGTAATCTCTACACCCGAAGTGGGGCTTAAATTTGCAACCCCGAGATTAAGAGTCACATGCTCTTCTGACTGAGCCATTCAGGCACCCCTGCTAATACTTTGCATTTATAGTCATCAGCGATATTGGCCTGTAGTTGTCTTTTTCTGTAGTGTCTTTATCTGGTTTTAGGGTGAGGGTATTGCTTAGACCTTATAGAATGAATCTGGAAGTCTTCCTTCCTTTTACATGTTTTCAAATAGTTTGAGAAGATAGGTATTAACTCTTCTTTAAATGTTTAGTAGAATTTACCTGTGAAGCCACTGGGTCCTAGACTTTTGTTTGTTGGGAGTTTTCCAATTACCGATTTAATTTCATTGCTGGTAATCACTCTGTTCAAATTTCTATTTCTTCCTGATTCAGTTTTGGGGGGTTATATGTTTCTAAGAATTTATCCATTTCTTCTAGGATGTCCAATCTGTTGGCATATAGTTTTTCATAGTATTCTCTTATAATCCTTTGTATTTCTGTGGTGTTAGTTGTTATTTCTCCTCTTTCATCTCTGATTTTGTGTTCTTGCTCTCTCTTTTTTTTGATGAGTCTGGCTAAAGGTTTATTAATTTTGTTGATCTTTTTGAAGAGGCAGCTCCTGGTTTATTAATGTTTTATTGTTTTTTCAGTTCCTATTTCATTTATTTCTATTCTATTCTTTATTATTTACTTTTTTCTACTGGTCTGCAGTTTTATTTGTTCTTTTTCTAGCTGCTTCAGATGTAAGGTTTAGGTTGCTTATTTCAGATTTTTCTTGCTTCTTGCAGCTGGCCTGCATTGTTATAAACTTCCCTCTTAGAACAGTTTTTGCTGCATCCCAAAGATTTTGGACTCTGGCATTTTCATTTTCATTTCTCTCCATGTATTTTTTTATTTCCTCTGATATCTTGGTGGACCCATTCATCGTTCAGTACCATATTATTTAACCTCCACGTATTTGTGTTCTTTCTAGATTTTTTTCTTATGACTGATTTCTAGTTGCATAGCATTGTGGTCAGAAAAGATGCACTGTATGACTTCAACATTTTTTAATTTGTTGAGACTTGTTTTGTGGCCTAACATGTGATCTCTTTTGGATAATGTTCCATGTACACTTGAAAAGAATGTGTATTTGGCTGTTTTAAGATGAAGTATTCTGAATGCATCTGTTTGATCCATCTGGTCCAATGTGTCACTCAAAGTCACTGTTTCCTTGTTGATCTTCTGCTTAGATGATCTATCCACTGATGTAATCTTGTTGGATCGTTCCCTTTATGATTATGTAGTGTCCTTCTTTCCTTCTTTGTCTCTTGTTACACTGAGTTCTTGATATAATTTATATACAAATCCCCTACCAGATATATGATTTGCAAATATTGTCTTCTACTTTGTGGGTTGCTGTTGGTGACTTTTCTTTTTATCTAGTTCTGATTGTTCATTAATGAATTTTGTGTCACATTTCTTTGTGGGGGAGGATAATTTTGTAGTTTGGGACAAACTGGTAAAATATTTGGAAAAAAATTTGTTAAATTCTCATTTCACAATTGTCTTAGCCTGTTTGAGCTGCTATAACTAAATACCACACACTGGGTGGCTTATAAACAACAGAAATTTATTTCTCACAGTTCTCTGGAGGCTGACAAGTTCAAGAAAATTGTGCCAGCATAGTGGGATTCTGGTGAAGACCCTCTCTCAGGTATTGCTTCTTCATTAAGATTCATCTTTTCAGAAATACTTAATGTCATGAAGGATGCCTGGGTGGCTCAGTCAAACATCTGCCTTCGGCTCAGGTCATGATTCCAGGGTCGTGGGATCAAGTCCTGTTCGGGCTCCTTGCTCAGTGGGGAGCATGCTTAAATCTTTTTTTTTAAAGATTTATTTATTTGAGAGAGAGAGAGAGAACGTGCATGAGCGGGGTGGGGGAGGAGGAGAGGCAGAGGGAGAAGCAGACTTCCCGATAAGCAGGGAGCCCGACGTGGGACTCAATCCCAGGACCCTGAGGTCATGACCTGAACTGAAGGCAGACACTTAACTGACTGAGCCAACCCAGGCGCCCCAAGCCTGCTTAAATCTTAAAAAAAATATTTAACGTTATGAGAAATGTTCATGTTTTAAATATGAAAGTATATAAAATTGTATTCATTATTTCATTTTTCTTAATTGTGTATGTTTATTATTTTTTTAAAAGATTTTATTTACTTATTTGTCAGAGAGAGAGAGAGAGAGGGCGCACAAGCAGGGGGGAGTGGCAGGCAGAGGGAGAAGCAGGCTCCGATGTGGGATTTGATCCCAAGACCCTGAGATCATGACCTGAGCCGAAGGCAGACACTTAACCGACTGAGCCACCCAGGTGTCCCTTAATTGTGCATATTTATGCACACATACGGGCAAAGACAAAGGAAACTCAATAATAAGACAAATAATGCAATGAAAAATGGGCAAAAGATGTGAACACTTGACAACAAGCATGTAAAAAGATGCTCAACATTATCAGTCATCAGGAAAAAGCAAATTAAAGCTACAAAGAAATAACACATCTACAATAATGGCTTAAATTAAAAGAATGATAATATCAAATGTTGACAAGAATCTAGAGCAACTGGAACTCTCATACTGGTGGGAACGTAAAAATGTACAATTTGGCAGTTTCTTATAAAGTTAGGCATTTACTTATCACAGGACCCAGCAATCTCCCTCCTAGATAAATGTCCCAAATAAATAAAAACATGTCTATACAAAGACTTCCTATGAAAGTTAATAGAACTTTATCTGTATTAGCCTGAAACTGAAAGTAAACTGCACACAGCCCAAATATCCATCAATTAGTAATGGATAAATTGTAGTATAGCCATACAGTGGAATACTGCCCAACAATAAAAAGGATCAACTACTGTTAGGGTTATCTACCAGTAAAAGGAGGGGATTTTGTCCTCTAGGGGACAGGTGGCGATGTAGAGACATATTTGATTGTTACAATCAAAGGAGGGGAGGGGAGTGCTACTGGAGTCTACTGGACAGAGGTCAGGGATGCTGCTAATATCCTACAACGCACATGGCAGTCTGAAAAACAAATTACCCAGCCCAAAATGTCCATAGAAAAACTCTGAACTACTGATATATGCATCGTGGATGAATCTCAAAAACTTCATGATTATCAAAAGAATCAAAACATTTCTATGACATTTTAGAACAGGCAAAATGAACAGCAATAGAAACCAGATGGGTACTTGCCTGGGACTGGGGTGGAAATTAATTAAACAGGGGCACAAGGTAACTTGGAAATGTTCTATAGCTTGATTGGTAGGATATATACATTTGACAAAATACACAAAATACAAACTATACACTTACAATGAGTGCATTTTATTGCATGTAAATTGTACATAAAAGATTGGTAAAAAAACCAAATTGTTGAAGGTAGGTAAAAGGTACATGGAGGTTCATGATAGTATTCTACTTTTGTATCTGTCTCAATTTCCACAACAAAATGTTTTTTAAAAATAATATATAAACATTAAATGATTCAGGAAGAGGTCTTTTTTTTTTTAAAGATTTTATTTATTTATTTGAGAGAGAGAGAATGAGAGAGAGAGAGCACGAGAGGGAAGAGGGTCAGAGGGAGAAGCAGACTCCCTGCTGAGCAGGGAGCCCAATGCGGGACTTGATCCCGGGACTCCAGGATCATGACCTGAGCCGAAGGCAGTCGCTTAACCAACTGAGCCACCCAGGCGCCCAGGAAGAGGTCTTAACTGAATCTCTCAACAACAACAAAAATACCCAAGATAAAAATCTCACTGCGAGTGTGACCTTAATGTCTCTGTTCTTGAAGTGAGGAGAGGCTGATGTGAAAGACAAAGGAATAAAGAGATACAGTTTGATATAGGGAAGGTAAAGAAAATTTCACAAGCTGTTTTCCCCCCCAGTCCTATCTAGACCTAGCCTGGCACTAAGCCATTCCTTCTTTGGGACAAGTATTCCTAAGATGGCCACCAATTATTCCAGGCTTCTGGTATTCACATCCTTGTGTAATCTCTTCCCCGTAAGTGTGGGCTAGCCTAGTGACTAGCTTGTAACCAAGAGATGTTGATGATGGGATGTCACTTCCATGATTAGGTTATAAAAGATGGTGACTTCTATTTCCCTAGAACACTCTAATTACTGCCTTCTCAGCATGCCACACTGGAGAAGCCACATGGCAAGGAACTGAGAGCAGCCTCCAGCTAATAGCCAGTGAGAAACCAAGGGCCTCAATTCAACATCCCTTGAGGAAGTGAATTCTACCAATAACCAAATGAGTTCAGAAGCAGTTCCTTCTTCAGTCAAGCAGATGAGACTCCAGCCCTGGCTGACAGCTTGACTGCTGCCTCTGAGAGACTCCAAAACAGAGGACTCACCTAAGCTATACCCAGATTCCTGACCCACGGAAACTGTGCCACCATAAGTATGTGTTGTTCTAAGCTGCTAAATTTGTGGCAATTTGTTATGAAACAACAGATAACTAATGGACTCTCCCTGGATATCCTGCTGAATATTCAGCTCCTTTAAAACTGGCAGGGGACGCGTGGGTGGCTCAGTCATTAAGCGTCTGCTTTCGGCTCAGGTCATGATCCCAGGGTCCTGGGATCGAGCCCCACATCAGGCTCCCTGCTCCGTGGGAAGCCTGCTTCTCCCTCTCCCACTCCCCCTGCTTGTGTTCCCTCTCTCGCTGTGTCTGTCTCTGTCAAATAAATAAATAAAATAACTATGCAGAGAGAAAGAAGCTAGACACAAAAGAGAACATAATATATGAATTTCTAGAACTCTAGAAAATGCAAAGCAATATATTGATGGGGGTGCTGGGATGGAGAGACTGCAAAAGAATATAAGGAAACTTTAGGGAGATGGAAATTTTCTATACCTTGGTTGTAGTGGTTGTTTAATAATAAATAGTATAAACTAATAAATACTCATCATGTTTCACTTTAAAATGGATGCGGGGGGGGGAGGGCGCCTGGGTGGCTCAGTTGGTTAAGTGACTGCCTTCGGCTCAGGTCATGATCCTGAAGTCCCAGGATCGAGTCCCACATCGGGCTTCCTGCTCAGCAGGGAGTCTGCTTCTCCCTCTGACCCTCTTCCCTCTCGTGCTTTCTATCTCTCATTCTCTCTCTCAAATAAATAAATAAAATCTTAAAAAAAAAAAATGGATGCAGGGGGGTGCCTGGGTGGCTCAGTTGGTTAAGCAGCTGCCTTTGGCTCAGGTCATGACCCCAGGGTCCTGGGATCGAGCCCCCCATCAGGCTTCGTGCTCAGCAGGGAGCCTGCTTCTCCCTCTCCCTCTGCCTGCTGCTCCCCCTGCTTGTGCTCTCTTTCTGTCAAATAGATAAGTAAAATCTTAAAAAATATAAAAATAAAAAAAAATGGGTGCAGGTAAAAAACAAATAAAAATAAAACGGATAATTTGTATGTAAATTATACCTCATTAAGCTGATCAAAAAAAAACCAAACACCTTCCTCAAGCCTTAACTCCACCTAATACAACTGTCTCCATTATTCTACCTTAGCCATCAAACAGTGTTCTACAGATAAATTACCCAAACAGCAGAGAATCCGGGGTGTTTTGAATTTTACAGTAGCTACAACTTACAGAACGCTATTATATATCAGGCACTGTTCTAAGCACTTTACATTATTAACTCAATTAGTACGCCCAACAATTCCAAGGAATAGATTCTATTACCCTCTTTTTTTCCAAATGAGGGAAGTTAGGCACAGAGAAGTAAACTGCTTACGACCATATTGCTAGTAAGTAACAGAGCCATTATTCAAGTCCAGGCAGTCTGATTCTAGAGGCGGGGCTCTCCACAACCACCCCACTCTCTCAGACCACTGGAGTATTCGCTAAAAGCATATTCTCACCTCACTGGAGACTGACAGTCATTCACTCATTCAACAAATATTTAGGCATGCAGTATATGCCAGATATTGTTCCAAATGCTAAAGATACAATGGTGAAGAAAATACAGACACGGTACCTGCTTTTATAGGGCTTACATTCTAGTAAGCGCTTAGGTTTAAAGCATGGGATTCTTTTTTTTTTAATTAATTAACATATAATGTATTGTTTGTTTCAGGGGTACAGGTCTGTGATTTTATCAGTCTTACACAACACCCAGCACTTACCACAACACATACCATCCCCAACGACCATCACCCAGCCACCCTATTCCCCCACCCCCCTCCCCTCCAGCAACCTTCAGTTTGTTTCCTAAGATTAAGAGTCTCTATGGTTTATCTCCTCTGGTTCCGTCTTGTTTCATTTTTTCCTCTCTTCCTCTATGATCCTCTGCCTTGTTTCTTAAATTCCACATATCAGTGACATCATATGATAATTGTCTTTCTCTGCCTGACTTATTTCTAAGGTGCGGGATTCTTAAATCAAAATATTTATCCCCTTATTTATGGAAAAAAAGTCACAAGTTGCAATAGGGGCCAGATCTGTTTTAGCTAGAGCAGTTGTTCCCAAACTTGTCTGCACTTTAGAATCACCTAGGGATCTTTTAAAAATTCCAAAACCCACATCATATTCCCAGGCCAATTAAATCACAATGGAGTGAAGAGTAGGGAAGGAAGGGAAACAAAGGCACCAATAATTTGCCAAGTTCCACAGGTGAGTCCAACGTGAAGACAGGTTTGGGATATCACTAAGCTAAGGTTTTTATCTGACTGAATAATGACAAAATTCATTCCTGGTGACAGAGTGAGACATAAATGAATGGGGGGGGGGGAGCCAAAACTCTACATAACTTGTCCTTCTCTGAATCAGAGATTGCAAGGTACCTTTTTTTTCCAATGTTATAAATTGTGAAAACATGAAAAAGAGGGCCAAATATTTTCCTTCTTGGCTAATTCATGCCTCCATTCCCCTTCAGAATCATAGACAACTAAGATATTCACCTTTTAATCTTTTCTTAGTACTTCCCATGAAACCAATAAAGAATTCTGCCATATTATATATATTCAACATAACTCAAAAAGACAAGGCTCACTTGCTTTTCTATTAAGAAACTGCTTTTCTAATAAGCAGATCTCATTTAATTCAGTTGCTTTGGGTCCCATTTACATGTCAAATGCAGCCTGCCAAACTAAAATGCCCCATGGACAGTGAGATCAAAATGCCTTCTTTTTAAAAAAGTAAACTCTATTTCTATCTAATTCAATCCTTTTCTTATCAACTGAGATCAATTTTTTAATAAAATAAGATTGCATTTGTATTCTATATAAACAACAGACCTGTTTAAGAACTCTCTGACCACTCTCAGAAAAGATAATAGATGTTCAGTAGGACCCCTCTCCATTCCATCCAGGACCTAGATAGAAAGGGAAAGGGGCAAAGAGGAAGACAAGAAACATCAGAAGAAAAGACTAAACATATAAGCCCAATAAACCTATTCAAAGTAAATTTTTGTGACTGGCCAAATTCTTTCTTTCTACCACTGTTTCTGCTAATTTCACTCTAAAAAGGGTTGTTAAAAGACATGAGATTACCTATAGTCTCAAATCCAGTGGTTTTTTTTAAAAGGGAAAGCTTTTATAATCATCAAGAAAGCTTTTTCAAAATACATCAATAGTGGTTATACGAGGGTGTTCATTTTATAATTCATTACCCTTATGATTTGTGCACTTTGCATTGTATGTGTCCTACTTTAGTTAACAAATATGAAAAAACAGATATATCTGTCTTGGGCAGAACCCCTGAAGGATTCTAATGAAGTATGTAGCATAAACAGTCCCACAGAGGTTGCATGATTTGAAAAAATTTTCATCACAAACGACAATGCAAAAACCAAACAAGCAAGCAAACAGAAAATATAGATGTCCTGGGTTCAAAGCTGTGCACTATCACAGCTGCTGCACCATCCGCATAAGTTAAATAAAGCCTAATTTAATTATTATTTTATCTGCTTTCACTTTAACCAATGAATATCTCTATTCAAATGTTTTAAATAGATTTGTAATGGGGGTGGGGGTATGGGCAAAATGGGTGAAGGGAACTGGGAGGTAGGTATAGGCTTCCAATATGGAATGAATAAGTCATGGGGATGAAAGGTTCAGCATAAGGAATATAGTCAGTGATACTGTAATAGTTTTAGGGTATCAGATGGCAGCTACATTTGTGGCGAACATAGCACAATGTATAGAGTTGTCAAATCAGTATAGTGTACACCTGAAACTACTGTCACATTATATGTCAACTACACTTTAATTAACAGCTTTGTAAAATAAGAATCCTAGAATTCTTCTGGATTCTGCCTCATAAACACAAGCATATCTTCAGCTTGTGCCAAATATAAATCTTCCAGATTTGTTGTCTGGGTGTAAAACCTTCCGTTCTCAAAGATGGCTAGTATAGGGGAGCCTGGCTGGCTCACTCAGTAGAGCATGTGATTCTTGATCTTGGGGTTTTAAGTTCGAGCCCCATGTTGGGTACAGAGATTACTTAAAAATAAAATCTTAAAAAAAAAAAAAGATGGCTAGTAATAATATCCTCAATACTTTACCAAGAGACTCTTCTACATGAATTTTTCAACTTTATATTTTGAAATCATTTCGATCACTTCTCAGCCTTTTGGCTAAGATCAAGTGAAATAATTTCAAACTTACAGAACATAAGTTATTATTTTTTTTAAAGATTTTGAGTATCTCTATACCCAATATGTGGGGCTCAAACTCACAACCCTGAGATCAAGAGTCACATGCTCCACTGACTGAGCCAGCCAAGCACCCCCATGAGTTATTGTTTAAATAGAAATTACGTGTAGAGGGCGCCTGGGTGGCTCAGTCGTTAAGCGTCTGCCTTCGGCTCAGGTCATGGTCCCAGGGTCCTGGGATCGAGCCCCACATCAGGCTCCCTGCTCCGTGGGAAGCCTGCTTCTCCCTCTCCCACTCTCCCTGCTTGTGTTCCCTCTCTCGCTGTGTCTCTCTCTGTCAAAAAAATAAATAAAATCTTCAAAAAAAAATTATGTGTAGAGAAGTCCCTCATAATTTCTAATCCAGAATTTGAATACTCTGAATGGATGCATTTGTTCAACTATCCTTTACCAACTGCTTATTATGCACCAGGCAGGGTAGGTACTTTCCTGCTCCTGAAGTTACTATATAAGAAACAAAAATTTTGTAGAATGAGGAATTTAAATAACATTTATACGAATGCCTAAATCTGGATATTACACTTACAGTACTTAAAATAAATTGGCCTGTTAACCACATAGCCTTAAAAGTTTCGGGATAACTCATAAGGCATTTAAAAAGTGAATAAACAGTTAAATGTGAACTGTCAAAATGATTTGCCATGGCACAACTAAAAATCCAATCCCATCCTTCCTACACCTCGTGAATCTCTTATAAAACTATTACATGCTTCCTGTTCCTAAGCCAAGGGCGCCCAAGGGAAGATTTATGCAAATCTCCAATCAAATAACAGAAACTGAGTACCTGAAAGGATCCACAGAATGCCTGTCAGAGAGATTGGCATTTCAATACTGTAACAACAATTGGTTTGCTCCTGGTAGGAATAACAGATAATTTAACGGATTAGGGAATATTAACATTAATTTTTAAATTTCAATTGACATTTTAGCATAAGAAAAAAAGATAAATTCGTGAAATATGAAATTTGAGATTCCTGGAACTACTCATCCTAAACACAAATATAGTTAATTTAATTAAGCACAATATAAACCAACAAAATAAGTCAGAGGCTCAAAGAGATTTTCCCCATATCGTTAGATGCCATGAAAGTGGATAAAGTAAAATTTAGAAAAAACTACTTTATACATCATGTTCTAATTATGAACACCACTGTGTTCTTTTAATCCTAATAAAGCTACAGTAAAAATAAATAAATAAATAAATAAATAAATAAATAAATAAATAACACAGGTTTGGAGTACCAGTCTTTTAATCCATGCTCAAAATATACAAATAACATTGAAAAGTTGATCAAATCCTACAATATAGGAACTACTAAAAACTTCCCTAAAAATAAACTGAGAACCTTAGCAGAGTAAGAACTAGAGAGCCCTTGACAATCATCTGGTCTAATATCCTAATGGAAAAATTGAGGCCTGAGTGAATAGTTTGAAGCTTCTTAGTAGTAGGAAGGTCTCTCATTTCATATGTGACACTTCTTTACAAAATAATTCATTTTAAAAGCACTAGAAAAGTATGGTATAATAAATAACAATAAGAATGAATGTTGTCTTGCCATAAGATGGAAGACAGCTTTAAACAACTATGGTGGAAAAACAAAAACAAAAAACAATGGTGGGGCACCTGGGTGGCTCAATTGGTAAAGCAACTGCCTTTGGCTCAGGTCATGATCCCAGGGTCCGGGGATCCAGTCCCCGCATCGGGCTCTCTGCTCAGCAGGGAGCCTGCTTCTCCCTCTCCCGCTCCCCCTGCTTGTGCTCTCTCTCTCTCTGTCAAATAAATAAAATCTTTAAAAAAAGAACAATGGCTTTTTTTTCTATTAAATTTCCAACACAGTTAAATCATGAGATCTGGGCTCTAAGTTACAGAAGTCCTTAGGCCATCATTCTAAGAGTTTACCAGTGTTTCTTCTTCTCCATTGTCTTATATTCATAATGACAGTGTTGTCAGGCTTTTCTCTCTCTCTCTCTCTTTTTCTTTTTTGCTTTATGCTCTTAAAATTGTCTCTTTTTAAATCAAACACTGAAGTCCTAAGATCAGCTTTTAAATCCTGTAGCTACCATTTCATCATTATTGATGACCCAGATAAATCCACTTAGCAAACCTGTAGACAGAACTGTATTAGGTGAATACACTATTGCTAATATCTTTAAACACAGATATAGGATTCAAAATAACTTGGAACAGTTTAAAAAGTATTTCTTCAAAGTTCAAAAGAGAATTACTTAAAAACTAGAAAATCTATACTGTGCTTATCACCAAACAATGAAAAAGAGAATATTTTGATCAGAAGAGGAAATTCAATGGCAAGATAAACAGGTTATTTATACTTAAAAAAAGCACAAAGAAATAAATCTCTACCCAAATTGCAAAAAAAGAGAAAAACAAAATTAAGGTAAAAAATTAGTAACAATAAAACAAAAATATAAAAATTCATTAGTGGGGTGATGATAAGCAAGACATGAACCCATAAGTAATAAAGACTGACAGACATGATCAGGCAAAAATCAAAATAGTCTATATGTCAAAGAAACCACAAAGTCAAATGCCAAATGACAGACTGGGATAATATATTTGTACCATGTGACAAAAAAATGGGTTAATATCCTAAATACACAAAAGCACCTACAAGTTGATTAAAGAGTACAAAATTAACCACCCAAGAGAAAAACAAGAACTGGTAAAGGCAATCTGCAGAATAGAGAATACAAATGTCCAATGAATGTATACAACTTATTAATGGTCAGGGAAATGAAAATAAAAATAAGAAAACTCTTCTCAGCTGACTGGCAAAAACTGAGAAGATAACTGTTATCCAGTGCAAGTGGGAATAAGAACTGCAACAACCTTTATGGAAAATAACCTGGATGTTCATAATACCCACATTATAAGTTTACCTTTTACCCCGTATTTGGGGATTTATCCTACAGAAGTAAAAACTCCATTTCTTAAAGATATATGCACAAGGATATCCACTGTTTGTGACGGAGAAAATAAAATTAGAAAAAAACCTGATGCTCCTTCAGAAAACTACATAAATGAAACATTATGCAGCTAGAAAAAAAATGAGTTAGATATCTGTTTAATGACACAGAATGAAATGTATATTCTATAAAGTAAAAAAACAGAATTTGTAGAATAATGTGTATGGCATCATGATAATCTTATGAGAGAAAATGAATCAGCATTTAATTTATTTCTAAGACTATAGAGAAAAATATGAAAGAACCACACTAGGCTATTATACTTGGGTAGGTTGGAGGACAGGAACTAGAGAGGAGGAGAGGATTGACTTTTTCTTCATGTACTTCAGATGATGCTCAAGTAGTTTCAATATGCCTATCTGGTTTGGAAGGAAAATCCTATTTAATTCACAACAGAAGAATGGAATTAAGAAAATGGGTGTATAAAAGCAACCAAATGAAACACTCAAAGAACAAGAAATAAAAATAACAGGGCACGTACTGAATGGAGCACTGGGTGTTATACGCAAACAATGAATCATGGAACACTACATCAAAAACTAATGTATGGTGATTAACATAACATAATAAAATTAAAAAAAATACATTCTGGGTGCTTTTTGGGTGGGCATGTAAAACAAATGTAAACACAACTTTTATGAATTTGAGATTTACCTCCATTTCAAAAAGAAAAATGAAAGAAATTTTTGATACAAGAGCTTTATGCTTTTTAGGTTTGTCTGCTTAGAATTTTTTTTTTTTAAGATTTTTATTTATTTGTCAGAGAGAGAGAGAGAGCACAAGCAGGGGGAGCAGCAGAGGGAGAGGGAGAAGCAGGCTCCTCACTGAGCAAGGAGCCCGATGTGGGACTCGATCCCAGGACCCTGGGATCATGACCCAAGCCGAAGGCAGAAGCTTAATGACTGAGCCACCCAGGCGTCCCTAGAATGTTTTTTTAAAAAGGAAACACATCTCATCACAAAATCTTGTCAAAGAAATGTCCCCTATTATATATTTACAATCTGTATCCTTTTTTTGGTTAAATTACATTGGATTTCAGCTATATTTTGAAACTTGAAATTTATCTATTGTAACAACTCACTATTGGTTACACTTAATAAAATTTTTAAACACAGTGCAAAATTAAAAGGAAAAAAACTAAATCATTTGATAAATGGTCAAATGATATTAAAAACTAGCTCAAAGATTAAAAAAATACTCAGCTTAATAAAAGTAAAAAATATATTTGCTAGTCATAGAAGAAAAAAATGTAACATCACAATAGAGAGATCTAGAAGTCACAACCTTAAACCTGTGATCAAAGTTACCATCAACAGTGGGACAACTAGACATTTGTGTACCTTGTGATTTGATGCAATGTGAAGAATATTTAAGTATTTTTGCCAAAATATTCAGCTATAATCTAATCAAGTCTTTAAACCTTCAGCTTAGGGAAATATAAGAAATAAAGGAATAAATATCACAAAGAAAATAATCAGATAAATTCAGAATGTAGGACATTAAAACTGCTGTGGTCTCAACAAATCAATGCCATGAAAAAAAATTAAAAAGGTGAGGAAGCAGACAAGGAATGGGAACTGTTCCAGATGTTAAAAAGACTACAACTGCATAAATAATAAAATGCAAATGCAATGCATGGTCCTTAAATTTGATTCTTTTTTTTTTTTTTTAAGATTTTATTTATTTATTTGAGATAGGAGAGAATGAGAGATAGAGAGCACGAGAGGGAAGAGAGTCAGAGGGAGAAACAGACTCCCCGCCGAGCAGGGAGCCCGATGCGGGACTCGATCCCGGGACTCCAGGATCATGACCTGAGCCGAAAGCAGTCGCTTAACCAACTGAGCCACCCAGGCGCCCTGATTCTACTTTGAATAAGTCAGCTATAAAAGTCATCTGGAGACAATGAGGGAAACCTAAATACAGACTTGCTGGTAGATAATATCAAGGAATTACTGATAATTTGTTAGGTGCGATAACAGTATTGTGAGTATGCAGAAGAATGTATTTGTAAGAGATGCATGCTAAAATGTTTAAAGGCATAGTTTCACAATGTCTTTATTTTTAAAAGGTTTAATAAGTATTTTATTAAGCATATGGCTATACATTGAATATAGGTGGTGGGTGTAAGGGTGTTTATTCTACTATTTCAGGGATTTTGTATGTTTGAAATTTTTCATATAAAATATTTTAAATATTTTAAAAATCCACAAAATTGTGAGGTACCACTATTATACTGGAAGAAAAAAATTATAAAATCCAATAATAACTTGTGGCTAGCGGCAATAATAAGCTGGGGCGCCTGGGTGGCTCAGTCATTAAGCGTCTGCCTTCGGCTCCGGTCTTGATCCCAGGCTCCTGGGATCCAGCCCCACATCACATGGGGCTTCCTGCTCCGCGGGAAGCCTGCTTCTCCCTCTCCCATTCCCCCTGCTTGTGTTCCCTCTCTCACTGTGTCTCTCTCTGTCGAATAAATAAATAAAATCTTTTAAAATAAAAGAAAGAATACGCTGACAAGATAGCTAAAAAGTGATCATCCTTAGACCAAACTGTACCATTTTAGAGAATATATTCTAAGAAAAAAATCGGGGGAAAAAAGACTTATAATAACATGTTACACATTATAATTGAGAATTTTTTTTGAGATTTTATTTATTCATTCGACAGAGAGAGACGCACAGCGAGAGAGGGAACACAAGTGGGGGGAGTGGGAGAGGGAGAAGCAGGCTTCCACCGAGCAGGGAGCCCGATGCGGGGCTCGATCCCAGGACCCCGGGATCATGACCTGAGCCGAAGGCAGATGCTTAACCAACTGAGCCACCCAGGTGCCCTAATTGAGAACTGCAAACCAAAAATAAAAGCAAAATGGAAATCACCCAAATACCAAATAAACAGACAGTATTTAAACTTTGGTTATTATGTATCCAGTAAAAATAAGTATATAAACATTGGAGAAGTACCTCAATATATTGCCAAATGAAAAAACTATAAAAAAAACTATATGAATTAAACTTGTAAAGACTATACAGCACATATGCTAATGACTAGAACATTTTTTGTAATATTTAAACACAATTTTAGAAATTTCATGGGGACACATGCTCTTAGAGAATATATGAACAATGCAAATATACAATCAGGAAGAACTGCCTAGAGACAAATAAAGAAAAGCACCTGAGCTCTACTGTTGACCACAGTTTGAATGAGCATTCACAATTTGAATAAAGTCCTATTGTGGACAAAAGTCAACATAACTATCATTAAAAGGACAAAGAAAAGGGGTACCTGGCTGGTTTAGTTGCTGGAGCACGCAGCTTTTGATCTCAGGGCCTTGAGTTCAAGCCCCATGTTGGACATGGAGCCTGCTTAAAATTAAAAAAAAAAAAAAAAATTTTTTTTTAAAGGACACAAAAAAAGTGTATCATTGGTTTGGACAGTACACAATCTTCCTCAATTTTTTCCATTAGTCAGATGTTTAGAAAAGATATGGAAAGACTGAAGAGTTCTGAGAAAAATCAAGAGATAACAAAAAAAGATGGAAAAGAGGTGATTTTGAAGAAAAATTTGAAAGAAAATTAAAGTGACATGATTATTAATACTGAAATCCATGGAGAGGCTTCTGAATAGAGATCCTAAAAAGCTGATGTATCTCAATATCCATGGATGAGTGACCAAGAGGCTAAAAAAACCCTCAAAGTTTGTTGTTGTGGTGTTTTTGCAAGTGCTGTTTTGTTTTTTTTTTTTTTTTACACAAGAGGGATTCCCTGATTGTCCTGGTGAAAAGTTACTGGCATGGGCAAATGAGGGAGGCTAGGTGTGTTAAAAGACCAACCATTTGTTTTTCTTTGGGGTGTCTACTTATCCATGATCACTAGATCACAGAATCTCCCTAAAGCTTGAATTAGCTATCCAAAGCTTGAATCAGTTACCCACCATATTTCAAAATTCTGCAGTGCCATCCCGTTCCCACATACAACCCACTCAGAAACATTTGAATGTCCTAGATCTGGCATCTAGGGCCCCAACAAACTACTCCAGCTTCATCTCCCTACAAAGTCCCCGCTCAGCGGGGAGTCTGCTTGTCCCTCTGCCCCTCCTCCTGCTCTTTCTCTCCCTCTCTCTCTCAAATAAATAAATGAAAATCTTGAAAAAAAAGAAAAGAAACACCAAGAACTGATGGAAGCCAGGGAGAGGCAAGGAAAGGTTCTACCCTGTCTCAAAGAGAACATGGCCCTGCTGACACCTTGAATTCAGGTTCTAGTGTCAAGAACTGTAAGAGAATAAATTTTTGTTGTTTTAATCACCCAGCTTGTGGCAGTTTGTTACAGCAGCCCTAGGAAATATACCACCATTTCCACGAAGACTTCCCTGATCCTCCGGTAGTAGTGCTCTCTGTCTTGAATTTCCATAACATTTACAGTTTCATTTAAAACATTTACGCTTCCCCCCTTTTTATTTATGTTCATATCACTTTCCCAGATGAATTAGTTTCCTTGACAGCAGAAACTAATTACTCACCAACTGGATATACCTCTCAACACTGGTAGGCAGTCAATATATACTATCACAGTATTTTCCTCCATACTTAATTATTCTGATTGCAATGCTTATGAATGAGTCATCTCCACATATACTGAAGAGTTGAACACAATCTTTTTTTTTTTAAAGATTTTATTTAGTTATTTATATGAGAGAGAGAGCACATGAGAGGGGGGAGAGTCAGAGGGAGAAGCAGACTCCCCGCTGAGCAGGGAGCCCGATGCGGGACTCGATCCTGGGACTCCAGGATCATGACCTGAGCTGAAGGCAGTCACTTAACCAACTGAGCCACCCAGGCGCCCGAGTTGAAAACAATCTAAAAGAACTCAACTGAAGGCTCATTCTTTTTAGGAAGCATTCCTAGATTCAGACTTATACCAGTTTTATCAATATATTTCACACTGATATGTGCATACATGTATATGCACACACTGCTGTTAATACCCACAATGGGAAAGAATATTTAACAAATCCATTATTTGGATTTGGTCTATTGATCGGTCTCTTATTAAGTCTAGTCAGATGCTGGTTTACCTAAACTCTTCTCACCTATACTAGCATTTGGTGGTTAACCACAATGTCTGATTTTTCCAAGTGTTTGAACTTTTTAAGTCTGTATTTTATAGAAGGGACACAGTCTTAACTTTCATCTAATATTTAAAATTACAAGGGACTTAACCTAATGAACAATTTCCCACTGTAAAATCCAAAACAGGAATCTGATTCACAAATTTTTAACTATTTCTTCTTGTGAGAAACTGCTGTTGTCTGGTCTTTAGATAATATACATAATGGTACTATAGAACTAATATCCAATAGGTTCAATATTGGTAAAGGTGCCAGTTAATGGGAGTTTTTGTTGCCTCTCTGTGTGCATTGGGTTGGGAGGGGGCAGGGGTGGTGGTCGTAGCTGGTTAATGTTAAATACAAACCTAAATATCTACTTAAAGTATGAATGTCCTCTGAATTTAGTGATCATTAATATTAACAAAGATTTTTTCCCTGGCTTTACTGAGATATAATCGACATACAGCATTGTATTAAAGTGTATAATGAGATGGAAACACATATATACCGTAAAATTACAATAAATTTAGTTAACACATTTACCACCGCACACAATTACTTTTTTTTTTTTTTTTTTTTGGTGTGTGGTAAGAACATTTAAGATCTAATCTACTCTTTCGGCAATTTCAAGTATATAATACATTATTGTTAACTACTGTCACCATGCTGTACTCTAGATCCCCAGAACTTATTCATCTTACAACTGGAAGTTTATATGCTTTGACCAACATATCTTCATTTCCCCTACCCAGAGGCCCTGGCAACCACCATTTTCTGTTTCTGAGTTTAGCTTTTTAACTGATATAGTTAATTAATATTCTATCTGACCCAATACAATTCTTCACAAGTTTAAGAAGATGTGGTTCCAGGCTTTTGCTTTATAGGGTTTATATATAAGATAGGGCTTATCACCAAATTCTAGGGCTACCTTACTCCCTCCAACAAAGCCATAGTACTCCCTTTATGTACACATTCTACCTATACCTCTAGGCGTTTATTAATTAACTCAGCAAATGATTACTGAGCTCCTAGGCAGCCACTTCAAGCCCTTTTTAGAATAAAGTGACATAGAAAAAGATTACATTTTTAAAAAATAAATGTGCCAGACAACACAATAGACAGTGGAGCTGAAGGACAGGAGGGACAAACAGACACAGGGTCAGCTCTGAAGGAGCACTGAATATAGTGAGGAGGAAAAGAGTAAACTAGCTCCATATTTCTCCTTTCTCCTCATACTGTTCCTACATTCACTAGCAGGCTTACCTTCCTAAGGTACAGATTTCATTATGTCACCACATGGCTAAAAACTGTTGAGGCCTCCCCATTAGTCAATCAAGTCCAAATTTCCCAGCCTGGAACTGAAAAGGATTCAAAGCCTTCCCTGATTCAC
The DNA here is from genome assembly GCF_009762305.2 of Zalophus californianus. NCBI lineage: Eukaryota > Metazoa > Chordata > Mammalia > Carnivora > Otariidae > Zalophus > Zalophus californianus. Next base: position 116,089,347 of record NC_045602.1, read on the forward strand.
TTGTATAGTATACAGAGACTAACACAGGCCTTGGAATTAGACTGCCTGGACTCAAATTCTTTCCCCAACAACTGTTAGCTCTTTTCCTCAGTTTATCTGTAAAAAGGTATAAAAATTAGTGCCCTATCTCACAAGGTTGTTGTGAGGATTAAAAGAAATACTACTTATTAAATGCTTGGCAAGGTATCTGGCAAACAGTACACATGCAAAAAATGTGAGCTACTACTATTATTATTGTTATTGTTCAATCTCTATTTCCAGCCTGACCTCCAACCACGGCCCTATAACAATCCTGTTCTCCAGCCAAACTGGACTCTTTACTATCTCCTAAATACACATCTCTACAGCATTCTTGACAGCTCCATAACACATTACCTATACCCCTCCTGACACTTAAAACTCTGACTAGAATCATCTTTGTATCCTGCAGAGTTCTAGCCTAATACACATGGTAGGGCTCAATAAATGTTTGGCAAATGAATTAATTCCTGTTTTTCCTTTCTCTCATCCAACCACTCTCCTGGAAAACAGCTCCACATCACAATTAAAAAGATCTCTTCTGTAATGTTTCATAAAGCTGGCCAGCTAGTTTTCTTTTCTACCACCAATGTGGTAATTTCTAATGTACCCAGCACATACTAGATGCCTAAATATTCAGTGATTTGAGATGAATTTCATCTCATCTTTTAATTTCAATTATCATTTTATTCATTATGCTCAAGAATGATGCATCCTTAGAAACAGACTTTGGTTTTTACCTGCCCACAAACTCATCTGTCAATTTCTGACCATCCTGACCCTTATCCCAACATATCATTTATTGGTTTAGAAGAGATATTTAAAACCTCAGTGAAGTAAGAACCAGAAAATCAAATGCCTATAGAGTAATAAAAGTAAATGAGCAAAACAAGAGAGTAATGAGGACCGCAGAGCATTAGGAAACAAACACCCATCATACCTAAAAGCTTTAGCTTTTACTCTGTTGCTATGAGAGAATATGAGTTTGGTGTTGATAGATCTTCCAAATTTTTCAAGGTAAGTAAAAAATCTGTGTATATTTGAGCCAAACAAAACATGTCTGCAAGTCAAATCCAACCACAGACTGCTGGTTTGCATCCTCTGTTACAAAAGTTCTCTGCAAAAGAAGTGATGGGGTGAGAGGAGTTCCATCCCAGTGGAAAGTCTGAAGCAGCAGCTAAAACTGTAGCAAATGGAAGCATCTCCTGTAACACTCAGCCTACCTCTCACCCATTCTGTTTTGACCTGAAATCCAAATTAAACAATTGTATTGAGTACATTGAGCTCCTACTCTGTGCCAGGTGCTGGAAATCAGAAATGAACAACAGTGCTAAATATAAGCTAACATTATTGAGCATTTCCTAGGTGCCACACTGTTCCACACGTTACATGAATTAAATCACTTAATCCTCACAACCCTCCGAGATAAAATACTGTTATCCCCATTTTATTTTTTTTTTCCAAGGATTTTATTTATTTATTTGACAGAGAGAGACACAGCAAGAGAGGGAACACAAGCAGGGAGAGTGGGGAAGGGAAAAGAAGGCTTCCCGCAGAGCAGGGAGCCCGACGCGGGCTCCATCCCAGGACCCTGGGATCATGACCTGAGCCTAAGGCAGACGCTTAACGACTGAGCCACCCAGGCGCTCCTATCCTTATTTTAAAAAACTAAGGAAACTTGGGACATCTGGCTGGCTCAGTAGGTAGAGCATACAACTCTTGATCTTGCAGTGGTGAGTTCAAGTCCCACGCTGGGCTGGCTGGCTATCTAGCTACATACATACATACTAATACATATATTCATTCATACATATACAAAATAAAAGCTAAGGAAATTGAGGCACAAAGAGGTTACACAACTTGTCCAAGGTCACACAATTAGCAAGCAGTAGAGCTAGAATTAGGACCTTAGTCAGACTCCACCAAAAGAGCACACAATTTGAAAACAAAGTGCCATTCAATAAGTGGTGCTGGGATAATTGGTTTTACATACGAAAAAAATGAAACTGGACCCTATCTCACATCACACATTAAGAGTCAACTCCAGATAGATTAGAGATCTAAACATCAAAGGCAAAACAGTAGAGATTCAAGAAGATAATATAAAGAATAACTGCAAAATCTTGGGGGAGGAAAAGATTGATAGATTTGACTTTGTTAAAATTCCCAAGTTCTTTTAACAAGAGAAAAAAAGATTTAAAAGATTAACAACAACCTGGGAAATTATAATACACATAACCAACAAAGGATTACTAATCAGAAAATATAAGGAAATCTTTTGAAAAAGACAACCCAGTAGGAAAAATGGCAAAATAAGCCCCAGCATGGTCTAAACTGTGAAAACCTGTCACTACCATAATTGCCACACAGCAGATCCCAGAACAGACCTAGGCATTGCAGACCAATATAAATATTCAGGGCTCTATGTCATACTGCAGATACACAGAGCATGGAGGACCCAGCCAGGAGGACAAATCCAAGTTGGTTATTCTCCATTTTATAGGAACTAGATGGCAAACCAGAAGTTGAACATCCAATCCTCAGACACTGATCAGATTGGCAAGCATCTTTAGTAAAGGGCCAAACAGTAAATATATAGTGAACTATGTATCTTCTCTGTAAAACTACTCAACTCTGCCATTGGTAGTGTGAAATCAGCTAAAGACAATACGTAAATGAGTAACTGTGCCTGTGTTGCAATAAAACTTTACCTGAATAGGTGGTGGGCCAAATGTGACATGGCCCATAGTTTGCTGACCTCTGACATAGAAGCTGTGATTTTCCTACATTCCCTGCTTTTCATTTTTTTATTTTTTTTAAATTGGAAATTTTTTTTTAAGAATTTATTTATTTGAGAGAGAGTGAGCGAGCGAGCGAGAGAGTACAAGCAGGGGGAGAGGGAGAAGCATACTCCTCGCTGAGCAGGGAGCCCAACATGGGGTATGATCCCAGGACCCTGTGATCATGACCTGAGCCGAAGTCAGATGCTTAATCAACTGAGCCAACTAGGCACCCCTTTCCCTGCTTTTATGTCTGCTGACACTGACCACTGATTTCCTTAAGTGAAAAATACACCACACTTGACAGCTTTGCAATGGTTTCCAAGTCTATTACTCTACCCCAAACAACTTCTTCCTAATTTGTGACAATTACTGCTTCATTTTCCTTTCACCCTTTTTATAACCTCTTTGACAGCCACCATCCCAAACCAAAAATCTAAAATATTCCTTTTCTCTTACCACGTGCAATGTCAATTATCAATACCTGAAAATTCTAACTTTGTTCAAAGCTCACAGCCTCTGTCATGATTAGGCTCTGCTCTCTAGTCCACCCCCATTCAAAGAACATCCATTTATTTCCTAAAAATTAAACCAAATCATACACACTTCCTCCTTGGAAACCATGAATGCCTCCCTATTAGCTAAAGATTCAGTCCAAACTCCTTAGCAAAGTCCTCTACAGCCAGGTTCCAAACAACAGTTCCATCTCATCTCTGACCACTTTTTCTACACACATATTATGCTCCCACCACATTCAACCATATTTCCTGAAAGTGCATGCCTTTACCTGGAAAGCTTTTTCTCCAACTCTCCATCTGGCAAACTCCTCCACCTTTCAGGACACATCTCAAGTCATCACCCCTTCACAAAACCTTCCCTGACTCCTAGAGCTGAGTCGTGCCCACCTCTGTTGTTTTTACAACCTTTGATACCGCTTTGGTATTCATTCTGAACTATCATTGTTTTTATGTTCATTTCTCTCATGAGATTGAGTATCTAAAAAGACATACCTTAGTGCATCGTAAATGTCTGTTGAATGCAAGACATGCTTGGTGGTAGGAGCAGGGTTTCTTAACCTGGGGTTCATAGATGGGAATCCACAGACAGAATTCAGAGGGGTCTGTGAACTTGGATAAGAAAAAAACCAAAACTACTTCTTTATTTTCACTAACCTCTAACTTAAAGTTACCATTTTCTTCAAATATGAAATATAGGCAACAAACCACTCTAGTATCAGAGGTATCTGTGACTGTCACAGTTATCACAGATATCTGTACGTCATATTACAGGTATTGCTGATATCTTAAAGTATTATGTTTATTACAGTTTTTGCTAATATCTTAAAGTATTATTTATGTTCATCATGTGTTTAAAATTGTAATTATCAGACCCATCACTAGATCTGATTTCTTAATGTACTGATAAATTATATCCATATTACTATTTTATAATTTGTGTATTTTGGTATTTTAATATAATGCTTTTCTCTATAATAAAGTATTTTTTTTTAGTCAATTAAAAATATTATTCTGAGAGGGGTTACTATTATTCTGAGCAGCTTCACTAGATGCCAGAGGGTCCCAATGCACAAAGTCAGGCCTTCTTGCATTAGAAAGACCCAGAACAAATGAATCTTGATGCTGTATATACGTATGGTATATACACATTGAATATATATTGAAAATCTTACTTGCTATGGACATCTTCATAACCTTTTTGTTGAAAGTCCTTGTTGATTTTATGGGAGTCCTAGAACTACTATTTCATGACTAATTTGCATAGTTTCCCTCAGAATTCTTCCATACCCGTATGAACTTTGAACTTTTCTCTATCTTGATCAAGCTTTAATTGAAGTTTGATCATGACAGAGATCCTGGGTGTGTGCCATTGTTCATTGTTATCTTTTTCGGCTTTCTGTGTCCCTCTGCTGTACAGTAAACACCTAGAACAGAAGGAGCATCTCTTAAAACTCTAGAAAGTTAGAAGTCAAAGGGTCCTGAAGATAACTTCTTTGCACAAATGGATGTGGGCTGGAAATTATCAAATAGCTGATCACCTGTACTTTTTTTGTATCCCTTCAGTTTTTCTACTGACAAACTAATTACCAAAACAAAACAGATTAACAGTTCTTTGATATATGCTGCCGAGCTCATCTTAACACTTTTCCCACAGCGAACAAATTCCTCTAAGGCAGCGTGTTGAATGAGGAGGCAGAGGACCTCCTCGGCCAGGAACTTGTAAGATCTTGAGGAGTCATCTTTACCTTTCTATATCTCAGCTAAAATCACTATATGATCTGAAATTGTTACATGATCTCTAAGAAAATCCTTGTAGTTTTTACAATTCATTCCTCTTCACCATTCTTACTGGCTTCAAAAACGCCTTTCTGATGACCTCCCCAGGTGACCCTGCTCTTAAAACAGTGGGCTGTCCCCTTCCTGGGAAGACACCTTGGGTCACCGCCCACAAACAGCCCGGTCCCTCCTTTTAAAGACACACACAAACTCCCTAAGTTGATGGAGGCTCTTTCTTCTTGCCAACCAGTTCCACTCCATGCACCCCATTTGCTGGCCAGCTGCTGCACCCAAACCTCAGTCCCCTTTTTCCCTCTTTCTCATCAAAGTCTTCCTATTTTCTGTTGCTCTTCCCAATAGGGAGTAGAATATGCTAGGAGAACGTATGTCCTCAGTCTCTCGGGAGTTATAAGGCTTTGCAATTCGGTCCCGCGACTCCGAGAACTGCCCCAATCTGATACTGGCGCCTGCATCCAAAGGGCCCCCATTTCTAATATTTCTAATCAACAGCCTCCCCCCACCCCCCCGCCCTCCACAAAGAACTGTCCCAGCTCTGACAGCCTGAGCTCGGACCCCACGCCCTCTGGGTCCTGAACACGAATAGCCTAACCAAACTCCAGTCCCGGCCTCCAGTCTCACGGACCCTGACCCCAGTTCCGTTCGGACTCAGTGTCCCTTCTCGACCCCCGGCCAAGACCCCACGGTCGGCTCCCGCCAGTTCCTCGGGCCTGGAGCGCCACCCTGTGCAGACCCCGGCCGGCCCTGCACTCCCTCAGCGCCCCAGACCCCGCGTCTCGCACCCTCCCCAACCCCGGCCAGCCCCCGCTCCCTCCAGCACCCCCGCCCGCAGGCCCGGGGCCCGCTCCCCAACATGGCGACGGGGACACGAGCGCGGCGGGCGGGGCGGCTCCGGGCCGGGCCCGCACAGGAGCCGTGTTCCACAGCCAGCCGGCGCCATTTTCCCGCGCCGGGCCCGGGCGGCGCCTCCTTCCCTCGGAGCCAGCAGGGCCGGGACCCCAGACGACCGGCGGGCCCACCCCTTACGGGCCCGCGTCGCCGTCACCTCACCTGAGCGCGGCCCCAGCCCTCCCGGGCGGGCCTCGGAGCAGCGGCCCGGGCCGTGCGTACCCGTCGCCCTCCGTGTGTCCGTCAGTCCGCCCTCGCGTGCGTCCGTCAGTCCGGCCGTCGGCGCCCGGCCGCCCGCAGCCCGACCCGGCAGGGCCTCTGGGAGCCGGCGGGGAGGGGGGATGGGCCGGACCGGGCCGGGGAGGGAGGGGGAGGGAGGGAGAGAGGGTGGGAGCGCGGGAGGGGGCGGGGCGGGCGGGGGCGGGCCCGGATCACGTGGCCAAACGTCCCCGATAGCGCGAGGCGGAGCGCGCGCCCGCTCTTTTGGGTGCAGAGCTTAGGGACGGGTTTGGGAGACTGTCTGTCTCCTGGAGCTGTGATATCATTAGAAACCCTCTGACCGGGTGTCCTTGGGCAAGTCAGCTCTCCAAGCCTCAGTGTACATATCTGAAATATGGGGATAATGGTGCTTGCAGAGAGGAAATGAGGGAAGACATGGAAAGCACTTGGCACGGTGCCTAACACATAGTGTCTAATAACGTTAACGGTGATAAAGATAACCTGTAGCCTTTATTATTATTTGCCTATAAGTCCCTGTCCACTTTCTCCCGTCACCATCATCCTAGCAAGCTCCGTAGGTGCAAGGGAATGTGGCTCCTCCCCTCTCCCCAAATGTAGAGACGCCTCCCCAGCACTGGAATTAATGTCTGTCATACAGGCCCGGATTCAGAACTGGCTTTCACTCTTGATAGTTGTGTGACTTTCTTTGCCTCTGAACCTCAGCTTCCTCATCTGTAAAATGGGAGTTAAAGAGTTTGTCATGAACATTACAGAAGATAGAAGATGAGCCGGTGTATTGTAAACCGATTGCATACTGGTCAGGCATACTAGTCTCATCTAAGAAAAGGAGTCTGGAGTCCTTTCATTCCATTGAGCATACATGGTGTACTTGGACTGGTGCAATAGTGATCCAAGGCCTTTTCACATCCTCTCTGGCTCCCCTCAATCTTTTCTCCACCCTGCTGTCAGAATAATGTTTCTAAGTCAGAAATTTTATCAGGTCTCTCCCCTATTTAAAAGTGTTTGATGGTCCATATTGCTCTTAAGATAAGGCTCAAATAGATGTCTTACTGTTGCCCTTGCTACCTCTCCAGACTTAACTTAGGGCCCTCTTCTTCTCTTTCTGGGCTGTAATGACAGTGATCTTCTTCACACTTTGTACTTCCTCCCTTCTCAGCACCCTTGAACATGCTGATCCTGCTGCCTGAAATACTCTCCCTACTTAGATAACTCATCAGCCTTCAGATCCCAGCTCAGACATCACTACCTCAAGGATTCCTTCCCTGACCATTCCCCAGACAGGTTCTCTTACTTGTCCTCAATAGGACATAGCAGGTTGTTTATTCCTTGTCTTCACCACTAGACTGTGGACTCCAAAAGGAGGGAGACATTATCCATCTTGTTTACCACGGGTTCCTCAGCATATAGCACAGTGCCTGACACAGAGGAGGTGCTCAATAAATATTTGTTGTGTTTGTGAATCCTGGGCACTGTGCTAGGTGATGGGCCCAAGAGGGCAAAGAAAAATAAAGAGGGCCACAAGGAGGCATCTCAGGTCCTTGAGCCTATGAAATTAACACCAAAAGGACTTACAAGGTCCTAGGGGGAAAATTTTTTTAAGCTTTTTCTTTTAATTTTTAAAAAGTGAGGTATAATTTGCATACAGCAAAATGCAAACATCTTAAGTATATGCATAATAAGTTTTTACCTGTGTTCTTGTGTTGCCACCACCCTGATCAAGTTATAGAACTATTAACCCAGAAAGTTCCCTTTTATCTCCTCCTATATGTCCCCTCCCAGTCAATACTTGCTCTCCCAGAGGCACCACTATTTTGACTTCTAGCACCTTAGATCAAGTTTGACAATTCTTGAATTTCATATAAACATATACACATATATTCTTTTATGTTAGCCTAGAAATCTGACATAGCCACAGAATGACTCTTTAGATAATGATAAAATCAGTTACTTGATTAATGAATTAATCCAAAAGACTGAATGAGAAACTAGTTAGACAAAGTTCATTCCAGAAGCCAGTGCAGAGACTGAGATGACATCATCCACAAACCTCCAAGTCTCACAACAATTTCTAGGGGTAAGAAAGTTCTGAAAGATTCTAGAAACTCAACAACATCAACAAAAATCCTATTTAAAAATGGGCCAAGGACTTGAATAGACATTTCTCCAAAGAAGACATACAAATGGCCCATAAGCACGTGAAAAGATGTTCCATATCACTAGTCATTAGGGTAAGGCAAATCAAAACCACAATGAGACCATTTTACACCCATTAGGATAGCCATTATAAAAGAAAACACATGCAAACACACACACACCAGAAAATTCCAAGTGTTGGTGAGGATATGGAGAAATTGGAACACTTATGCTTTGCTGGTGTGAATGTAAATGATGCAGCAGCTGTGGAAAACAATTTGGAGGTTCCTCAAAAGTTAAACATAGAATTACCATTGATTCAGCAATTCCATTTCTGGATTTTTACCCCCCAAAAAGTAGAAGCAGGGACGACCTGAGCAGTTGTACACTCATGTTCATAGCAGCATTATTCACCAGAGCCAAAAGGTAGAAGCAACACAAATGTCTATCAGATGAGTGATAAACAAAATGTGGTATTTACAACATACAATGGAATATCATTCAGCCTTAAAAAGGAAGGAAATTTTGACACATGCTACAACATGAATGAACCTTGAAGACTTTTGCTAGGTGAAATAAACCAGTCACAAAAGGAAAAATATACGATTCCTCTTATAGGAGGTTTCTAGATAGTCAAATTCATAGAGTCAGAAAGTAGAATACTGTGGAATTGAAAGAATAGAATAGAAAGAAATGCCATGGGCTAGCAGGAAGGAGAAATTGAGAGTTACTGTTTAATGGGTACAGAGTTTCAGTTGGGAAAGATGAAAGAGTTCTGGAGATGGATGGTGGTGATGGTTGCACCACAATGAATGTACCTAATGCCACAGGGCTGTACACTTAAAAATAGTTAAAATGGTGAAATTGATTATATATTTTACCACAATTAAAAAAAAAACTTGGGGCGCCTGGGTGGCTCAGTTGTTAAGCATCTGCCTTCAGCTCAGGTAATGATGCCAGAGTCCTGGGATCAAGCCCCGTGTCAGGCTCCCTGCTTGGTGGGAGGCCTGCTTCTCCCTCTCCCACTCCCCCTGCTTGTGTTCTCTCTCTCTCTCTCTGTCAAATAAGTAAATAAAAATCTTAAAAAAAAAAAACTTGCCAGAATGTGAGCCACTATCCTCACTTTTACCTTGTTATCCGTGTCCTTAAATTGAGGGTCATAAGTTTTCCTGGGATTAGCAAGGATGCTGGGAGGTAGGACCCAGAGACCCACTTGGGCACCTACATATTCTGTAGGTGAAAATAGCAGAAGCATAGGCAACATAAATATTTGTTGTCTACAGGAAGTCCGCAAAGGGACAGAAACAGGCCATGAACTGGTACTGAATATAGCATAGTGATCACAGGCGTGGGCTCTGAAACCAAAATACCCAAATTCAGATTCTAGCTCTGCCATTTATTAGCTATGTGACCTTGGGATAATTCAACCCTCTTGCTATACAGCTGAGGAAACTGGGACCAAAAGGAGAAAAATGACTTTTCCAACAGGGTCCAAAGTATTCCCCCCCCTTTTTTTTTTTAAGATTTTATTTATTTATTTGTCAGAAAGAGAGAGAGAGAATGGGGGAGAGGGAGGGGAAGTGGCAGGCAGATGGAGGAAACAGGCTCCCTGCTGAGCAAGGAGCCTGATGCGGGGCTTGATCCCGGGACTCTGGGATCATGACCTGAGCCAAAGGCAGACACTTAACCAACTGAGCCACCCAGGTGTCCCCCTTTGTTTCTTAAACCTTACATGGTTTTTATTTTGTTTTGTGTCCCTAATAGACTGTAAGCTCCCCAAAGAAGGTATTTTTGTAATATCATCACTTGTAATAATAAATGAACTTTTTTGTGCTTCAGTTGCCTCATCTGTAAGATGGACATAATAGGGTATCTTACAGATAAGGAGTAGAGGATTAAGTGAATTAGTAGATATAAAATGTTTAGAAGAGTACCTAGCGCTTATGATAGCTTCAGCAATGTCAGATTCACAGAGGCATCCTAAGAGAGTATAAGGCTATTTCACAAAATGTTTTGAGCAAAAAAAGCAGTCCTAAGATATCCAGGATTGTTCTGGATTCAGACTTGGGTAAAGAAAAAGCAAATCAGGGGCACCTGAGTGGCTCAGTCGGTTAAGCGTCTGCCTTCGGCTCAGGTCATGATCCTAGGGTCCTGGGATCAAGCCCTGCATCGGGCTCCCTGCTTGGCGAGAAACCTGCTTCTCCCTCTCCCACACCCCTGCTTGTGTTCCCTCTCTCGCTTTGTCTCTCTCTCGCTTTGTCAAATAAATATATTTATTATTTATTTGACAGAGAGAGAGAGGGAGAGAGAGAACACAAGCAGGGGGAGCAGCAGGCAGAGGGAGAAGAATGCTCCCCGCCAAGCAAGGAGCCCTATGCGGGACTTGATCCCAGGACCCTGGGATCATGACCTGAGCTGAACACTGACGCTTAACCGACTGAGCCACCCAGGCATCCCAATAAAAATAAAATCTTAAAAAAAAAAAAGCAAATCAATTGTTCTTTGATATAAACAAATTGATTAGCATTTATTGAACTTTTGCTTTCACATGTTAGTCCAAATGAGCTTAAGCTTTTGCAGTGAATACTTCAACCATGTCTTTAAGAACAATATCAAAGAGGAATAAAAAGAAAGAACAAAACAAATCTAGAGAGGGCGCCTGGGTGGCTCAGTTGGTTAAGCGACTGCCTTCGGCTCAGGTCATGATCCTGGAGCCCCAGGATTGAGTCCCACGTTGGGCTCCCTGCTCAGCAGGGAGTCTGCTTCTCCGTCTGACCCTCTTCCCTCTCGTGCTCTCTATCTCTCATTCTCTCTCTCTCAAATAAATAAATAAAGTCTTAAAAAAAAAATCTAGAGAGTGTCAACGTTCTACTGTCTATGGGGTTCATCACAAACGTGAAACAACAAGTTTACCACATTTAGTTGGGCAAGATGTGTCTTGCAAGAGGACATCACATCTAAGTGGGTATTAGTAGCTGGTAAATACTGTAATTTATAACTATTGTGAGGGATGCCTGGGTGGCTCAGTTGGTTAAGCGACTGCCTTCAGCTCAGGTCATGATCCTGGAGTTCCAGGATTGAGTCCCACATCGAGCTCCTTGCTCAGCAGGGAGTCTGCTACTCCCTCTGACCCTCCCCTCTCTCAGGTGCGCTCTCTCTCACTCATTCTCTCTCAAATAAATAAAATCTTAAAAAAAAAATAGTAATAACTTTATTGTGACAATTTACCAGTAGATGGCAGTAAAGTACCTTGTAATTACAAAATCAGATCCATTTCGCACAACAGAAAATAAAGGTGACTTGAAAAGGAGTCAGTAACTTCTACTTTGCATAAAGTTTTGGTGTGGGCAAGCAATGGCTCGCTATTAAGAAAAAAAAAGATTGAAAAATAGAAATAGAGTGATAACTACAGAATTGAAAAGAAATGACCAAAAAAAAAAAAAAGGAGAAATATTTTTAGGACTTAAAAACCTGTTTTCGGGCACCTGGGTGGCTCAGTCGTTTAAGCGGCTGCCTTTGGTTCAGGTCATGATCCCAGGGTCCTGGGATTGAGCCCTGCATCGGGCTCCTTGCTAAGCAGGAGCCTGCTTCTCCCTCTCCCTCTACCCCTCCTCCCAGCTCATGCTCTCTCTCTGTCAAATAAATAAATAAAATCTTAAAAAAACCCCCGAAAACCTGTTTTCAAAAATACTCTGAAATTTTAAAACTTTTTATCAGAGTATAATATAAAGACATAAAGATACACAAGTCCTAAGTATAATTCCTGATGAATTTTCAGAAAGTGTACAACACTAATTTACACAACACCTAAATTGAGAAATAGAACATTGCTAGCTTCACAAATGCCCCTTAGTGCTCCCTTTCCAGTTGTTACTCATGCCCCTGAGGGTAAACAGTATCCTGACTTCTAACTCCATAGATTAGGCATGCCAGATGTTAAGCTTTATATAAATGTAACCATAGAGAGTGTACTCTTTTGAGTCTGGGTTCTTTTGCTTAATTTTATGTTTTTGAGATTTATCTATATTGTTAATATATAGTTGTAGTTTGTCCTTTTCATTGCTGCATAACATTTTATTAATTGAATATATCACAATTTATCCATTCTACTGATGGTGAATTTCCACTTCTATTTTCTATTTATTTTTTTATTTTTTAAAGATTTTATTTATTTGACAGAGAGCGATCACAAGTAGGCAGACAGGCAGGCAGAGGGAGAGGGAGAAGCAGGCTCCCTGCGGAGCACGGAGCCTGATGCGGGGCTTGATCCCAGGACGCTGGGATCATGACCTGAGCTGAAGGCAAACGCTTAACTGACTGAGCCACCCAGGTGCCCCTCAGGTCAATTTTTTAAAGTGCTACAATGAATATTCTTGCACATCTTTGGATGAACATCTGTACAATTTTCTGCTGGATATATATATATTTCTGCTGGATCTATCTATATCTATCTATCTATAGATTAGATAGATTAGATAGATAGATAGATAGATGTAGATATAGATATAGATATATCTAGGACCAGGATTGCTGGGTCATAGAATTTGCATGTGTTCAGCTCTAGTGGATATTCCAAATCCTATCTTTTAAAAACTGCTTTATTGGGTGGGGTGATGGGTTAGCCTGGTGATGGGTATTAAAGAGGGCACGTTCTGCGTGGAACCCTGGGTGTTATGCACAAACAATGAATCATGGAACACTACATCAGAAACTAATGATGTAATGTATGGTGATTAACATAACAATAAAAAATTTAAAGAAAAAAATAAAAATAAAAACTGCTTTATTGAGAGAGAATGCACATACCATACAATTTACTCATTTAAGGCACACAATTCAATGCTTTTTATTAAAATCACAGGTGCAACTGTCACCACAGTCAATTTTTCACTTCAAAGAGAAAATCTCTACCCTTTAGATATTGCCATCCTCCCAATGCCCCATTCCCCTATCCCTAAACAACCACTAATTTGCCTTCTGTCTCTATAAATTTGATATTTGAAATTTGAAATTTGATATTTCATATAAATGGAATCATACAATATGTGACCTTTTGTGTCTGGCTCCTTTCACTTAGCATAATGTTTTCAAGGTTCACTCCTGTTGTAGTATGTATCAGTACTTCATTCCTTTTTATGGCCGAATAATATTCCGTTGTATGAATATACCACATTTTGCTTATCTATTCATCTATTGATGGACATTTGGGTTGTTTTCACCTTTTGCCTTTTGTGAATAGTGCTGCTAGGAACATTCATGTACAAGTTTTTGTTTGAACACTTGTTTTCAATTCTTTGGGGTATATATCTGGGAGTGGAATTGCTGGGTCATATGATAATTCTAATTTTTAAATGCCCAACTGTTATCCACGGCAGCTCCACCCTTACATTCCCACTAGCAATATATGTAGGTTCCAATTTCTTCATATCCTCACCAACACTTATTTCCTTTTAAAAATATAACCAACCTAGTGAGTGTGAAGTGGTATTTATTTTATTGTAGTTTTGATCTGAATTTCCCTAGTGACATGATATTGAGCATCTTATCATGGACTTATTGGTCATTTGAATATCTTCTTTAGAAAAATGTGTGGTCAAGTTCTTTGCCCAACTTTTAATTAGGTTGTTGAACTGAAGCGTGCTTTATATATTCTGGGTACTAGACCCTTATTAGATATACGTTTGCAAATATTTCTCTCATGTTGGGGGTTGTCTTTTTACCCTCTTGATAGTATCCTTTAATGCTCAAAGTTTTTAGTTTTGATGCATTTCAATTTATCTATTTTTTCTTTTGTTGCTTGTGCTTTTGGTGTCATATCTAAGAACCAATGCCAAATCCAAGTCATGAGGATTTGCTCCTATGTTTCTTTCTAGGACTTGTATAGTTTTAGCTCTTATATTTAGGTCTTTGATCCATTGTGAGTTACTAGTTGTATGTGATGTGGAGTAAAGGTCAAACTTCATTCTTTTTTATGTGGATATTCAATTGTACCAGCACTACCTGTTGAAAAGACTATTCTTTCTCCATTGAATGATCTTGGCACTCTTGTCAATAATCAACTGATCATAGACATATAGGTTTATTTCTAGACTCTCAATTCTATTCCATTGGTATGTTCAGCCTCATGCCAGTACCAAACTGTTTTGAATACTGTAACTTTATAGTAAATGTTCATTTTTTTACTTTTTAAAAAAACATTTATTTATTTGTTTGTTTATTTATTTATAAGTAGGCTTCACGCCCAATGTGGGGCTTGAACTTATGACCCCAAGATCAAGAGTTACATGCTGTACCGATTGAGACAGCCATGCACCCCTGTAGTAAGTTTTCAAATCAGAAAGCTTCACATCTTAACCAAGATACCCAAATACCCAAAATATCCAATTTAAGAAACAAATAGTAAACCAATGGCTGTGGCTGTTTTTGCACCACCTCACTTGCTCCCACTCCCAACACAGCCAAACATAAATCAGTCCAGAGCCGTGGTTAAGCAATAGTCTTTCTTTAATTCCCCTTTGCAAATGGAAGCCCCTGAGCTGGTCCCCACCCCCACCCCTACCCACAACCTGGGCCCCCCCAGATGCAAGGCCCCACCTCAACTTGGTGGGAGGAAGAGAGGAGCACCCCCTCCCCAGGATGGTCCATTAAAAAAATCCTAGTCATTTAAGAAACGAGGCTAGGGACAGGAGAAGGGAGCTGGAAGACAAGGTCCAGGTCAGGCCAGACTGGAGACGTTGGGGTTGTGAGGACCCTTGAGAAGGGTTTGCAAGCACATCCCTAAGCTCAGGGCCAGCATGGCTGAGGGTAAGGAGACAGACAGATAGCCTGACTCCTCAAGGTCCTGCCTGCCTGGTTGTGGACACTGACACTCACCACCACCACCACGACCACCATCATCACCACCACCACAGGCCTCTGGTTAGAGAATTTTCCAGTTACTCTGGGATAGGGTCTGGCCCATGATCTGGGGCATCCCTGGGGTCCCCCTGAGACCAAACCTGGGAGAAGGAGGGACTCTAGGAACATGCAAAGGGGGGGAGCAGAGACCCCCACCCCACCCCGCTGCTCTACAGGATGGTGGCTCCAGCTGCGTCTGGGCTCCGAGGGTCCTTCACACCAATGATAAAGTTGTTGGTTCTCCGGCTGCCATGGACCCAGGATAAGACATCTACTTTCTCCACATGGTGACCCCTGGCTTCCAGGAACTCAATCTCTTCCTCTGTGAACTCACCTGAAAACCATCCCCCAACATATACACATTCAGAGTGTTCAGAGCACGGGTCAGGAGTCCCATGGTCAGACCTGAGTCCTGGTCCTGGATGCCCACTGTATGACCTTGGGCAAACTGCTTTACCTCTCTGAGCCTCAGCCTCCTCATGCATAAAATGGGGATTATGTGAGAACCTACCACATGAAGCTGTTGTAAGGATTAAAGGAGATAAATCACAAAAAGCACAGAGGTCAGAACCTTGCATATAGTATGTGATCAATAATATATGTTCATTCTTAATATTGCATAAAAGGGCTATGGGCTCTTCATCTCCACCTGCCTAGGCCAAGCTGCCATCATTACTTGCCAGGATAGCCAGGATGCAGCCATTACTGCATAGCCCACTGACTGGTCTTTCTGGTTCCAGTCCTGCTTCCTTACAGCCTATTCATATACAGCCAAAGGGATCCTCTTAAGCCATTAGACCACTCACTTCCCCTTCTCAAAACCTTCCAACAGCTTTGACGACTCTTAGAAGAAAATCCACAGTCCTTGCCAAGGCCTCTAAGGCACAACATCATCTGGGACCTCACTGCCTCACTAAACTCTTCTCCTCACTTCCTTCCATTTTCTCCCTTAACTCTGCTTTAGCCTCCTTGCTGTCCCTCAGGTTAGGCCAAACATGCTCCTGCCTCAGGGCTTTGCACGTGCTGTTCTATTTGTCTGGAATGCTCTCCTCCTAGTCACAAAACCGGCTTCCTTACTTCATTCCAATCTTCAAGGAGAACTTCCCTGACCGCTATCTAAAATGGCAGCCCTGTCATCTTTACCTTGCTTTATTTTCTTTCAAAGTACTTGTTGCTACCTGTTTATTTATTCATTTATTTACTATGTCTCTCTCCATTAGATTATAAGCATTTTGAAGGCAAGGACGTTGTCTTGTTCACCATTGATCCTCATTGCCTTTACATGGATGAATGAAGAAATGCCCACCCTCTTACATAAGTTCAGGCCCTCACCATTTCTTGCCTGGCCCTTTATTCTAGTTGCCTCTGTTTCCCCAACTTAAATTCTCCCCCTCTTCAATCCATTTCCCCTACATAAAACATTTCAGGTCTATCCCACCTCCAGTCAAGTGGATAAAGTCCATCCTTCTTGCCATGAACCTCCATAAGCCCTGTAACCTCACCTCTTACTGCTCCTCAATAAAGATTTGGTCTTTTGGTCTGCAGATGGGATAACTTAGGGTAGTTCTTGAGGTAAAGATACAACACTGAATAGCAATGAATCACCAAGTCAGAAATGTATTTCCTTTATGGTTCATTTTCGATTCTTTGGATAATGGCAAGGACTAAGTTTTAGTCTGGCCTTTAACATTTCTAACCTCTTTTTTCAACAGAGAGAGCAGGCCCCAGAGCCTTCTGGGGTAACCATATCCACCTTAAACCTACAAATTGTTGACTTTTTAATAGTTCTTTATCTTTCATTTGTGGCAAATGATGCTACTTTTCCATTTGTGATTATGATATGTGATTTACCTTTAAAATACGCTTACATCGAAAAGGAAGTCCATTTATAGAGACACATATGTAAATAATGGTTCAGATGGTGTGCAAATGTGGCAAAATTCGTGAAGGTGCTGGATAAATTCTGAAGTTTAGTAAACAATGTCTCTAGTCCAGCAGGCCTCTTGGCTGCTTTCTGAGCCATTCTTTCTGGCTTTTGCCCATTTGCCCAGAATATTCTGGGTTCTGGACATGCCAAATACCTGCTCATACTTCAAGGCCCAGCCAGTTGTCACCTCCTCCATAGCCCTCAGTGGATGAACTTTCCCTTCGCCAAGCCTCTACTCCTCATGTTCCTATCTTAAACTGTGAATTCCTCAAGGGTGGGCTAGGATGAACCAAATCTAACTCCCCCCACCCCCACCCAAGTAACTTAGCATAGAGCCTCACATTCAGTAGAGATCAGAAGTTATGCTCATTATCATCATCCAGGATCCAGAGTATTACCAACCAAACACAGGGTGTGGCTGCTGAGGATTTAGGTCTGTGACTTCTAACGTGCTTCAGTCTAGGAGATATGCTGTAAAGAACTGAGTCTTTGGTGTCAGCTAGGTGTATGTTCTAATCTCAATTCTGCCACTTATGGGTTGATTTTTGACTGACTTATAACCTTTCTGGGCATAATACATACAAATTTATAATACATAATACCAAGTAGGCAAGAACTATGTCTCATTCAATGTCCTATCCCCTTTGGACTTGCATAATACATCATCTGTTGTAATAAAAATTCCTCAAAGCTGCCCATACTTTCCCATTTACAAAAATTAAGTTGTGTCTAAAATTAAGCCCCTGTCCTTAGAGGAAAGCACATTTTCTCACTGTAATCTACAGGGTCCATGATCTGGCCCCTTCATCTCACTCTCACTCACCCTGGTCTCCTTTCTACTCCTAAAACATGCCAAGCCCATTTCTGCCCTAAATTCTTTGCATCTGTTCCCTTCGCCTACAAAACCTGCCCCAGTTCTTTGCATGGTGGGCTCCCTCTTACTCTTCAGATCTCAGCTTAAATGTCACCAAAGAGAACCCTTCCCTAGTCATTGAGTCAGTCCTTTATATCAGCTTGCAGAGCATTTATTTCACTTTCTTCTATTTCTTTGATTATTTATTTTCCTGTCTGCCTATAAATGCTGTATCCCCAGCACCTACAATAATGCCTGGCACACAGTAGGTATTCAATACAAACTGCTGAATGAATGGTTTGCAGAATGAACAAGTGTATCTTATTTTACAAATGAGAAAACTGAGGCTCAGAGTAGAGACATGAATTTCCCAAGGCCACACAACCAGGAAATGACAGAACTGGTTCCAGTCCCCAGATCTTTCATTGTCCCAAAGGAGTTAGTTGGAAGAAACCAAACTTTCACTGGCAGGAATTGTGCTGGTCGAGGCAGGGACACCCTTGGGAGGAGCCCCTTTCTCCACCCAGCTTTTTGCCCACCCCATGGGGATCTCTGCTCTGCACTCACTGTCCACCTGCAGGAGGTTGGACTGCAGGTCTGGATGCAGACGGCCATGGGCCAGGCTGTCACTCAGGTTCCGGTTCAAGGTCAGGACATTCAGTAAAACCTGTGGGCAGCCAAGGGGTAGAAGTCAGGGCTGCCCCAGAGATGGGTTTTCAGGACTCCGCAGGTCTCATCCCTGGGCCAGACTTCTTACTCTTTGGAACCCTTACACTAGGGGTATTATCTGAACAGCCTCGGAAGACAGGCAGGCCTGTAATGACTGTCCCCATTTCATACAGGGGGAAACTGAGGGCCAGAAAGGGAAAGTAATACACTCCAGAGCTTAGAGAGAGCCAAGGAAGAGGTACCACTGGCAGTCAGTCTCCTGTAATCCGGCCCCGGGCTTGCCTCCCTTCTCCCTGGCCAGGACAGGGTTAATAGCTGGAGTCATCTAAGGCACAGTATGGGTACTTTTAGCTTAGTGGTTAGGAGTGTGGGTAGGCTCTCAAAACAAACTGCCTGACCATTCTTACTCAACTGGACCTAACTTCTTAACCTCTTTGGGCTTTAGTTTCCTCATATAAAAAATGGAAATAAGGATTCCTCCCAATATTGGGAAGGCTAAAAGAGTGAGCACATGTAACACCATGCCTGGAGGTTAGTAGAACTCCATAAAGGCTAGCTGTTATTACTGTCTCCATTTTACAGATGAGGAGACAGGTTCAGAGAGGTTAAGTGAATTCCCCAACATCACGCAGTTGGAAATTGGCAGCGCTTGGCCTGGGGCCCAGGGCTGTCTGATTCCAAAGCTCAGGCTATTTAACTCACCATCTGCCAAAGTAAGTGCCTGGCACATATATCATGTGCTTAAAACATTCGTGTAACTATTGAGAGACATTCTGGAGAGTAGGCCCTTCCTTTCAAAATCAGACCCTAAAGAGGGCTGCTTGTCTATTCAGATGCTGAGTAGAGGCATGATGGGACTTGAGGTTGACAGACCTAGGCAGCCCAGGTGCTATATCACCTCTCAGTTCCACCAAACCATGATTTTCCATCCAACCTGGAAGACAGGGAACTTCAGGGCTCCATTTTGGCTAAGAAACTCAGCACAGCCTATGTCCCCAGTACCCAGGATGGGCCTGTCACAAAGCAGCCTCAGCCTATGTTTGTTGAGTTATGGATGAGAATAAGCCAGAGACACAAGGGCATCTAAAGTTCAGGCCACAGCTTGGCTGCTGGCCACAAAGGGCCTACCATGGAGGAAATCTCACCTGGGTCAGTCCACTGAGGCCCCGGGCAGCTCCATTGGCCCCCAGGGCGAGGTAGGTCCCACAAAGCCCCTCTGCTGGCCGGACCACAGTAGGCAGCAGGAAAGACAGTGGTCGCTTCCCTGGCTGCACCGAATTCTCCTGTTGTCAGAGGACCGAGAGCACAGGGGGATGACAGTTGGGGCAGGTTTTCATGGGAGACTGGTCCCTTCCCAGGCCACAATTTGCTGTCTAAGAAATGGACAGGGTCCCTGGATAACTGGGGTGGATAGCGGACCCACTGAGTTGCTATGGGGCCACCATGGGTGGAAGGGGAGGGGACCAAGCCAAGACAGATGGCTAAAGGGAAGAACAGGATAATCTCTATCCTGGTCATCTCTATCTCTCATTGTCCTGGCAGGGCCCCAGCATGCAGAGAGTAAGAGTACTGGCCTCCAACTAGACCATAATTCCTATCTCCTTCTTCTGAGCCCCATCAGCTCAGCATTACACGATTGTAGACCATTGTTCTAAAAAGTGCCAAAGCATCAAATGAGGGCTAATATCCTTATTGTACAGGTGAAGGAACTGAGGCCAAGAGAGGGGGCAAGACTTTCCCCAGCTCATGTAGTGAGACAGACACAGAATGGGATGAGGTTTCTTCAGGTCCACCAAGCTCCAAGCCCCAGACTTGGGCTGGGGGTGAAGTGGACACCTTGTTTAGGCTCCTGTTCTTTATACCAAAAGTTCCTAGAGGAAGTAGGGAGGGAGGGGCAGCCATACTGCTGTACCTCCTACCTAGCCTCAAGGTCCCCAGGGGAGGAGGGAAGCAAGGCCCTACCAGGCTGGGTGCAGAGTGGTTAGCAGTCCTGTTGGGCCAGGAGAAGTCTAGCATCTGGCTGTTGAGCAGGATCCCCGAGGGAGTGATGAGGCCACTGCCAAAAGGCCGGTTCAGGGAGCTGGGGGTAGAGGTTGGAGCCAGGTGAGCCCTGAGGTCACCCTCATTCCCATCTGGACCCCACCTCTTCCTGGTCCAGATGATCCCCAGTGCCAGGTTCTTTGTCTGAGCTGGCATACCTGACCATGGCCACAATGAAGTCATCAGGGCCCATGATCAGCACCTGAGCAGCTGTGGGAGCCCCATCCAGCTCGTAGACGGGCAGGAGTGGGGCAGGGGCCGCCTGGGAGTCATTGATGTGGCCCCGGAGGTAGGCGGCTTCTACCTTGCTGAAAAGACAAGGGGTAGGAGATTAATACATAGCAGGCTCTCATTACATCCCACCTACCCCACCTACCCCACTGTGATGCCTGTTTGTGCAAGGATTTGATTAATGTCTGCCTCCCCCACTGGACTCTCAGGTCCATGAGAACAGAATCTCTCATTCTGAGCATATGGGAAATATCCAGGAAATCGTTGTTGAACTGACTGAGTTCATTTAGGTGTTATCCAGATTCCCTTTTAGAGCCAACTTTTATTTAGTGCTTAAATCAAGAGTCTTTTAGTTACTTGACTTTATTTACTCACTTAATCTTCTCTTTGAAAGTACCTGGGGCATAGTGGATGCTCAGATAATATTTGTTTTGAATGAACAAACAATTTATTTAACCTAATGTTTGTCATTTCAAACTGAAGTTTTATGAAGAGTTTAGTCAGAGGAGGGTTTTGTATACAGGGATCTTTAGTTACTATTAGAATTTTTTTCAAGGCACAGGAAGACTTGGCATACAGGCATACAGTAAGCCCTTAATAACTATGTATTGGAAGAATTACTTGGATGAATTTAATATAGAGGGGTGTGTGTGTGTGTGTGTGTGTGTGTGTGTGTGTGTGTGTGTGTGTGTGTGTGTGTGTTTTAGAGCTAAACTGAAAACAAGATGTAATTCTCCAGACTTTTTAAAGTTTGGCTGAGGGTTTCTTACTTAATGACTGTGAGTTTGGTGATTCTAGTTGATTAGAGTAACAAGTAACCAAGGATTACTGAAGACTTTCATTCCATTTTCAACCATAAAGGCTGGAGGCCACACAGGAGAGGTACAGAGGGCTTTGTTTCAAGTGGATTGGGTGGGGGAACAGAGGCTTTGTTTTTAGCCCTCATCCTTGTGGCCTTGAACTGCTTACTGTTTTTGGTTGTTGCTCTTTTTGCTTTTTAATTATAAGCTATTCATTTTAGTCTCATTGTTTTGAACTTAATTCATAGAGTTGCTTGAGTAATACTACAAATTTACGCTAACTATATTTTTGGCTTCTGATTTTTCCCTTAGCTAGTCTTTCAGCCAATCAGAGTAGCAATTAAATAGCAATCATTCTTACCCACCCCTATTGCCAATTACTAATACTATTTGTTGAATATTTATTATATGCCACACAATGTGCTAAGTGCTTTGCATGTATGACCTTAGTTAG
Organism: Zalophus californianus; assembly: GCF_009762305.2. Taxonomy (NCBI): domain Eukaryota; kingdom Metazoa; phylum Chordata; class Mammalia; order Carnivora; family Otariidae; genus Zalophus; species Zalophus californianus. Next base: position 116,111,589 of record NC_045602.1, read on the forward strand.
TCCTTACCTCAACCTCATGAGGCTGGTACCATTATTGTCAAGCCCCCTTGTAGAAACTGAGACAGAATTTAAGTGACTTGCCCAATGCTGCACAGCTAGTGAATGGTAAAGCTGGGATTTGAACTGAGTCAGTCTGACCAGAGCCCACAGTCTTACTACAATGTTATGCTGCTAATGTGGAGACATTATAGTCAAAATCCCCATCACCTCAGGTATTTGCTTGGGGAATTTTCATTGTTCTTAGGCTTTCTTTTTCCACTAAAAAGGGGACACAGGTGGGCCAAGAATGTGCTCTGCTAGGGTCAGAAAGTTTTGAGAGCCAAATGATGCAGACTAACTCATCATACAAATGGGGAAATTGAGGTAGGTGCTGGGAAAAGTAACCAGTGTCACACTGAGTTGGAGCTGAGCTGAAATTGACTTGGGACTCCAGGTCTTATTGCTCTACCAGCTGCTTTTCATCTGATCCTTTCCTCATACCCACTACCACTTCTGCCACCCTGAGGGTCCTGCCCTGGGACCCACCTGAGCATGTCATCCATGCTCTCAGTGATGGTAGAATCGTAGACAGGATCTCCCAGTCTGCTGGCCAGGGCTAATGCAATCTTCAGAGTCTGAAAATGTACAGGGGTGTGGAAGAGGCTGCCAGGCTCCTCCCAGCACCCACGCTATTGATCCTCATGTGAGAAAACTTGGAGGTTAGTCCTGCCCCATGGCAGTACCCCATCCCCCCACTCCCAGTGTACCAAGACCCAGGGCAGGGTGGAGGGGTCGGCCTTGCCTCTGCCACCCAGTGAAGAGCTTGTTCCCGGGACACCAGCGTGGTGAGATTGAAGCCTTCAAGAATGTTGAGAGCACTGATGAGGGCAGGACCCGTATGCGGGGGTGGGGGACTGAGAACCAGGTGGCCTGGAAAAAAAAAAAAAGAAATGACTAGATGGCAGGGGAGGGGTCAAAGCATCTCCACATCCCACTGTCACATAGACTGAGACTACTGCACTGACCCCTCATCAGACAGGCAAACTGCCCTGAGAGGCAAAGGGACCCACACAAGTTCACATGGCAAGTCAAGGGCAGGGCCAGGACTCCAACCCAGAACAACTGGCCTTCAGTTTCCTCTTCTGCACAAGGAAACTAAGGTCCAAGAGGACTGTAGTCTGTCCAGAGTCACGTTGTAGGCACAACAGGGACAGGTGTCCAGATGTCCAGATTCCTGGTCCACCATGTGTCTCCTTTTAGCTCCTCCCACAGGCCAGGATACTATTCAGGGCCCCTGATGGTCCCACTACCCCCAAAACTTCTTGGGAGCAACAACCTCCTCTTCCTATTTGAGGCCCCTATTATCAAATGTTTGGACATTGCAGGAATAATGATAATACCTGACACATAACATTAACATTAAATGATTAACTCATTTAATCCTCACGATGGGTAATGTTATCATCCTTATTTTACAGGTGAGGAAACTGAGGCACAGAGAGGCAGCTGGTCCAAGTTTATAGGAGACAAGGGGAACCCGGAGCACTCAAAGTGCTAGCATTGCCAAGAGAACCAGGCTGAGGAGGAGAAATGTAAGATCAAATAAGCATTCAGTGTCCACTCTGATCAGGGCAGCTTCCAACATCATCTCCTCAAATCTTCATGGGGGCCCGGAGAGGTAGGCACGAATATGATCTCCATTTTCAGGAGGGAACCACGGCTCACAGTGGGAAGTGACTTGTTCAAGGTGAACGGGGCAGCTGGTACTCAGACCCAGGTCTTCCTGGCTCCAAAGCTACCCTCTTCCTCTGCTCCATATACCATCACCTCTGGTAGAAGAATCAGGCTAGAGGTTGAGGCCTGGAAACCTGAACTCAGAGGCAATCTGACCTGGGGCTTGAGGTGATCCAGACTTCCTAGAGAGGAAAGAAACTGAGAACCTGAGAACCTTCCGAGGGACCCAGGAACCCACCACTTTGGGTTCAGCGAACATGGACTTCACCCATGTCATAAGCTTCGCTTTCTGGGCTCCTCGCTGGTTTGAGTTTGACAGGTTAAGTTCCATTCCATCCCTGGGCCTCAGTTTTCCTTTGACACAATGAGGGGACAGGTCTATAATTGTCTTGAAAAGTTTGTTCAATATAAAGCTAGATGAACTCTGGTCTTATGAATTCTTCTAAGGAACTACAGGGCAGTGAGAGTGGGGCTAAGGCAACACAGAACCCAAATCAAGAAAACGTATGGCCAGAACCCCAACTTCCAGGCCTGAGCCTTTGACCAGACCTCCCTCCTCATAGCCTAAATACTTGGGGTAACTGACCCCATGACTACTTCAGAAGATGGGCTGGCTCTGGCTTGCTTCAACAGTTGGCTGCCCAGGCAGCTCACTGCCTCAGTTTCTCTCCTGAAAAATGGGGAGGAGGTCTCTAGGCCAAAAGGAGGTGCCCATGGACTGGGAGGCTTCTCCTGAGCAGGGACCCTGAGAGCTGGGAGAGAGGTCACCTCTGTACACGCCACACACAGGATTCTCCACGAGGGCACTGTAATTGCTGAAGTCCTCCTCAGTTATGACACCCCCTGCGTGCTGGGCCTGCAGGGGAGAGAATGATCCCACCACAAATGTGAGCCACACACCACACCGTGAGCATGTGGGCTTGGCCTATGGTATATGGTTGAATCAAAGACAGACTTGATATTTATAACTTTTGCGCCTTCTGCAATTTCCATCACAGCCTTTAGGGACCCGTTAGCCCTGGGTACCCTGGGAAAAAGGAAGGGGAAAAAGCACTAACAATGAGCACCTGCTATGTATCAGATATTCTTTGAATGACCTCCTTAGATTGGCGTCCAAGGCCTTTTGTGATCTGGCCCCTGCCCACCTCTCCTACCTCATGTCCTGTTATTCCCCAGTGAGCTCTTTAGAGCCACCCTCAGTGACCTACAGTTTCTGAACTCATGACTCCTTGGCCTTAAACATACTACCTTCTCTGCCTATGTAAAAGGAACATTTTCTGGGATGCCTGGCTGGCTCAGTAGGTAGAGCATGCAACTCTTGATCTTGGGGTCCTGAGTTTGAGCCTCACATTGGGCATAGAGATTACTTGAAAAAAAAAAAGGAACACTTTCTACCTACAGCAGAATTTGCCTATAAGATATCAAAACTGGATTCTTCATTTCACTACAATTAACTAAAGCCATTCCCAAACCATGAACTCTGGATGATCCTGGTAGGACTGACCCTCATTTGATGTAACCAAGCACTCTGTTGACCAATGCACCGATTTTGTACAAACCCATGGACTCATCCTTTCCAGCACGGTAATTTTCATTCCTAAATTAGCATAACCACTAGGAATCTTCTCTCTCTCTCTCTCTCCCCTCCCTAACTCTCTCTCTCTCTCTCTTTTTTTTTTTAAACTTTTTGTACTTGAAACCCCTGACTTCTAATCCATCCTCAGTGAATTACACACTGAATTTCTTGGCTCGTGTGTGTTCCTTTGTTGGTCAAGTTTATAAATTCAACTTTGGGTTTTTTTTTTTTTTCTTTTAAAGCTCAGATAGTCTTTGTTAGAGTCTCCTTCATCCCCTTCTCCAGAAGATCCAGGTGTGGCTGGCTAATCAGAACATTCCTCTTCCATGCCAGTGATTGGTTCGGGAATAGTCATGAGACCTATGACAGGCTGATGAGACATGACCTGGAGGCTTTTGCTGTAACTATTGGAATGAGAAATGTTCTTTCTCTGGGATGGTTTGCTGGAAGGATGGCCAGTGGGGAGCAGGTGTGGAAAGGATCTGATAGAGAGTGAATTCAAACAGAAGAAAGTGTGCGGATGGAGTTCTGGGCGCAGCAGACCTACAGCCAGTACACTGCTGGACTTCCCAGTTAAGCCCATCACATAGCCATACTTCCAGTGCCCAGTACAGGGTCTGACAAAGAACAGGCATTCTGAATGTAGTCTGAATGACGGACCATTTCAGTTTCCACAACCGTATGGCAGAGATACATATAATCACCCCAATGGTACAGATGAGAGAATCACAGAGTTGGTTTCTATATCCTTACCTTGAACATAATTTTCCCTTAGGAGTTTTGAATTGCTGACAACAGTTCTCAGAACCCATTACTACCTCAGACTAAGAGTCTTTGGGGTTGGTTGGTAAGCCCTTGTGTCAATATCCCCAGTCCTGACAGTCATCAGTGAAGGAGGGGTTTCCCTCCGTCCCTAGAAAACCCAAGAGTAAGGTGGGATTGTGGGCTCGGGAAAGCTGAGGCTGATCCTGCGTCTCTGCCAGGACTGGGAGGGACAGGTCAAGACTCTGCACAGGTTGGCACCAGCCCTGGGGGGCCGGAGGGTACCTCTCTCAGTCAAGACAGAACAGTTCCATCATCCCAGGGGGTTCTTTGTGCTGCATCCTGTCGACTGCCCCCATCCCAAACAACCACTGATCTGATTCCTATCACCAGAAGTTAGTTTTGTCGATTAGAGAATCTTAAGTCAACGGAATCATCAGTAAATTTATGTAGAAAGAAAGACAGAGAGGAAAGGAAAGGGAAGAAGATGTCCCTGCAGTAGGGCCCTTCAGGGCAGGGGGGGCTCCCCAAGTGCTCACCTCAGCCACCATCTCCAGTGTGAGATTGCCTCCTGCGTAGAAGGCGGCGGGGCCGGAGGTGCCCAGTACATCCAGCACTGCGGCCAGGTCAGGCCGACGCAGCAGTGAGCCAGGTAGTGGCGGGTGGCCCAATGGCAGGAATGTCTCACGGAAACGCTCAGATGCATTGGGCGGAGGCTGTTCGGCAAGGGCACGGGCTGCAAGCAGGGACAGGAGGCTGGGCAGGGGGCTGAGATGCGCCATAGGTGAGGTGGCTGAGTGGCTGGCCCTAAGAGCTCTGCCCTCCCCACCCGGAGCCTGTTATGGGGGAGGAAGGGGGTGTATATGGGCCCTTCCCAGATCCCCTCATTTGAGGCTGCATCCCTATGAGGGTAGGATGGGTGGGGAGGGAGCTAAAGGAGCAAATGGAAGAGAGGTGTTTTCTGGCTTGGGCCCCAAATCTCAGAGGTTTCCTCTCCCCTTCCCATCAACCTCATGCCTTTCCCCCCACCCCCAGGCCCCACTGACCTAGATCATGGGTCACGTTGAAGCCATCTTGGGCCACAGCTGCTGCGAAGGCCAGGACTTGGGACCATGGCAGCCTGGGGGGGCCGGAGAGCAGGGGGTGGAGGAGATCCTGGGGGGAGGAGGAGGGGTCCTGGGGGAATGGGGGTTCCTGGGAAGGAGAGTCCTGGCAAGGGAAGGGGATATTAGGAGGGGGAGTTGGGAAGGAAAGAATCCAGGAAGGTAGGAGAAGGCCACCCAAGGAGAGATGCAGGCAGGGGCCCCTGGTCCCCAGGGGGAGGGTCTTTACCTGCCATAGAGCTGGTGAGCTTCATGTAGCCCCTTCACCATTCCGGGGACCCCCACCAAGAGCCCAGGCTGGGCGAGGCGGGCAGGCGAGGGAGAGAGGAGACCAGGTCACTGGAAGGGGGGGGCTGGGCTGAACTCCGCAGAGCCCCAAGCCAGGGATGGGGGCTGGCACAGGGGAAAGACACAGGCCAAGTATCCCAGAGGAGGGACAAGCTCTCCCCAAGTGGGCATCCCTCCCATTTCCCTGACTTACAGAAAGGCTTCCTTTATCTATCATAGTTGAGGGATTTATAAATTAAGCAAACCCCTTTAAGAGCCAAGACGTAACCAATTTAGATGGAAACCTGTCTACATTGGATTACATCTATTCCTGCCTTTTAAAATAATGGACAATGGACTTTCATTTAACCATTCCATGATCACACCACCATTACTCAGCTGTGATAACTCAGGCATGTGTTTGGCTTTTGCCACCGCACCAAATATCTATTTTTCCAAGTTATTCTATTTCCTCCCTTGTTCTCAGTAGATATGTATTTGCCTTTTGCAGTTCCTCTTTAATTTTCCAATATGTTGTGTGCTGGGAAAGTTATAGCCAATAGGCTTTGAATGACATGTGTGAATTATAGTGCAGGAACTTTGCAACCTCTCAGGCTGCTCAGGCTTCCAGAAGTAAGGTGTTACTATAGTGCCTGTTATCAACAATACAGATCTTTTGGTTCATTATTTTATTTGGGGGGCTATCTCCTTCACAGCTTTAAGCACATCCTGCTTCACTCTTTTCCTCACTTCCATAATAATTACTCAGCAAAGTAATGTTTGGGTTAGCAGAAGGGCAGTGAAGGGAGACCACCCCTGGACTCTCTCTTCTCAACAGGGTCCCCACCTTGGTTTCCCAGGATCTCTGCAGGGCCTCTTCCCTGAGGGCCCCTGGTGCAGACTCCCGGAAATCAATTAGGTGGCTCTCATTTCGTCGGATGTCATGTACCAGCATCACGCCCCCACTGGGAGAGACACAGAAAGGGAGGTTGATAAGATACTACCCCTCTAAACAATTAACCTGCCACCCTTTCATCCCCAATGGTGATGGCCATAGGCTGTTTGTCACAGGAGTCAGATGTCTGAGCCCCCTCTAGCAGGGATTCAGAGACTCAGCCACTGTATGAGGGTGAAATCAAGGGGGTTGGGGACCCAGAGACCATGGACCTCTTCTAGCCTGTTACTGGAGATTTTAATCCCTGATTAGGGAAAACCCAGGGACTGGAAGAGCAAGATGTTCTACCTCCTGCCCCCACCCTAGACCACAGCTGGACCCCTGCCAGCTTCCTTCACCTGCCTCCATGGTATGCCCTGGCTCCCTCTCCCAGGACTGAATTATGTAAGGATGGACTGTATACGACCAAAAGGGGAATTTCTTTGGTAGGGCCTGCAGGGCTGGTCTTGCAGGAGCCAAGATATGGACTTTGTCAGCTTGTCCCTTTTCTGTGGCTTGTTTCCATCTAAAATGGGAGTTGCATCTGAGATGGTTGGCCTGCAGCCAAGTAATATAATAAGGAAAGCAGGACAGATAAACAATAGGGAGTGGTAGGAACTATGGCCAAATGGACAGCACAAGTTCCGTCATGCTATTCAGATAATTGCAGCCATGTGGGAATGTGGGCCCAGTGTTACCAGGTCTTCTGATTGTTCTAGAGATATTGAAAATCTGCATTTTTATGAAAATTCTCAACTTTTTAACAATAGCAAACATATTTAAAAAAAATTCAAGTGTGGAAACCAAACTAATCTGTTGTGCTGGGTATGGCCTATGGGTGGCCAGTTTATAATCTCTGTCATAAGAGTTCTCAGCTTGTGGTGTATTTCTGGAGGATAGAGGGTCCATAGCTTTTATCATGCTCACAGGATTGGTTTTAAGGATTTGTAAACCCTAAAAGTTAAAATATCCCTGCCTTAATTAGTGACAGTATACCCCCACCTGTGCACCTTACTTTATAGTTTATAAAAGTCTTTACCCAGTTTAAAAAAAAAAAAAAAAGCTTGTGAAAACGCCTCCTCTGACTCCATGTCAGGAGAAGGGGGTAAAATTGGGTGTAGAAAGACAAAATGCAAGGAGTTAGGGCCCAGCTACCCCTCTGGTCAAACTCGAAGACCCCCACATGAAGCCTACAGACCAGGACACAGAGATAGGCCTGGGGGACCCCAGCCTCCACAGCTAGGAGCTCCTTACCCGCCCAGGCCAGAACTGTGTGGAGCCACGATCCCCAAACACAGGGCAGCTGCCACAGCGGCATCCACAGAAGATCCCTGTTTACTGAGCACCTCGATGCCCAGCGATGTGCAATGGGCGGCATCAGTCACCACGGCACCCTGGTGAAAGATCTGGGAAGGGAAAGGGGACTAGGTGGGGGCAGTAGGACACCCCTGCCTCCTTAAGGCACCTCCACCAACCCCAGAACCTCCACAGGTGTTGGGGGTGGGAGGCCTGCCTTCTTGTCCCCTATGACTCTTCCTATATTGCCTCCAGTGCCTCTTACCTGATCAGGTCCCTTCCTTGCTCTGTCCCGTTCACACCCTGAGCTCCTCCCTTTGGGACCTTCCTCTCCCGTCTCACTGTCCTCTCCCTTTTCCATTTGCTGGCCCCCTCCCCCACTCAGCCAAGAGCAATTCAATTCCCACTGTCTCCGCAAGCGCTTCCCCACTCCCTCTTCTCGTTTCCTCCTTCTGCCCCCTCCCAACCCCCTCACCTGAGGGTCTCCGAAGTAAATCTGCATGACGAGTGCCACAGTGACACCCGTGGCAAAAGTGAGGCAGGCTGTGACAATGACTGTGAGTCCGTCCTGGCGGCAGGAGCACTCGGCCGCTGCCGCGGAGAACGGGTCCTTGCGCGTCTCCCGCAGCGGCGACCCGTCCTGGCTGCCCATCTCCGACGACGTGGACGGCAGCCGCTGCAGCCTCGCCGACTTCAGGAAGGAGTCTGGGTCTGCGGGCGGCAGCCAGGTGGGTCTGGGCACCTTATCCGGCCCTGCCGGCCCTCCAGGCGGGGCTGTTCGGCTTCCCCCTCTCCCCGCCCCTGGTAAGCAAACCCCACTAGACAGTACTGCTCGCCCTTTGGTGTCTCCCCAACGCACCCCAGAACAGGGACGGAGGCAGTCCTGGCTGGGTAGAGACAGGGACCCGCAGCTGGGCTGGGCGGCAGGGGGCTGGATGCCTGGCCCCTTTGCCCAACTTCCTGAGGCCTGAGACCCACTCAGGACCTAGGACCCAGGGCAGACACTTCCTGGAGTGGAGGGGGGTTGGGGCCCTCCCTAGAAACCAGATCCTGCTCCAGCTGGGGCCCAGCCTTCTGTGCAAGGAAGTAGCTACATAAACTGAATGGATAGACCCTGGCTTCCAACATTGCCTGGCTTGTCCATTCACTCACTCGACAAATATGGAGGGCCTGCCATGGGTCTGGCCCTATGCTAGATGCTAGGGGAAAGAAATAGTTTCTGCCCTCATGAGGTTCACAGACCCATGGAAGAAAAGAAAATAAACATGTAAACAAAGGAGTATATCATTACAACTTGCAGCAAGTGCTATGAAGAAAAAGGAGGATGAAATGATAGAGAATAATGGTGTGTGTTGGGGGCTGCTTAGCTGGGATTTGGCAAGGCTTCTCAGTGGAGGTGACTTTTAAGCTGAGAACTAAGGGATGAGAAGGAGCTAGCCATATGTAGAACAAGGGTAAGTGTGTAGAGTGTTCCAGAAAGAAGGAGCAGCAGGTGCGACAGGCCCTAAGGTAGGAATAAGCTTGGTGCATTAGAAAAAAAGACAAACAAAAAAACGAAGGCCTGGGTGGCTCTGGTGTAGTGAGCAAAGGGAAAGAGTAGTGTGGTGGAGGCTAGGCCAGGTGCACTGGGCCTTGTGGGCCTAGTGAGAAGCTTGGATTTAATCCTAGGAAACATGGGAGGCCACTTCAGAGTTTTAAGCAAGAACTGGAAGCCATCTGTTTTATATTTTAAAAAGACCCCTCTGGCTACTATCTGAAGAATGAATCTAAGGACAGTAAGAGTGGAGACGGGGAGACCTCAAAGCCACTTACTTGTTGGGTGACTATGAATGAATCACTTCAAGTCATAAGCCTCACTTTCCTCATCCTCATAGTGGAGCTAATCCCTAATTGGCCAAATGGGTATAAGGATTCCATGAGATGATGTCTACCAGGCACCCTCTAGTTATTTCCACTCCTTTTTCATCTTGGCCTGGCTGAGACCCTCTTCCATCTCATAGTTTCCCTCCTCTGGGTTATACTAGCCTTGAAACCAGTTCTCTAAATGGCTTAAAGGTCCTGGGTATTTGTGAATAGTAAAGAAATGGCCTGGTACCTTGACCTTAATACCTTTGCTGTATGTACAATGTGTTTTAAAAAGTTCATTCATTCAATAAAAAATTTTGAGCACCTGTTACTATGCACTAGGGTTATAACCCCTTTAAAAAGTCTGTGGGATAATGCTGAAAACTGACTGTTAAATTTTCCTGTTTGAAATAGTATCAGGGTTCATCAATACCAACATGATAAAAATCCAAGCTCCTTGACCTGGCATTCAAGGCCCTCCATAATCCACACTCCCCTCTTTTGTATGAATAAGAAGCCACATACATATGTAGATAATTTTTAGGAAATATTCATGGTGGTTATTTTGGGGAAAGATACTGAAGGTGGGAATGAGATGGGGTAGGAGAATTTCTTCTTTGAAATTACTACTACATATGTGTTTCTTTTTTTTCAAAGTCAATACATATATAAGATTTTATTTTTTAAAATAATCTCTACACCCAACGTAGGGCTCAAACTCACAACCCTGAGGTCAAGAGTTGCACTCTCCACCAACTGAGCCAGCCAGGAGCTCCTAAATTAACACATATATTTTTAAATAAAGAGGAAAAATTGTGCACAGATAGGAATGGAGAAGAGGACTTTTACTTTTCCTCACTGTTTTCTTTTTTCTTTTTGATCACACATGTAATTTATTTTAAAATTTTATTTAAAAAAAGAAACTTATCTTCTGGAAGCCTCCCTCAGCTGATCATGCTTGCCTCTACTCCTCAGCACCAGTACCACACAGTCTACAAAAAAACTGGAATTCATTCAACAAACATGTTAAATACCTACTACAGGCACAGAACCCTCCTTGGTCCCTAGAGATTTCAAAAGAAGTGCAGGAATGGTTTTGAACTTATATTTATTGACGCTGACTATATTCCAAGCACCTTACATACATTTCCTCATTGAAGCGCTCCCATAACTTTATGAGATAGGCCTATTCTCTTCATTTTACAGATGAGGAAACTTGAGCCTGGAAAAGGATATTGCCCACTTAACATCCTAAAATGAATAAATGGCAGAAGAAAAAGCAACTCAAACCCTCTTTTCCAATGCTCCACAAGGCATCAGGAGCCATTTCCATGCTCAAAAACCAACCTTACAAGCTAATTCTAGTTGATACTTCCAGGTACTCGTCCTTAAATCTGTTTTCTCCAGACAGCTATGAGGGACCAGGAAGGGAAGTGATATGGCTCCATCAGAGTTGGACCTATTCAAGACTTTTTATTCCATCAGTCAATCATTAAGTTATTCATTTATTCAACAAAAATATTTACTGAGTATCCTACTGTGTAAGCACTAGGGCAACAATACCATTGATTTTACTGATATGTAAGAGCAACAATAGGACACTGGGAAAAGGTTAGTTTGGAATCGAAAGAAACAAGTCTTTTGGGAGAAAGATAATGAGTTTAATTTTGGTAATTCTAAATTTGTGGGACGCCAACAGGAGTTGTCTGGAAGCAACTGGCCTAGTATGTATCTGATTTTTATCTGCTTGGATGCCATTTCCAGTCAATTTTCCATTTCGAAACACCATCTCCTCTTTCTCATTTCTCATTCTCTCATTCCTGACCAGACTGAGTATAGGACCTAGGTCTAGTCCTTCATTTTTTTTTTTTTTTTTTTTTAGATTTTTATTTTTGCACGCACGCGTGCGCGAGAGAATGAGCATGCAGGAGCAGGAGGGAGGGGCAGAGGGAGAAGCAGACTCCCCACTATGCTGGGAGCCTGAAGCAGGACTCAATCCCAGGACCCTGAGATCATGACCTGAGCTGAAGGCAGACACTTAACAGACTGAGCCACCCAGGCGCCCAGGCCTAGCCCTTCAGAACAGGTATCTCTACAGTGACTGGTTCAGCGACAGGTATGTGACCAGCACCAGGTCAATGAGATGCAAACTTAGTTCTATTGCTGGAACTACTGGGAAAGAGAAAGGCTTTCTTTCTGTCTAGATTGCTAAAATGGTAAGGTGTAAACCTGTTGCTACTGGGGGCATCTTGCCCCCACAGAATGAGAGGCTATCTGAAGATGAAGATCATAAAAAGGAAGGCAAAGCAAAAGACAAAAGCCAATTCCTTTTTAGGTACCTTGATTTAGCTATGCCTGAGGCCCCACATCCCTGAATTTTTCAGTTATGCTACCCAATGAAATTCTCTTTTATGATTAGCTCAGTTTTAACTGAGTTTATGACAAAAGAATCCCGAACAGAGTTAACTTGGCAAGTCTAGAGATCAGGAGAGAGATCTTGGCTGGAAACTGAAGTCATCCCTGGCTTGCTTATTCCTTTAAGGGCAGAATCACTAAAGATTTTTGAACCAAGGAACGACATGATCAGAAGTGCAGGGTGGTAGTTGGATTGGGGTTGGTGGGGCAGGGTACAGGGAGTAGCTAGAAGCCCATGGGTAATACAGGTAAGAGAGGATGGGGGCTTTGTCTCCAGTGGTGATAGCAGGGATGATGAGATGGATTGCAAGATACTTAGGACAGAGAGCATCTGATCACCTTTGGAAGTAAGAGTAAGTAAGAAGCTCAGGAGAGCTTCTACCTTGCAGACTGGATGAATGGCAGTGTCATTAACTGAGAATGACATTGGGGGAAGGGCAGGTATGGGGATGAGATGATGAATTCAGCATAGTACATCCCAAAGGTAAGGCACTTGCAGGACATCTAGAGGCCGATGCCTGGGACAGAGAGGAACTCGTGGGCCTGGATCTCAGAAGAGAGTCAAGAATCTCCCCAACCTTGGAGTGGTCACCATTTTCCAGAGGGTCTGCTGTGGGTTTCGTGGCACTTGGTTCTGGGGAGTGGCAGGCTAGAGGCTAGCTGGGCACAGCCAAGGTCCTGGATAAGAGGATGGCAGCACTAGTAAGTGGCACCTCCAGGTTGAGAATATAGGAGATCATGTTAGCCAACAGGCTAGTCCAGCTGGCTAAAGGAGCCTTGGGCCTTAGAAGTAGTGCTCTGAGACATAGCATTGAAATGACTTCATAGGTATGATGTTAAGGGTCCTTGGGACATTAGTGCACAACTGTGGCATAAGGTACAGATTCCCAGAAACTCAGGTGACAAGGGTCCCTGCTGGATTTTTGTACAGAATAGAGCAGAACCTGTCTTAACTCCCCAAGGTACACCCTGAGGCTTGAGAACTCCCTCCCCTGCTATTCTTTCATCCTGAGATCTCTCTCATTTATTTATTTATTCAACAATTTTAATTGAGTGCTTAGCACTGTATTGGATGGTGGAGAAAGGATGGTGAACAAAACAGTCACAATCCTGCCCTCTCATAGGGCTTACAGACATGAAGTTTGCTCATATAATCACAGAACTTGATAAACGCTAAGACATTTACAGGGAGCCAGGAGAAAACATGTCAGGGGCTTCCAATCTCTAGGTTAGGAGAGATAGGCATTCTTAGTTGAGCTGGAAGAGGAACCTGAGGCCCAGGTCAGGATAGATGTGCCCACTGTCATACAGTGTGAGTCAAGGCAGTGCTGGAACCAGAAGTAGCATTCCTGATCCCTGAATAAAGGACCTGGTTTCAGGCTGTTATCCACCAGGACACATCTTCCCACTACTTTCCCTGCTACCTCGTGATTCCAAGGCTCCTCCCTCCGGAAAAGAATTCTTGATCTGCAGCTTGAATATCTGATGCCCATAAGCCTCCCCAGCCTTCCCTACTCCTCCCTCCAGGTAGGGAACAGTCTAATTAGGTTGGCAGGGGCTGCTAGTAAGGGCCAGATGACTGGAAAATTGTAGAGGGGGAAAGAGTTTTGGCTGTCAGGCTGGGAATAGCTACAGAAGGGCCCAGCTAGAGAAGGCTGGATCAGAGAAGCAGGATCTGCCAGGCTGGTAAGGAAGAGGGCTCAAGTACAGGCACTGGGAGGAAGAGTGAAGAGAAGGATGCTCTAACGCCAGGAAGTGACGTTGAGGGAAAGAGGGATGGGGGATGGAGGATGAAGAATGGAGAGGAGGATAGAGCTGGGCCACATGGATAGGAGGGAGAGCCCTAGGGAAGAAATGCTCAGAGAGCTCTTGGCCCTCAGGTCTCCCCCAAGCCCTGTCTCCCCCCTCCCTACTCCCACCCCTTGCAGTCCCTTCAAAGGCTGAGAACACAGTAAAATTCTGGAGCCTGCTTCCTAGGGGGCAGGGTACCTTACTAACATCCTGGCCTGATCCATGGCTCCGGGAGGGGTGAGGTAATCCACAGGGCAGCGAAGGCACTCTGGTCCCCAAGGACTCTGAGAGGTCATGCAGTCCATCCCCCTGTCTCCCAATATCCGCCGCTCACAGACAGACGGAAAGCATAGTCTTTATCCCTCCCGGAACGTAAAGAGATTCTCAGCTTCTCCCTAAGGTCTCTCCTTCCCACAATCCTTGGCTGTGGGGAAGTTCTTCTCAAGACCTAGCCTCTACCCATCCTGCTGCAGTCTGACTTGGTTTCTCCTATCCTATTCTTTGTGACTAACGGACGGTCTCTTCTGGGTGATCACAGCTGTTCCTTAGGATCTCCCCTCCAACATTCTTTCCTTCCTTATTAGTTGGTCCTTCCCAAGAGGTAACCCCAGCCCGTGCTGCTGCAGTTCCTGGCATCGTTCTCCCTTGTCGCATTCTAAGCCTCTAAGGCAGAAATGCATCTCCATCCCCACTAGGTAACTAACGGAGACAAGGGAGAAGGAAGAGGTCCAGAAGGAAGGGGATGAATTAGGGAGATGGAAACTGGAGGTGATGCTCCGCGCGGATGAAGGAGGACCGGGGACGTCCCAGGGGGCAGGGACCGGGCCAGCGGGCCTCACCGGTATCGGGGTCTCCCAGGAAGGCGTCCTCGTCCTTGCGGCCCCTCAGAGGGGCCGCGGGCGCCGGCTCGTCCTCCGGCAGCCTCGGGAAGCTGGTGATGCTCATGTAGTCCACCGGCGAGTAGGCGCCCAGGGCGCTCTCCTGACTGGCCTCGTTCTCCGCCGCCATCCTCACCCGCGCCCCCCAGCAACGCAGCGCCTGCCGGAAGTGGTGCGGCGGGGGTGGGGGTGGGTGGGTGAAGGGCGGGGCCTGAGCTCCTGGGCCGCCAGGAGGGGGCGCCTCACCACAACCCCCGCGAGCGTCGGGCTCTGACTGAACACCCCTCCCCCTAGCGCTGTCAGCCTGCAGTGGACCGGCAGGTGGGCGGTGTGCCGTGTGGATGGAGAACCTGGAGGACGGACCCTGGAGAGCGCGCGGAGGCTGGGAGGAGGGGTGAAGAAGAGGGCTGCAAGCGCGACCTTAGTGGCTTGGGACACCTTATGCGGCCCGGGGGCCAAACCCCACCCTCCTTCCAGTTTGAGCTAGAATCCTTCTCAGATCTCAGACCCTCTCTCTGCTCAGCCCACAGACCCTTCCACTGACCGCAAACCTGGCCTCGACCCCCGATCCTGTCTCTGATCCCAAACTCGGACCGCAAACTTGGGCTCGGACCCCAGATCCCTCTTTGGACTCCTAGATCCTTCTCTGATCTCAGACTCCTCCTCCGACCCCAGACCCCTCTTTCAAGAGACCCCCGCCTTCACACGCACCCACAGTCCCACCCCTGCTTCATCCCCAGACTGCTTCTTCAGTCTCTGTCTCTGCTGTCTCTTCAGTCTGCTGTCTCTAAAATTTAGAGACACCTCTTCGGCTGTCTCTCCTCGGACATCAGATCTCTTCCTCGGGCCCGGACACTTCTCAGATTCCTCTTTCAATCAACCCCATCTGGGACCCCTGACCTATCAGCATAGGGGACAGTGAGTCCAAACTTGAGTTTGTGTCAGGATCTTTAAAATCAGATCCCCAGATTCCACTCTAGAGATCATGATTTATAGGCTGGGATGGGGTCTCTGGAATCTGGATATTTACTATCATTTTAAGAGGTTTTGATGTGGTTCCAGAAAGGACACTTGGAGAGAGAAATAACAGTGGTTGTGGTATGGCAAGAGTGAGGTGGAGTGTGTGTGTGGGGGGGAGTGATAAATGGGAGAGGAATGGGTCTCTGTAGTCTAGGTGTCTGGTTTCCATTCCCTCAGCTACCACTTACAAACTGCAATATTAGGCAAGACATTTAATCTCCTTGAGTATCAGTTTCCTCATCTGTAAAATGGAGAAAATAATAGTATTCATTTCAGATAGTTGCAAAGATTAAATAACATTTTGGAAAGTTCTTAGTATAGGACGTGGCACCTATTTAATAAATGCCATAATTATTGTTATTGTTATTATTTCCTTAATCTCGTGAGTTCTCATCTCATCCAGCCCAATCCATTCTCTTCCCACCCTGAGGAATTTCAACTACAATATAGTTTGCATTACTACCCCATCTCTAAGGAGGGGGAGCTCCCTCTCTTGTGAGGCCTCTTGCCCAAATTTCTATTGCATAGTCCACAGGCAGAGGGAGGGGGCTGGTCAAGCCCCTGGGCTCACATCCTCTCTTTCCCCAAACTGAGGATCCAGGCTCAGAGGTAATAACCAGGACTGTTTGAAAACCTGTTATTACCTCACTGATAAGAGGAATTCTTAATCTCAGGAAACAAACTGAGGGTTGCTAGAGTGGTGGAGGGTGGGAGGGATGGGGTGGCTGGGTGATAGACATTGGGGAGGGTCTGTGCTGTGGTGAGTGCTGTGAATTATGTAAGACTGTTGAATCACAGACCTGTACCTCTGAAACAAATAATACATTATATGTTAACAAAAAAAGAAGAAGATGAACATAGCAGGAGGGGAAGAATGAAGAGGGGGAAATCGGAGGGGGAGACGAACCATGAGAGACTATGGACTCTGAGAAACAAACTGAGGGTTCTAGAGGGGAGGGGCGTGGGGGGATGGGTTAGCCTGGTGATGGGTGTTAAAGAGGGCACGTACTGCATGGAGCACTGGGTGTTATACACAAACAATGAATCACGGAACACTACATCAAAATGATGTAATGTATGGTGATTAATATAACAAAAAAAAGAAAGGAAAAGAAAAGAAAACCTATTATGGGCCCAGCAGCTGCAGTGCCACCTGTAGACAGCAGGAGGCATCAGTGCATTGAGAACAGCTTCAGGACTCAGGCGAGGGCTTGGGGAGAGAAGAGAGGAAGGAGAGGGCTGCCCAGAGCTGGGGCCTGAGGAGGGGAGGAAAGGGAGGAAGATGACTGTCTATACTAGGACGGTGTGCCCATTGCCTGTGTCTTCCTCCCTACAGAGAGGTTCCTCAGTGAGGTCTGTAGGGCTTGTTATGCTTCAGTGAAGTCTGACCACCCCCAACACACGTAGGGCCTGTCTCCACTAAATGAGGTCAGTACTCCTTCAGTGGTGTCCATTTCCTCAGTGTATTGAGAGGCCCCTTAGTGGGGTTTGAGTCCTCTCAGTGGGGTCCATGTTTCTTTAGTAAAGTCTATATTTTCTGTATCTCCTAGGAGGAGTCTGTCCTAGGATTCTACTGTCCCCTCAGTAGAATCAGAGACCTTCAATGTCAGTTATGTCCTATTAGCAGGGTCCACAGCCCTTCACTGAGATCTGAGATCCCTCAGCAAGATCTGTGCTCCCTTAATGGAGCACCCTTAATGGACTACCTTCAGTATAGTGTGTGCCCCTTCAGTGCAGTTAGTACCTTCTCGATGACATATCTTTCTCCTCAGTGGGGTCCATGCCCACTCCATGAGGTCTGTACTTCTTCAGAGCCCTGAGACTCTCCCTTCAGGATTGGGTAGGATCTGGATAATAGGTCTGACCATGGAGAGTTTTTTTGTTTTTTCAGTTTAGGGTGTCTGGGCTTGTGGTTAGCTGCACAAAGAACAAGGGAGAAGGTGGGAAGAAAGCCTGGGCCAGATGGGGTCACAAGCCCTGTGTAGGCTTCAGGAGGTTGGGACTGCCTGCTTTGACCCTCAGAATCACTCTTGGAGTTAGCTATCTAAGGAGATGTCCTGCTTTGATAACCTATTCTGTGAATTAATGGGGGTGGGTGGACCCTTCTTGGTATTAAGTGCAAGTGGGAGATGGAGGTTCATTCCTGGCCTCTCCTTTCTGGAGTGGAAGGGCTGGAGGGAAACCAGAAGTAATTGAACCCAGTTGTGGCGGGTGAGAGGGGTTTCTTGGTGAAATCAAGAGACTGTGAAGGAAAGAAGGGTGTGAGCAATTTTTCCTATCTTGCATAGACTTTAGTATTTTACAAATGTTACCTTCAGCCTGATGAAGGAGAGTCAGGAGACCTAGGTTTGGCCCTAACCTGGTTGTTGTTTTCTCTGTGACCTTGCATAAATTCTTTCCTTTCCCTGAGTTTACCATTTGTGTAATGAGGAGGTGGGTTTATTAGCAAAGGACTGAAGGGCCTCCTAGTCTTCACTGGAGTCTTGTACTGTAGATCTGGATGGAAATTTGTGGAGGTAGGGAGAGTGAAGACATACTTCAGGGGTGGGAGAAAATCTGAGCTGGTCCCAAGGTTAGCAGAGAGGGCAACCTGTCCCCAGGCTGTGCCCTCAGCGTCGTGGGAGGAGTTTTTCCTGGGGACAGAAGGGAAGGGTTTACTCAGAATTGGGGAATAGTTCTGAGGGGAAGGGTGTTACAAAGGACCCTACTCCACCTGGCTTTCCAACTCGGTTTGGCGACAGGCTTGTGCAATCAGATCACGGGGCGGCTCCATTATGGGCCTGATCCAACTCCTCTCGGTTGCCCAGTTCTTTCCCGCTCGAGCCCCGCCCTAACCCAACTTCTCATCTATCACTCCAAGACCCCACCCGACCACGGTCACTCCATGATCCAGCCTCCTCTCCTGTCACATCGAGCCTCGCCACTCCCCGTCACTCCATGACAGGAGAGGGCCCACCTCTTCTACTGTCACGCCTGGCCCCTCCCCTCCAAGAGTCGATCCTCTCTTGTCACTCCTGGCCCCGCCCCTTCTGCGCTCACTCTACGGCCCCACCCCTTCCGCAGTCAGCTCCGCCCTCAACCCTCAAGCAATACTCGACTTTTCCCGGTCTGTCTTTGCTAACCCTGGTCCTGCTCCCATCGGGCGTGGCCCCGCCCCTCCGGGCCGTTCACCGCCGGGTCCGCCTACGCCACGCCTCCTCCCGCCCTGTCTCTCCTCCTCCCGTAAGGCCCCGCCCCTGGGCCAGCCTGTTTTCCCCGCCTGGGTGCCCCGAGCGACAGTGAGGGCTGCTACCGCGCTCGGAACTTGACGCGATGGGGCTTCCGGAGGAGCGGGGCCGGAGCGGCAGCAGGAGCGCGGAGCGGGAAGAGGCTGGAGCCCGGAACCGGGTGCGGAGTTGGTCTCCGCCACCCGAGGTCAGCCGTTCCGCGCACGTCCGGTCGCTGCAGCGCTACCGCGAGCTGCACCGACGCTCAGTGGAGCAGCCGCGAGGTGAGGCCGGGCCCGGGCGGCCCTGGGCGGGGTCAAAGAAGAGAGACCGGGGGGGTTTCCAGACGAGTGAGGAATTGGGCGCGTGGCGTGGGGAACGAGGGTTTCGTGAGGAGATCTGGGTTCCTCGGCGGAGTTGGGGTTTCCCTTGGGAGGTTGAAGGGTCTGTGAAGAGATGGGGAGGTTCTTGGAGGAGATGGAAAAGGAGTTCCGGGAGAATGTGGGGGGTTCTGTGGGGAGAAGGAGGGTTCTGTGTGGAGATGAGGTTTCCCTAGCAGTTGGAGAGTTCCTCGGCGACTTGGGGGTTTCGTGAGGAGATGGGGCTTCCTTAAGGCTAGTGAAAGTTCCATGAGAAAAGGAGAATTCCTAATGTGAAAGGATGGGTTCTCAGAGGTGAAGGGGCGCCTTGAGGGGAGGAGAGCCATAAAACTTTGCTCCCTTTCGCGCAAATCAGCCGTTGCCTCCTGACACCTTTTACTTTGTGACTTAGTCTCCACTGTTGAGGGTCAGTAACCGGTCTGGTTCCCATCCTGCGGTCCCCCAAATTAGTAACGGAGTCCCAGGTCTCTTTTTCATGTTTCAGAAATCCCAGTGGAAGTCACTAAAATGCCACGTTTAAAAAAAAAAAAAACAAAGTTAGACTGGGATTGTAATAACTCAGAAATTCTGATTGATAGGCCCATGTCTTTAATAATGTGTAAGGAAAATTCTTTTCTCTTGTCCTCAGTCTGCATAAGGGGTCAAAACTGTACCTGAATTGGGAGGCAGCATTATGGGATAAGCATGGGCAATGAATCAAACCCAGAAAAATCTAGATTTTAGACCCTGGCTCTACCACTCATTCACTGCACCGTCTTAAGCAGAGTTTTAAATCTGTCTGAGATTCCTTTTCGTCATCTGTAAGATACAGCTAATAATACTTGCTTCTAGGTTTCTTTGAGGTCCAGAGCAGGTGATAAGTGTGCATTGTAGAGTACCTGATGCACCATAGGCATTCAATAAATGGTGGTTGGTTTGATAACAATAAGAACAACATGGACAGGGCGCCTGGGTGGCTCAGTTGGTTAAGCGACTGCCTTCGGCTCAGGTCATGATCCCAGGGTCCTGGGATCGAGTCCCGCATGGGGCTCCCTGCTCAGCGGGGAGTCTGCTTCTCCCTCTCTGACCCTCTCCCCTCTCATGCTCTCTCTCTATCTCATTCTCTCTCTCAAATAAATAAATAAAATCTTTAAAAAAAAAAAAGAACAACATGGACAAAGTGATTACTAAGTAATGCAAGACAGGATTGAATCAAGTGTAGAGTGGTTCATTGTTACAGGCAGTATCCAAGTTTGAATCCTCAGACCTGTTTTCTTTTCTCTTCCTTCTCTATATTTTTCCGCATCATGAGTTCATCTGTTTTATATCTAATTCTACAAT
Organism: Zalophus californianus; assembly: GCF_009762305.2. Lineage (NCBI taxonomy): Eukaryota > Metazoa > Chordata > Mammalia > Carnivora > Otariidae > Zalophus > Zalophus californianus. The sequence continues at coordinate 116,132,095 of NC_045602.1, forward strand.
AATAACGTCTGTATATTTAGCCCTGGGCCCAGGATCCCACTTATGCCCTGGTCCCAAATTTCATTGTTCTGTAGACCATTTTATTCACACACCTTGATGTTATACCATATTTAACATGACTGTGACTGGGGACTTACCAATTTTCCCTCCCAAATCTGCTCTCCCCTTAATTTTCTAATCCCTGTCAATGGCAGTATCCCAAACTAAATCTCTTGCATCATCCTCTCCTCTAATAAGATCTGTCAACCAGAGATAGATCTTTTCTATCCATATATCTCATTTAAGATTGTTTATCGCTTACTGAGCACAAATCCTGTTTGATTTGATGTAGAGACTGTTATCCCCATTATACAAAGAAAACTGAAGCGTAGGGAGGTTAACTAACTTGTACGAGGTCACAAAGCCACAAAGCAGTGGACCTGGGATTTGAACTAAGGTAGTCTTGACCACAGAATCTGTACTCCTGATAGCTGTACTCTTCCTCTTCACTGACCCCACAGTCCGCCTTTCACCAAATTCTGTTCAATACTCTTTCAAAATGTCTCTGATTACCTTTTCTTCCATTCCCACAGAACCTTTTAATTCAAGGAAGCAGACTCCTAATTGATTCTCCTGTCCTGTGGTCTCACCCACCTTCAATCTCTCTCATAGGGTTATCTAAAATAAACACTATTAGATTGATATCTTGGAAACACTGCTTTCATATGTCACTTCAAAATCTTCCAGTAGTTCTCTATTTCCTCCAATTTCAAATTAAAATTTTGCCTTTCTTTCAAGGCCTGTATAACTAGCTCCACCCCACCTCTCTGTTCTTAACTCCCACTATTCCCTACCATACCCTTTATTTTAGACAAGTCATTCTCCTTGATATACTGGATACACAAAGGTTTCTTTCCCATCTCTTTGCCTTTGCCCATTTCCTTCTGCTCCTCTCTACCTGGTCAAACTCCACCAGTTTCACCCAGCATTCCCTGATCATCCAGTCCATGCTCATCTTTTAATCTTCTGAACTTCTTTTGTACTTAAAATGTGTGTCAACAAAACATCCAGATTTCAACACCCCTACCAAAACAGAACAAAACTAAGCAATTATTAAACTCAGTTTTCTTCATCCTTATTGATACATATAAATGTGATTCCTAAATACTTTTACATAATCTATGCCTACTCTTATCACTTAAAAATATTTTTGAGTACATACATGTACTCGATGTAGTTGTAACAACAGATGTGATTTTGTAGACTGGTTTCTAGCTGTGTGGTCCTTGGGAGAGTTTCCTCTGTTTCCTGAGCTTTAGTTTTCTTATCTATAAAATTAGGATAATTAATGTGTACTTCATAGGGCCGTATAAAAATTTAATGAGACCCTTTGCCTCGTTGCATCCGAGAGAGCAAGATGGGTACCAGCAGCTCTCCTGGAGCCATCTTAGAAAGTTTGGCCAGGGTTCTCCTTGCTGCCTATGCTGAAAACAGCATGGTCTGATTGGGCAATACAGCCTCAATATGGGCAGTGTTCCCGTCAGTACACCAAGGATATAGGCTTCATTTAGTTGGATTAAGTAAGCTTCTTTGGGTCATCCAAGATACCTACCTTAACTGCAGATATCCAGGATACCTACTTTAATGTTAACTCATTGTGCATAAAATAAAAATACTTCAGTTTTGAGTGTTTTAATATGAAAGAAAAGATTCAGTGAGGAGCGTCTGGCTGGCTCAGTCAATAGAGCATGTGACTCTTGATCTCAGTGTTTTGAGTTTGAGACCCACCTTGCATGCAGAGATTACTTAAAAATAAAATCTTTCGGGGGCACCTGGGTGGCTTAGTCAGTGAAGCCGCTTCCTTCGGCTCAGGTCATGATCCTGGGGTCCTGGGATCAAGCCCCACGTCCGGCTCCCTGCTCGGTGGAAAGCCTGCTTCTCCCTCTCCCTCTGCCTGCCACTCTGCCCACTTGTACTCTCTCTCTATCTCTCTGTCAAATAAATAAATAAAATCTTAAAAAAAATAAAGTGGTAACCGTAGTTTAAAAAAAAATAAAAAAATAAAATCTTTTTGACAAAAAGATTCAGTGAGATTAGCCCAGTGCCTGGTACAGGAATGGCATTCACTGAAATGCCATCTCCCATTTGCTCTCTCTTTAGTGGCCATTTAGTATTCTTTTGTATTACTACTAGTATTACTAGTTTTCATCAGGTGTTTTTTTTTTTTTAATTGTTGGACTCTTGGGTTGTTTCCAATTTCACTGTTATAAATAGTGTTACTATAAATATCTCTTTAGCTATCACTTCATTTTTTCTTTGGAATTTTTTTCTTATAGTGTGTTCCCCAAAATTGAGTTAGCAGATGAAAGGGTATAAAAAATGTTATGGCTCTAGTCAGTCATCACCTGCTATCCAGTAAGATTATGACAATTTCTTGCAATGCCATTATCATATAAGAATATCTCTTTTACAGTACCACTCTGGCACTGGATTTATCTTTTTATTTTTTAATCTTTGTTAGTTTTATAGGTATATAATGGCACCTTGGGAATGACTTAATTTGGATTTCTTGAATTGATTGCAAGTTGTACACCATATGATTTAGCTTTCAACTATATTCTGTCTTGCACATTCTAAAGTATTTCATGTGTTAGTCTTATCTTTCCAACTGTTGTATAAACTGAATCACATAACCTTGAGCAAGTCACTTTACCTTTGTGAATTTGGTTTGTTATTGGTGAAATGAAGGGGTGATAATCTCTAAAGTTCCTTTCATTGTTATGATTCTAAGTGTGTCTCTCCCTTCCCTTCTAGCTCCTGATCCTGTACTGACAGTATCCTAAGTGCTCTGCAATTACATGTTTTACCTGTTGAATACATTTTCTCTGGAGTAGCCAGGCAAATATTTTAAGATTATTAATCTGGGGCGCCTGGGTGGCTCAGTTGGTTAAGCGACTGCCTTTGGCTCAGGTCATGATCCTGGAGTCCCGGGATCGAGTCCCACATCAGGTTCCCTGCTCAGCGGGGAGTCTGCTTCTCCCTCTGACCCTCTTCACTCTCGTGCTCTCTGGCTCTCATTCTCTCTGTCTCAAATAAATAAGTAAAATCTTTTAAAAAAAAGATTATTATCTGATCATGTCCCTCTCCTTGAAATCCTACAATGACTTTCCATTCCTCGTAGGATAACTATCAAATTCCTTATCATGCCCAGAAGGATTGCATGATCTGCGCAATTTATGTACCAATTCCTGCTATTCTTTCTCTTATTCTTAGTACGTCAGCCTCAAGGAGTTCCTCTTAACACATACCCTTGGTTCCTTTCTATCCCATGGTACTCTGTTCCTGGTGGGGAAGTGGAGAAAAACTCTTATTCATCTTTTAGATTTTAGCAAAAATGTCTTCCTCAGGGCAGTTCACATCTTTACTTAGTAACTGTATAACCTAGCGCAAGTTATTTAACTTCTCTGAGCCTTGCTTTTTAAACCAACGAGAGGAGAATGAAAATGAAGCCTACCTCTCATGGTTATGGTAAAGACTAAATGAGATAGGAGTGCCTGGGTGGCTCAGTTGTTAAGCGTCTGCCTTCGGTTCAGATCATGATCCCAGAGTCCTGGGATCGAGCCCCACATTGGGCTCCCTGCTCGGCGGGAAGCCTGCTTCTCCCTCTCCCACTCCCTTTGTGTTCCCTTTCTTGCTGTGTCTCTCTCTGTCAAATAAATAAATAAAATCTTTTTAAAAAAAGACTAAATGAGATAATACATATAAAGAGCTTAAAGTGACATTTGGCACATAGCAAGCAACACTTGGGCAAGATGTAGTAGGAGAAAGAGGTACTCATTAAATCATTGCCGAGAGCGAATGAACAAATTAAGAGAAAGATATTATGTATATCGGAAGACTCTGTGGGTAAAGGATTTCTTCCTTTCACTAATTAATTTGTTAAAAAATTTACTGATTGACCACAATATGCTAAGCATTGTGATAGCACTGGGTGGCTATGATTCGAATAGATGATGAAAAATGGAATGGCAGTTTTGAGGAGGGAAGGAAGAAATTTGAGTCAAGATTCAGTTCATGGGAATAGAAGGTGGGTTAGGAAAGTAGTAGGTTAGTTAGTAATCTAAGATCTAAGTTAGTAATCTAAAGATTAGACAGGTAGAGGAGGGATCTAGGTAGTGGGTCCTAGAGTACAGGGCAGAGAAGTTGTAACTTGTTCCTGTTATAGACTGGTAAAGCTATCTGAGGATAAATATGTCTGAGAATCTTAGTGATGTCTGGGTTTCCCTTTCTGTTGCAGAGTTTTGGGGAGACATTGCCAAGGAATTTTACTGGAAGACCTCATGTCCTGGCCCATTCCTCCAGTACAATTTTGATGTGACTAAAGGGAAAATCTTCATCGAGTGGATGAAAGGAGCAACTACTAACATCTGCTACAACGTACTGGATCGAATTGTCCACGAGAAAAAACTTGGAGATAAAGTTGCTTTTTACTGGTAAAAACATCTATCTTGAAGTCTGTGACAGATAAAAAGTTACCCCTCATATTTATATAGTGTTTCATAGTTCACAAAGTACTTTAAAATCTATGAACTTATTTGATGCTTAAAACAACCTGGCAGAGTAAATAAAGTATCATTAATTTAATCTCAGATGAGGAAAAATACCTCAAGTGAGTGAAATGACTTCCCTAAAATCATTTAACTAGTGTGACATTCAGAGCCAAGTGTCCTGATTTCTAGTCTAGTATTCTTTGCTTGTAGTTGGAGAGAAAAGAGGGGAGAGGGTAAATGGAAGCAAACAGGACTGAGTAGCATTCTTTTTCATTTTGCTTTGGGACAAAGTGGTTATGGAGTTGTTCACTACTAGGACCACGGTTGTCATCGTTATCTTTGAGCTATAGAACCTGTTGGTTCACAGTCCTTTCTGGAGTTTCCCAGGTGTAATCTGAAACCGGCTCGCATAAACTGAGGGCAGGGAGAGACTGAAGAAAGTGGCAGGCCACTCCAGGTTGGTAGGTGGCAGTTTTAATAAGCAAAGAGAACTTACATACAAAGCTTGTTTTGGGCAGCAGCAAGATGAATGGATCACTGCACTTGCCCTCCAAATCTTAAAAGTTTGTAAAAAGGTCCTAAGCGGGCTCAGTACTGTGCAGGTGTTTTCAATACCACATCACCACATTGCAAGGCTATGTCCTTGGAGTAGCCTCTGGGAGCAGGAAAGGCAAATGGAACCCACATTCCAAGGATATGGAAGGGGGTAAGAAGTCTCCTAGTGCCAGGATCCAGCTTATGGGTTAGTCAGGTAAATCAGCGGTCACTTCTTTTTGATGACATTCCCCAGTAGTGTCAGACGCTATGCTCAAATGCTTAACAAATATTTCATACAACAACTGAGAATGCACTGTTTTCCTCAGTTTACATGTGTGAAAACAAGTTCTAAGATGTTAAGTGACTTATCTGAAGCCATTCAGATGGCTAATGAGAAGTAGGGCTGAGATTCAAACCCAGGTAGTACAGTTACAGAGTTTACACTCATAACTGTGACACTATGTTTTCCCTCTAATTCTTTACATTAGCTTTTCAATATAGGTGAAGAAGTGAAGCACAGAGAGTTACAATAGTGAATAAAGTCATAGGGTAAGTAAGTGGTAGAGCCAGGATTCAAACCGAAGTCTATTTGACTCCTTGTTGGTAACACTAGATATGCTGCCTCCCCAGTGGGAACTTTTTTTTTTTAAGATTTATTTATTTATTTGAGAGACACAGAGAGAGCATGGGGGCGGGTAGTGGTGTCTGGGCAGAGAGAGAGGGAGAAACTTAAGCAGACTCTGTGCTGAGCACGGAGCCTGATGCAGGGCTCAATCTCACAACTCTGAGGTCATGACCTGATCCGAAACCAACGGTTTAGCAACCGACTGAGTCACCCAGGTGCCCCAACTTTTTTTTTTAACTGGGCTCTACGCTAGCAGAGCCTAACATGGGGCTTGAACTCATGACCCCAAGACCAGGACCTGATATCAAGAGTCAGCCGCTTAACCTACCAAGCCAACCAGGTGCCCCTTATAGTGGGAACTTTTTAAGACCTCCTCCTTCCAGCAGCATAGCTTATGGGTGGTATTACTATACTGAACCCAAATAGGACCTTGAAGTTCCAGTAATTGGGTTGTTGTTTCTGCTACCACCCTTGAGCACTTTGAGAATTGATCTGTTTGTTTTTAAGTGAGCCAGTAGGAGCAGCTTGGATGTTTCATGGAAGAGTTAATTGATACTCAGTCAAAATTTGCCCAGTTTGTATGATACATTGATAAGAGCCCTAATGTAAGCCCAACTCTGCCATTCACTTGCTATATAACACAGGCAAGGCATTTAACTCTCTGAGAGTCCATTTCCTCTTCCATAAAATGAAGATAAGAATTTCACCATTGTCCTTTCTCATTAGATTGTT